>NW_024349222.1:1888090-2459624 GCF_902729225.1 Pteropus medius | reverse complement strand
GAGAGGAAGGGGAGGGGGAGGGGGAGAGGGAGGAAAGTAAGCAAGCAAGCAAGAAAGAATAAAAGAAACCTGTACGGTTTTGTTATACCTAGAATTAATCAAAGAAATACTGGTCTCAATGTCCTTCATTTAGTACTTGTATTTTATCTCTTATCTTTGAAAATTGCATATTGAATACAAGAAGGGAGAAGAGACAGTTGTCTCTGCCCCTTTCTTGTATAATCACCCAAATTTATATTTCTGGAGTTCCTGTTCTACAGTACAAACTCTGTTGATGGTAGGGTGACATCTCATCTGGGTCTCATTGTATTGTTCTAGGAGAAAATTGGTGAATGGGGAACTGGATCAAGTATTTTACTGTCAGTAAAAAATTATCTGCTCTGCTCTAGAAATATTTTTTTTACATTCAGAAAATTATTTAAGAATACAGATATTAAAAAGTTAACCTGGCATTATTGATTTTTATAGATTTGAAAAGTTTATTAGAATAATTATGAGATATTGATATAGTTACAATTCAAACAAGGCTTTACTAAATGAAATGCAATATAGGAACTAGTTTTCTACATTACTACATGAAGAAGAAAAATATTTTTTGAATATCAAAACTAAGAAATTTATTAGAAATTCTTAGTCTTCAGTTTCTCTGGAACAGCTATTCTCTCAAAAGGCCTTGGGGGCTATATATGATTCATTATCCATTGGATAAAAGAAACTATTTCCTAGTCACCTCCTGGAAAATAATTCCAAGACCCACTGTAAGTCGCAAAGTTTTATGCTACTTTCCTTATGTCCATCTCCTTCCAGAGTCAGGAATCAAAATATTTGATATAAATAGAATTTGAACAAGTTCATGATGACTAATTTACTTAAAAAGAATGTGAATTGATATGCTATACATAAAAAAGTAACATGTAATAAAAGAGTAAGTGTGAAGCCTAGTAAAATTTTATTATATTCTCCATCTTCATAAATGTGATTATTTGTTTAGTATGTTAACATAAATAAGCTCATTTAATAGGAAGTTCCTCATATAGAGGGATTTTCATAGATTTCAAGTTTATTATAATAATAATGAGATATTGATGTAGCTACAATTCAAACAAAACTTTAACACTTTTGTTCAATTGAATGTACTTCTCATCAACCTCTACAAGCCCCCCACCCCATTAAAGCATTTGATAGCTAAGGTGACTCAGTTCTCATAACAGAAAATCTAAGTAAACAGAGATTACAATGTGGAATAGTGAAACATGTATATAATATTTTACTTAATTCATTGTGATACACTTCTTTTTTTTTTTTAGCTTACATAAGAAAGAAAAGGGATTAATAATGCCAAGTACTTAAAGCTGAATTCTGAAATATATATTAAGACATTTTTTTATAACACACACAAACCAGAGAAATCAGAAATGTTTGGTTTCATCTTGAGTTCAGTTTTAAGTTTCTCCATCAGTTTACTGTGTCCCCTTAGGAAAGTTTATTAACTTTATAGTTTTTATCATTTGTAATATTGGAATAAAATATTTAGTACTTAAAACTCAATGACTGTGAAACAAAACCAGGTCATATGTATGGCATATCATTAAATCTTATGGGAAGAAAGCACTCTGAAGTGTGAGGTTTTATTATATCTTTTCTTTCAAGCTAGAGAAGATAGAGAAGTGCTGAAATTTCTCTAGGTAAAAACAATTAAAATGGATCTATAAAAGCTTGCCATATTAGCAATGTATACTTCTAGACATTTTATCTTTATGCCCCCAGAGGGATTGGTAGCTTGTAGATTAAATCTAATACAGATAATTTTTTCTAGGGTAACATATATAAATTGATTACCTAAAATAAAGTTTAATATCATGATTTATTCCTGTAGTCACTTCAGTAAAATCCTTTGCACTTCACTCAGAAATATGAAAATTCCCATTCTTTCCATTGGTGGGAACTTAGTTCTTGATACCTACAAAGGCAAGAGAAAAATTTGGTCATCTCATCTCTAAGAATAAAAGGAAATATATGCATATATATATGACTTTAATATATAATATATTGACTTTTTCTTTACTTTTTTTTTAAAAAAGTTATTATTAAATAAATTCTGTCTTTATTTTCATATTAAATGCTTTACAAAATGATGTGTGGGAAGAATCAGCAAAAGGAAATTGCTTGTAGATTCAATGAACAACCTTATTGAATTTTTAAAGTAAGGGAGGTAATTGAAGCCTGTTTTTGGAAAAAAAAAAAAAAAACCTCCTGCACTTTCATTTCTGATTACTAAGTTGCCTTTAGATGTGTAGAATTTATACAAACAGAGCAATGTTACTAACATTCAGCTTTAAACAATAACATCTGCAATCTCGGGGCATTTAGTTTTAGGCCCTCTTTTCTCTTAAGTTATTTTGAAAGTTTGGCAAGCAATAAACATCTGATTTGAGCTGTCATCTACTAGGAAAGTGTTGTTATAAAATGTAACCATAAAACATTTACATCATCATCTCTTTTGATAACAAACTCAAAATTAAATGCTTCAACTTGCAATCTCATATTGATGCTGTGACGGTATCAAACCTACCATTAATGGGTTTTCTGCTGTTGTCAGGTAATTTAATTCAGGGTATTTTTATATCTATGAAGAAGCACATGCTACCTGTTGCCTCAAAAGTAGATTTCTTAAAATCAGAGTAATGGTTTAATCATTGTGACTACCTCTGTGGACATATGGGTTAGAGTAACTAAGAGTCAACGAATGTTCATTGAACATCCCTTGTATGCAGAATACAACTCCAATCAATAGAAATAATAATAAAATGAACTATCTTTTTCTTTAAGGAAAACTACTCTTTATAGAGACACTTATATGTAAATGTCTTACATATTACCTTCGTATCTTATCTGACAGTTCTCACAGTAACTCACTGGAATATTTACTAGTCTTATGACTAATTTTCAGATGAACAGACTTATGTTTAGGAAATTGTACAAACATGGCAAGTATACAAATTCTAAAGTGGCAGTGCAGAGACTTTAAGCCGGTTCTGTTTGACACTAGGGTCCATACTTCAGCTTTTTCAATAATAGCACTGCGCATCTCCACCCAAGGTTGTAGGTAAGCTCCAATTTACAGGTAAGTAAGATTTCCAAAAGCTTCTCTTAGCTTTTTAGTTAGATCTCAAATTGCTTGAAGAGTAGGACACAAAGGTGATTTTACCAGTTATGTGGCCCATCTGTTGCATTGATCGGATTACTAGAGTAGCCAAACATCATTTTCAATATTTATGTGCCAGACAGGATCTGGAACATAATTGGACTTTTCACCCCACTTCAACCCCTTCTATTCACTTGTTTAGATCATTCTTAGCAGTGTAAGATAAGAAGAGACAATTAATTTTCATAGACTTAAAAACATAGCTTTAATAACATATATGAGGTGAATAAACTATTCTGTTTTGACTCTTGCAATTCGAGCTTCTAGCATAAGGCAGACTAACCCACAAGTAAAGTAACACTGCAGGTAACTTTCCAAAAGAGAAAGGGAAAATAAAATCTTGCATGATTTATACCACTATGATAACAAAACTAGCAGCACACCTTTTCATTTACTCTCCCCAGTTTTTTTTTTTAATTACAAAATGTAAAGCTGTTTTCATATACAGTTAAATAAATAGAGTTCTATGGAGAAAAAAATGTAAAGCTGTTACAGAGAAATATTTTGAATTCCTTAAGATAAATAATAAATAGAACAACCATGGAACATATATTCAGACACTTATGAGTTTTGGTGTTTTCCATCATGGTGAGTTACATGAGTCATAAAGCTCACGTAATAGAGATAAACTCAAAAACTGTTACAAGAATAAGACTGTCTCTTCACTGTCACAAAAGAGAGCCTCACAACTATCAATTCACTAAGTAGCTAATTAAGACATCCTGTTACTTCTTTAATATTCACTTTTTGGGTTTAGTTTATTTTGTATTCTAATTTATAATATTTATGAGCTCAAAATTTCTAGATTCTTTTTCCAAAGCCATTTCTGTAATAAACAAATAAATAGGATATTTTGTCATGTCATCTACTGGGTATTTATAAGCTTGTCATAAACTCAAAAAAAGATGAGAAGAGTTTTTATTTAGGGCCCTTTCATCCTGAAGTGGTAATTTCTTTAATTCAATTTTAAAATTTCATAAGCTATTCTCTAATTTTATGAAAAATATTGCATTATATATCCTTTATTTTTTTGTCAACATTTTTTCCCTTTGCAAGGTGCTTATTTTCAACAATTCATAGTTTGTTATGAATTTCTACCTCAGGTAATTTCTTTAATTTACTGTTTATAAGTTTCGTTTAGTGTCCTCCTAAGGATAACTGTATGCCTACAGTTTTATATACTCTATTGTAAAACAAAGTTATAGAATAATTCAGGCGATAAAATGATAATAGAGTAACAATTTTCTATTATCTCATCTATTTGGAAAACTTAATTGTTCTTACTTCAGCCTTGGTTCTCCTTCATAAAAGTGATACCTCCTGAAGGGGAAAACCTCAACTCAAAAGAAAGGAAAGAAAGAGAAGGAGTGACAAAGCAGACTCAAACAACACAGCATTGTAAAGAATACTAACAGCTTGACTTGGTATAAGAGAAAGAGTGAAACTGTTTTAAGTCCACAAATAAAAGATCAAGCTTTTGTAAACCTAGCTGTCCCACAATTTGCTTTAAAAAAATAAAAAGTTTAATGATAACCTATGAACTTGATCTTATTCCTCAGATAGCTTTAGTTCCAAGATAGCATGTCTTCAGATTCCAATCTTACCTAAATCAAATATAACTAATGTTAATGTGATATTTTTCCAATTTAGAAAATCCTAAATCACCTCACCTAAAAAAAGAAAGCACAGTTTTTAAACAAAATAAGACATTTTGTGTATGCACAGTACTTTAAAACTTGTATGACTGTAATAAATACTTATTGAATTGATGAATAAGTGAACTATATACTTTTCTATAATAGCTCTGTCCAATTAAAATATAATGTGAGTCATATGTGTATTTTAAAAGTTTCTAGTAGCCACATTAAAAATAAAGAGAAACGGGTAAACAATATCAGTAAGACATTTTGTTTAATCCACTATATTCAAAATATTATCACTTGAATAATAAATATGAAATTGTTAATGAAATATTTTACATTTTTTGATGCTAAGTGTTTATGCTTAACATTTTACACTTAGAGTACATCATAATTTGGACTAGCCACATTTTGAGAGTATAATAGCTACCTGTGGCCAGTGGCTGCCATATTACGAAATGAAGGCCTGTAAAAAATAACTGCTATTAAAAAGCTTGTTAAATAAATGCATCATTGAGGAATGAAAATATAAAAATTATGAGGTAACAGTGTTCAAAACTCAAACTTGAGAAAGATGATTAGAATGATAAAGAAATTTCCATAAGGTCTGTACCAGAAAGAGTATTAGACCAAAAAATAGGAGTTACGAGATTTGGTGGCATTTCTGCCTCTCATTTCATTGAGTTGACCTCTCTAGATCTTACCCGTACAACTAGGAGGCCAGGTTCAATGGTATCTTTGGCTCTTTCTAAAGTTAATACAATGATTCTATGGTCAATTTCTGGGGTTTAGAAACTCTAAAAAATAAAGCAAGCTATCCTCACATTAGGCCAGCATCACAGCCAAGGTATGTACCATAAAAAGGCCATCAGCATCTCTTTCCAGGAGGCCTCACAGGGTATTAATAATAATCTTGGTAAATTTTGATAAATCATGTATGATCAATTTCTTAGCTCTTCACATATAGACACTATATTTTGTCAGTATAGCTAGAATGGATGTTTTAAAAGCACTCTCACATTTAACTAGTTCAAATGATATATATAAAATCAGATTAATTAATTAATACTAAAAGATATAAAATGAACTAGATTACTGAGGAGTGCATGGCCAACTCATTTTCTTCCTATGTATTACTTTAAGAATGCCAATGTGTCCATTTAAGTTGAAAAGCAAACAACATATAGATACTCGAATTCCATATGATGTGACATGGTGACCATGAAAATGTACTTTTCAGATCTTCTATTTAGGGGACCATAATTGATTGATGACTTTAGCTGTTACACTCTGATTTCATCATCTTGTTCATATCAAGGCACTTTAAGGAGTTGTTGAATCAGGATACTAGGGCAAGTTCTATGAGATGAAGGACTCCTTTGACAGATTCCCCATTAGCCTGGGGAAAACTTTCTTAGAACTACATGCCCATGGAAGGATTTTCCTACTTATAAATTCCTTACCTCTCTCTCAACGGGGTCACACCTGCATTGTATGATTGTCTCATTCTCTTTTGATTGTCACATTGTTTGCAGACATATTTAATCACATTTCAATTTAGTTCCATAGATTTAAGTGTTTTAAGTTAATTTTTATATTTCCATCCTAACCTAATATATATTGTGGACTATACAATTTCCAAGTTCTTAAGAAGGACTTTATTGTACTCTCTGAGAAGTAACAAAAAGACATCAAAAAATGTGATGTGAAATAACTAGGAGTTTTTATTATTCTTCAAAATTAAAAATTACCAAGAATCTTTTTCTAAACTATTATGTCTATTAAACATTAATTTATTTAAATTATTTTAAAATATGCTGTCAGATTTAAATAAGTATCCATATAAGTGTACACCTGAAGTATTACAACATTAGATTAAATTAAAATAAAAATACATTGTCCCCATTCTGAGAGATAATCTCTTTAACATAATGTATCTATTAGAAAAAGTCTGCATATTACCTTTAATTCTACTCTACAGTTTAAAAAGAATCCTGTGAAACTAAAATTTGTATACAGAAAGAAAAATAGTGAAGTAATTGTATATGTTTAGTTTAAAGAACAGGTCAAATAAATATTTTTAAAAAGTTGGAGAGTTGTCATGTAGAAAATTGTTGAGTTTTTTAATGTAACTTCAGAGAACAGAACAAGACAAAAACTTAATATAAGTTGTCAGTTTTTAGTAGATAAGATTTTACTCAATATGAACAAAAATATTCTCACAAATGTTAGTCACTTCAGAGATTTAATTGTCTCAATTTAATGTATTTTAAGGCAAGTGAATACTAATTTGGGGAAAATAATATGTATGTATTTTTATTTTATGTACTCTTTTAAATTGAAATGTGAATATATATTTTATTAGGTTGCTCACAGAAATGAATGACACATTAGTGCAGGAATGGATTGAAGTTTTCAGTACAAAATATCCATTGAAGGAAGTCCTTACCAAAGTGTTCTTCAGATTTAATAATTTTCATTTAGGTATCAAGCTAGTTCTCCATGAATTTCCTAGAATAATTCAATCCAATATCAGCTGACACTTTCACAGAGACCTGAAACCTTTGCCTTTATCTCTCTTGTCTAGATCCCAGCCTTCCTTCAGTGCCTATGTCAGCTATTTCTGTCTCATTCGCCCAGCCCGTCGAGATTCTGCAGCACACTTGTTCTGTGTGCCTGCCACTATTCTTAGAAGTAAAGAATGAGGAAAGAATGGAACGTTATATCAATATTGGAAAACGGTAAGAATATTTATTAGCAACTGGATACCTGGACATATGTGTAATAAAATTATAGAACACACTGTATGTTCTTATGCTTCCTCCTCAAATGATCTATACTCCCCAGAGATCAAAAATAATAATTAAAAAAAAACCTCTCCCATTCATTTATGCATTGGTAGAATACCTCTATATCCTAGGAACAAGAAATACAAAGTTGAGGGTGCTTACTTTTAAAAGACTTGCATTTTAGATGGAGTATACAAATTAAGAAATACTATAGTATGCCTTCTTGTACTGTACACAATGTACTTCTTATCGGGTAGCCGATAAGAGTTGGCTGATGAAAGCATGGATAATTTCTTTATCATGGCTCTGCACTCTTTCTCTTTGCTCTTTCCTGACTGAATGCAGCCACCATACTCTGTTCAATTTCAAAGGAGAAGGTGAAAAGAGACAAAAACGTAATATAAAGATCAAAAAACTAGATTTTATACTGTTATTTCTCACAATGGTAATCAGCTAAATACACTATCTGCTAATCTAAAGATTACTTATGCATGTGCATTTTACACACACCCACACACACACACACACACACACACCTCATATCAGTTGAAATACATAGGACATTCACTTAGATATCACCATCCCAACTAGGGCATCACCTAGATGTCAAAATCTCTAATTTTCCCAACCAAGACCCTGACCTCGGCATAACAGACTTACCTTCATCCGGTATTTAATTTTCTTTGTAGTTAATTGTCACTCAGACAATTAATTCATGGGCTTATTTCAACTTTTTTTGCCCTCTGCTGTAGGAGATGAGAGCTTCTTTAAGGCAACTGAGGAGACCATTTGGTTTTTCAATAGCCTGTTACCCATCCCCAGCTGTTCCTTATACTTCTACATGCATCGGTGATCTTTAAATTAATCATTCAATACTCTAACTCATTAGTACATCCTCTTCTATGGGTATACCATCATAGCTCATCCTTGGTAAAAGTTTCAATAATTTGATTGCCACCTTGTGTCGGAGACTATTTATGTCCCTTACCCCTCACCACTACCAGTAATGGGGTCTTCATATATCAAGACAGTGAATAATTTAAAACCCAATTTTATTGCTCACATTCTTGGACAAATCCTGGTATCTACCATCTCAGTTTGGATGTCTTTGATGTAGGTGCTGAGATAATTTAAGGTTCAAGCTTATATTGCTGCTCAGTACTTCTGAAAAGCGAGAGGAATGAACAGTATTGGACAAAAGGAGAAGTTGTTACGGGGGCCAAAGTAAGCCTTGGCTAACTCTGCGGGAAGCTTTGGAGTGACTAGTGCCTATCGGAGTTGTTCCACAACAGACTGAAGTGGTTCACTGCAGCTGAAGTGGATCTGGAAGTAGCTGATAGCTAGAAGCCATCTGCCAACTACATTCTTTGTATTTAGAAAATAAGTTACCTTGAAAGGGGATCTAGGTGGTACAAATTCATATCTACCATAGGGGTAGAAAAAATTTCTACAGGAAATATTAAATTTTCTTTTTAATCTTTATGTAAAGCCAGACAGATGAGATATTATCTTAACTCAAAAGAACCCTATAAAAGAAATTCTAAAACCTTTTTATAAGCTTTTATTTCAATACTGTGCTGGGTTAAAACTATGCTAGATTGAAAAAAGCAACTTTTTGAGAAGCTATTCTGAAAACATTTACTTTTCCTCCCTAATGATGCAGAGAACCATATGGCTGAATACACTGTGAATGTAATTCACCAGTTTCTTATTGTTAAGTCAACCATCTTGGCAAGCCAAGCACCAGGTGTATCTAGAGTTAATCTTTCTTTTAATGACACCACTAGGTTCTTGCTTTAAAGATAGGTAATAACCCTACCAAATGAAACACAGATTTTGTGCGAGAAATGTTGAAGAAAATAAAGAAATTGACTTAAAATGGTGACTTTATGAATTTCTATGTGCTTTCTTCTCTTTCTCTTTTAGGTGGTAGTCTCTGATTTGTACATTATTGTTTCAAATAAAATAAGGTATCTCAAAAATCATAACCACTTACCCCTTAGAAAGAATGTTTGAGTCAAGAATTTTTACACTGAGTTTTGTAAATACAGTTTCATTGATTGGATGGCATTTTGTAATACAGAAATTTTAACTCTTCATGATTCAACAGCGTTTAAGAGTGCCTCTATTTTGCTCTGTTCAGTTTTTGAACTGAACTATTGTTCAGTTCAGTTATCTGAATTCTCTATATCATACTAACCTGTGTACATTATCCTTGATATACATGATTAAACAGACTTTCTGTTGTCTCTATAGATCTAAAGGCTGATTCTCTTAGGGCTTAAGGTATGACACATTAAAGGGTCTAACCAGAAGAGAATGACGGGAGTGTTTGTAGCCAAATCCCTTCCACCCACTATCTCCTCAGTTCTTTGTAGGAAAAAGCAGTTGTTCATAGTCTGTCTTGAACCAGATCTCTCTCAAAACCAAACATAAATGGTAATAATATCACACAAATTTCATCATGCCTTTTACTTTTTTTTATATATATTATGACTTAACACATCAATTTATAGGAGGTTTCAAGTCATTGATGTTACTAAATTTTCTACTTGGAGCTACCCACAGACATGAAAAATGAAAAAAAAATCATTCATGCACTTTTCTCTGGGATCAATAATTTTAGAGTCTGACTGATTAGCGTCGTCAAATGCTGTCATAGTTGATTGCACCTGAGAATAAAGGTGTAGGTGGTACAGGAAAGATTATTGTTCTCACTATGAACTCTGATTTTTTTCTTTTAGGTTACAGAAAGAAGAGCCTAAAGAAAAATGTAGGTCAAGTGCTTTTATCTCTTGCAACTTTCAGAAGAACAATCACACAATTGCAGTGACTGGCCCTGATTTCTAATAATGAAGAGAGAAGGGCAATAGGTGAAAAAGCAACGGGCAAGTATTTATAACTCATATTTTAAAATACAAAGCAGCATAAATCAGATTTTTTTTAGTTGGGGATATATTGCTTGATTTAGCCTAACTTGACTCCAGTTATTAGTCTCAGCTTTTTATATGACTACTTCTAGTTATTATCATATTAACATGACAAAGTAAGAAAAGGAAAAATTGAAACATATTTTATAATGTCCCACCTTTTAATGTGCTCTAATTCTCTAATTAACACAGAGCCCTTTACAAAACAATTATTTCCTAAACATGTGTATATTTAAGAGAGTAAAAATACTTTGTTCATTACTGTAATTACTGTAAAATCAGATCCATTTAACTTCTTGTTTATAGATATTATATTAATTAAAAAATAAATTATAAGCATTGGAGTACTTCCTATTATCTCAAAATCAGATGTATTTGTTATCTAAATGAACTTTTCTCAAGAATAATATTATTTAACATAATATTATTTACTTGGGACAGTATCAATTTAATTAACATTATAATTAAATAGATAATGAAACTATTTGTATTAGTATTGGCTATGATGAATTTACAGTGCTATATACCATGTTAGAAACGTGAGTACATTTAGGAAACTGATGCAAAAATCTCTATGGCTTAGTGATTGTTTTTAACAATGGCTTCAATTTGCAGCCAGGCTTGGATATTTAATTTGAATTTTCAGGATATAGGTGTTGACAAAAAATATTCTAGTTTGAGGAAGTGATAGATCATAAGATTAAATTAACCATAGTGTAAAATGTTGAAGGCAATCTGATGGGAAACAAGTGCTTGTTGGAGATTGAGGAAACAGGTTATGGTTAGAGAGGAAAAGCAGGAGAAGGGACAGGATGAGTATGGAGTAGGAAGACTGGTAATATTTATATTTTCCTTTAGATATTTTATTATTTTGCCTCTAATTGGCCCAAAAAATGTATATCTGGACACGTCTCTTGGAAAATCAAAATGCAATGAAGGGGAGAAGAGGCAATACAAAATAAGTGGAACAGTTGGGAAAATCACATGCTCTCTCTGAGATCTGAATTAACTTATTAGATAATAAAGGTGTTGGACTTGTTTAGTGATTTTCAATTATAAGATTTCTTCATAGTAACCTATCATAAACAATTATAAAATGTATTACACAACATTTATTTCCTAAGTAGTGGGATAACATTTTAAAATATTACAAGATTTTTCCCTTATTGATATTTTCTTCTGCCATAATGACTAGTTCTTGAGGCTGTGACTCATTTATTGTCTCAGCAATGGGAGGAAAACATACAGCCAAGATGGGTAAAGGATAAGACATAAAGGCAATTTCTACTGGGAAAAAAAAAAAAAAGGCGGAAGAGAAATAGAAAGATCTTCATGTGCCGGGGGAAGAAATTGGAGGAGAGGGAATAAGAGGGCTGCCAAATGTTTTCTTGTATCTTAACTAATTGATTTTCCTCTCTCATTTGGGGTTAAATTTTGGGGAAAGAAGGGTAGAAACAATCTGATAAGTTTAGAAGTGATGACTTGCTTCTGAAGTATAGCCTGATAATATTGTAACAAGGCTCAGCATGCACTTTTTTCTGTTCCTACGTCTTCATAATTTGAATTTACTCCAGGAGAAAAAAAAAAAAAAAGGTAAGAAAAAAGGAAATAGAAAATCCAGAGTTAATTGGAATTAAAATAAATTGCTGTAGATCAGTGTTTTTACATCAGTATCTTTTAAATGCTGGTCATAACATATCGGTGCATCTTGAAATCAATTATGGATAAAAATAGCATAAAATATAAAATACAAGTATATCCCACATAGTATTTTTGGTGAAATTTGAAATTAAGTTTAATATCAATAAAATAAATCTCTCTACATATCTATATTTCTATATCAATATCTATCTATATCTATATCTATATCTATCATCGATATCATCTATATATAATCTATATCATCTATATCTTCTATATTTTTATCCATACCCATATCCATGTCTGTATCTATATAACACACACATATTCATATTTCTTTTATAATGGATAACAATAAAAAAAAAAACAACTATATCTTACTGTGGGTGAGTTGAAGTGAAAATATTTTAAAACACAACTGGAAGAGGTTAAGTTACTTTGAATGAAAATTTAAATTTTCTTTTTTACTACCAAATGAGAATAGGAGCTCCAGTTATCAAAAACAAATTATTTTTGGAAAGTGAGAAAACGTGGCAGAGTGAGAAACATCCTCAGATCTCTCCTCCTGAAAAAACGATAAGCCGAACATCTAAAACTCAACGAAGAACATCTAAAACTCAACGAAAAACACCCAAACTGCACACTAGCACGATTGAGCATAGAATCTGCACATAAGAGCTACCACAGGTCAGAACTCTGGTGTTGGGTGGTAGACTGGGAGAAATAAAGAAGCTGCCTCTCGTAGCCACCAGAACTCTGAGCAGGAGGAAGGGGATGGGTGAAGGTGTGGCAACTTCCCTGATTAACCTGCCTGGAAGTGCCAGAACTTCTAGCATCTGGTAGCAGGGCCCAGTCATCAGGCCAGAAAGCAGAGAAGCGGGCAGGGCAGCAGAGAAACACTTGATTATTATTGCCCCAGTTCCCAAACCGAGGCTGAGCTGCAACTCCAAACCCTCAACCCAGGTGACCCCTCTCTCCATACACTCCAAGACCGAATTGTGTAGAGCCCAAGGGGAATCTGAACAAACGCTACCGAAACTGTTGCTAACACTGACAGGTACTGAAACTAAGAGTAGCAAGTGTGATTAAATATCTATAAGAAAATAAAAAAGACATTTAGGCTTTATATAAAGCAGAGACCCAAGAAGCTTAGATGCCATCTACTGGAAACTAAAAGAAAAGTGCCTTCTTTGCAACAGGCTAAAGAGAGAACTTTATATAATAAATCTTCTTTCTGGGAAAACACAGAATACACTTCCATTAATGCCCAGCCACAGAAATAGTCCATTGAACACCATGAACAGCCAAGATGACAAGCATATCAGAAAGAAAGAGAAAAATCTCCAGAAAATAAGCTTACAGACACAGAAATATGTGACTTAAATGACAGAGAATTCAGGGTGGTATTTCTGAAAAAAACTCAGTGAGATCCAAAACAACTCAAATCAACAATTTCAAGAATTGAGAAAACAACTAGATGAGCAGAGCAAGGAGACTAAAACCTTCAAAAGGAACCAAATAAACTTCTGGAGGTAAACAACAACAACAACAACAAAAAAAACAAACAAAAAAACACTGCAAGAGTTGAAAAATGAAATAGCAAGCTTGAGAAATAGAGTTGACCAAATGGAGGAAAGGATCAGTGATATCGAAGACAGAAATCTAGAGCTAAATCAAAAGGAAGAAGAGAGAAACTGCAAAATAAAAGATAATGAAAGAGAAATTCAAGAACTAGCTGATACCATCAGGAGAGGAAACATAAGAATAATGGGCATTACCAAAGGTGAGGAAAAGGAGCAGGGACTAGAAAGCATTTTCAAATAGTGGACGAGAATTTCCCAAATCTAAGGAATGAATTGGAGCTTGGGATTTAAGAAGTCAATAGAACACCCAATTATCTCAACCCAAAAAGGCCTTCATCAAGATACATTGTATTAAAGTTATCAAAAATCAACGACGAAGACAGAATTCTCAGGGCAGGCAGGGAAAGAAGACTGTAATGTATAAAGGAAAACCCATTAGACTATCATCAGACTCTCAACACAAATCTTACAAGCCAGAAAGGAATGGAATCAAATTCTTAAACTATTAAGTGAAAGGAACTATCAGCTTAGAATAATGTATCCAGCTAAGCTCTCCTTTAGATATGAAGGAGGCCTTTCTAGACATACAAAAATTGAGGGAATTCTCCACTATCAGGCCGGTACTACTGCAACTAATGAAAGATGTCAGCTCATCTAAAACAAAATAACAAAACAAATGAAAAAATACATAATTAGGAGTAAAGTGACTATCAGGCAAATAGAAGCAGAGGAGTGCAACCCTTACTAAGAATAGGGCATTATAAGCTTAAGTAATAATAAGAGAATTGTTATAGCAAGATAGTAATGAACATTCAGCATACATGGGAAAAAATTTAGATAATAATGACTGAAAAAGGGAAGATTCAAAGATCCACATTTGCAAAAGGGAAAGGATATAAGGCACACGCAGAAGAAAATGGACGACTGTATATATATATATATATATATATATATATATATATATATATATATATATATATATATTTATATAACGAACCTTTTCATATTCATAATGGTAACCACACACCAAAGATTCAGAACTGAGGTATATATCATAAAACAAGAAGAACCAGAGGCAAAACCCACAAAATCCAACCAAAATAAAGAAAATAGAAACACAAGGACAAGGAAACAATGAAAAACCAAGCTACCAGAAAGTAAAAGACAAAATAGCTATAAGAACAACTTATATTTCAATAATTATTCTAAATGTAAATGGACTGAACTCACCAATAAAAAGACACAGAGTTGCAGAATGGATCAAAAAACAAAATCCAACCATATGCTGCCTCCAGGAGGCACATCTCAGCTCCAAAGACAAATATAGACTTAAAGTGAACGGGTGGAAAATGATATTTCAAGCAAATGGCATTTGCAGAAAAGCAGGAGTAGTGGTACTAATATTGGATGAAATAAACTTTGAAATAAAAAAGATAAAGAAAGATATGGAGGGACACTTCACAATGATAAAAGGAATCATGCACCAAGAAGACATAACACTTATTAATATCTATGCTTCCAATCAGGGAGCCCCAAAATATGTAAAGCAATTATGTACAGAACAAAAGGGAGAAACAGACCAAAACAGTATCATAGTAGGGGACCTAAATAACCTACTGTTGGTTATGGACAGATCATCCAAACAGAAAATCAGTGAGGAAATAACACATTAAACCAACTGGACATAATTGGCATATACAGAGCCTTCCATCCTAAAACAGCTGCTTATACATTCTTCTCAAGTGCACATGGAACATTCTCAAGAATAAATCACATACTGTGACACAGAAATAGCCTCAACAAATATAAGAGGGTTGAAATCATACCAAACATATTCTCTGATCATAAAGCCTTCAAACTAGAGATCAACTACAAAAAGAAATCAGGAAGAACCACAAATACATGGAAATTAAACAACATACTACTGAAAACTAACTGGATCAGAGAAATAAAAAGAGAGATCAAGAAATATATAGAAATGAATGATAATAATAATACAACATATCAAAACTTTTAGGATATGGCAAAAGCAGTCATAAGAGGAAAGTTCATATCATTACAAGCCTACCTCCAAAAACAAGAACGAGCCCAAAGAAACAACCTAACGCTTCATCTTACTAAACTAGAAAAGGAAGAACAAATGAGGCCTAAAGTTAGTAAAAGGAAATAAATCATCAAAATTAGAGCATAAATAAATAATTTTGAAAACAACAACAGCAACAACAACAACAACAACAACAAAACAATAGAAAAACTAAATACAACAAGGAGCTGGTTCTTTGAGAAAGTTAATAAAATTGATAAACCCCTGGCTAAACTCACTGAAGAAAACAGAGAAAGGACACAAATACAATCAGGGGTGAAAGAGGGGAAATTACGACAGACACTGCAGGAATATAAAGGATCATACAAGAATATTATGAAAAAGTATATAGCACCAAATTTAGTAACCTAGAAGAAAAGAACCAGTACTTAGAAAAATTTAATCTTCCTAGACTTAATCAAGATGAGCTGGAAAATCTAAATAGACCAATCAGCAGTATGGAAATTGAAACAATCATCAAAAACCTACCAAAAAGTAAAAGTCCAGTACCAGATGGCTTCACCAGTGAATTCTGCCAAACATTCAAAGATTTAACACCTATTCTCAAACTCTTCCAAAAAATCAGAGAGGAGGTAATACTTCCCAATACATTTTATGAGGCCAATACCTCTCTGATTCTAAAACCTGGTAAAGATAACTCAAAAAAAGCAAACTACAGACAAATATCTCTCATGAACACAGATGCAAAAATCCTAAATAAGATACTAGCAAACAAACTACAGCAACATATTAAAAAGATTATACACCATGATCAAGTGGGCTTCATTCCTGAGGTACGGGGATGGTTCAACACACACAAATCGATTAATGTGATATACCACATAAACAAACTAAAAAATAAGAATCATATGATCATATCAATAGATGCAGAAAAAGCCTTCGACAAGATACATCATCCATTTATAATCAAAACACTTCACATAATCATTGTAGAAGGAAAGTACCTTAACATAATAAAGGCCATATATGAGAAACCCTCAGCCAACATTATACTTAATGGTGAAAAACTAAAAACCTCCCCTCTAAGATCAGGAACAAGACAAGGCTGTCTACTATCACCACTGTTATTCAATATAACATTGGAGGTCCTAGCAAGTGTAATCAGGCAAGAGAAAGATATAAAAGGCATCCAAATAGGAAACAAAGAAGTCAAACTGTCACTATTTGCAGATGACATAATTTTCTATAGAGAAAACCCTAAAGACTCTACGAGAACACTACTAGAAACAGTAAGCAAATACGGTAAAGTTCTGGATACAAAAATCAATGTTCAAAAATGCATAGTTTTCCTATACTCTAATAATGAAGCATGAGAAAAAGAAGTGGAAAAAATAATTCCTTTTGCAATTACAACAAAAACAATAAAATGCCTAGGAATAAATTTAACGAAATGTGAAGGACCTATATAATTAAAACTACAAGACTCTATTAAAAGAAAGTGAAGAAGATTAAAAGAAATGGAAATATATTCCGTGTTCTTGGATTAGAAGAATCAACACAGTTAAAATTACTATATTACCTAAAGGATTATACAGATTTAATGCAATCCCCATCAAAATCCCATCGGCATTTTTTAATGAAATAGATAAAAAAAAATGAGACTTGTATCGAAGTACAAAAGACCCCGAATTGCCGAAGTCATCCTGAGAAAAATGAGGCTGGAGGCATCACTCTTCCCCAACTTCAAATTATACTACAAAGAGACAGTAATCTAAACAGCATGGTATTCGCAGCAAAACAGACACGCAGACCAGAATCGAGAGAGCAGAAGTAAACCCATATTTATATGGGAAAATAATTTTCAACGAAAAAACAAAAGTATACAGTGGAAAAAGGAAAGCCTTTTTAATAAATGGTTCCGGGAAAATTGGAAAGCCACCTGCAAAAGAATGAAACTAGACTGTTGTCTATCACCGCATACCAAAATTAACTCAAATTGGATTAAGGACCTGAATATAAGACCTGAAACAATAAAATGCATAGAAGAAAACATAGGAACAAAACTCAAGGACCTTGGACTTAAAGAGGATTTTATGAATTTGACCTCAAAGGCAAAGGAAGTAAAAGCAAAAATAAATGAATGGGACTACATCAAACTAAAAAGCTTCTGCTCAGCAAAAGAAACTGTCAACGAGGTAAAGAGACAACCATCTGAATGGGAAAATATATTTGCAAGTAACATCTTCGATAAGGGACTAATATCCAAAATATACAAAGAACTCATACGACACTATAACAACAAAAAAACAAATGATCCAATCAAAAAATGGGCAGAGGACCTGAATAGACACTTCTCCCTAGAAGACATACAAATGGCCAACATATATGTGAAAAGATGCTCAACATCACTAGCTATTAGGGAAATGCATATCAAAATCACAATGTGAAATCATCTCACATCTGTTAGAATAGCTATAATCAACAGGACAAGTAATAACAAATGATGGAGAGGATGCGGAGATAAAGGAACCCTCATACATTGATGGTGGAACTGCAAATTGGTACAGCCACTATGGAAAAGAGTATGGAGTTTCCTCAAAAAAACTAAGAATTGATCTACCATATGATCCAGCAATTCTTCTACTGGATATTTACCCCATAGACTTGAAAACCCATATCAGAAAAGGTATTTGCACACCAATGTTCATAGCATCACTATTCACAGTGGCCAGGACATGAAAGCAACCAAAGTGTCCTATGATAGATGATTGGCTAAAGAAGCTGTGGTACATATATACAATGGAATATCACTCAGCCATAAGAGATGAAATACTGCCATTTTCGACAACATGGATGGACCTTGAGATAATCATGCTAAGTGAAATAAGCCAGACTGAAAAAGTAGAAAATTACATGATATCACTTACATGTAGGATATAAACCTAAAAGCTACAAATGAACAGGAAAAACAAAGATTCAGGGACATGGACAATGGACTAGTGGTTATCAGACGGTAAGGGATGGGGGAGGAGGGAAAAGGTAGACAGGGTAAAGGGGGTCAAATACAGGGGATTTGGGGGAGGGTGAAGTGGGTAAAGGAGATCAAATATATGGTAGCAGAAGGAAACTGGATTCTGGGTGCTAATCACACAATATAATATATAGATGCCAAATTATATTGTACACCTGAAAATTATATAATTGTATGAACCAATGTTACTGCAATAAACCTAAAACCTTTTTTTAAATGAAAAGTTAAAAAAAACAAATAAATAAGTTATTTTTTCTCACATCTGAGTTTTCACGTGTAAATTTTGATTCTCTTACACTAAAAATATAGTACTTCATTTTGTATGCAATTTACTTTTTAAAAATACAATGAAGTCAAGATTATCCTTTAAATATCTTCACTTTCCCTTGTATTTTGGTAAGCCTTTTTGATTGAGAGGAAGTAGAGTTACAGGCAATTTGGGGGGGAATTGTTCCTACCCTGGAAAGTCCCCATAATTTTGTATATTGTATTCTGTCACTTGCCAATAGAGACATAGTGAAAAATGTTGATTCTTCTTTCATTAAGAATACCTTCAATGCCCATCAGCCTTAGCCTGTTTCCCTTTCAAACCCTAGAGAGAGAATGAAGCATGGGGTAGCACTGGCAAAGTAAAATAAGAAAAAAGTCCTTGGAACTTTGTCAGTGCTTCTCTCCATTAGTTGTCTTGAGACAATCAACGCATACTCCCTCATCTGATGACACATTTGCTGGTTTAGATGTCTTCAGGACTAAATAAAAATCTGAGAAATATAGGTAGAGATTACTTAGTCTCCAGAAGTCCTTACTTCTTTCCTTCTTAATTATAATGGCTGTTGAATTACAGCCTAAGAAGTGACTCTTCCTATGGCTGCTTCTCCCTGGGTATTGAGTGTAAAGCCATGACCAGAAAAAGGGTTTTGGTGGGATTTCTGGTCCTGAGGCTCTTCACTCTATGGCACATCCATAGGGTTTGACACAAACTAGGATTTGGCCCATAGCCATATAATCTTTGCCTGACAAAGTAGCAAATATTCCCAATGGAATATGAGTGCTCAGGCTATTTTTGGCACATTACTTCTCCAGCTAAATTTTGGAATGAATATATCAAATTCTTTGCAAAATTTTTCATTTTTTATTGAAGTTGCATTAAACCTACGGATCATTTTGTCTTCCTATCAGTAAATATGGTATATTTCTCCATTTTTATAAGGTCTGCTTTGATGTTTCTTAATAACATTATAAATTTTCACAGTAAAAGTTCTGTCTGGATTTACTAAAATCATCTCCAAGTTAGTAGATATTTTCTAATGCTATTGTAAAAAAAAATAATAATTACATATCCCTCTTATTTGTTGAAGGCGCACAAAAATGCATTTGGCTCTATATATTAACAACTATCTTAATGAGATTGTCCTGCCTTCTATTAATTTTTAGATTATTTTGATATTTCTATATAAATGGTAATACTATCTGTAAAGAAACAGTTTTATTGCCTTTCTTTAATCCCCATATCTCTGATGTTCACCTTATTATACTGGCTAAAATGTCAAATTAAAGTGAATAAAGGGATAACAGTGGGTGATCTTTTCTTTTTTTCAAAGTCCATTCATGAAACTTTCATTCCATTTACATTAACTTAATACACATGTTCTTAACAGTTATGCTTGAATTGGTATTAGAAATTTCATAAGAAATTACACAAACCTATGGATCATCTCAGGTTATTTCTCTGTTAACTAATTTAATAATCATATATGTAAAGCACAAAAATGGGGGAAAAAAAACTAAAAAACATTAAACACTTGTTTTGTTTGTTTTACTACTATGATTGACATATAAAGTAATGGATATTAAAAAATTCACTTTACTGCATCTTGACTTGTACATTTGTTCTTAGGTTGCCTAAAATGTTTATATATAAATAAGTGTAGCAAAAATAATGAAAGTAAATAGCAGGTAACTACAAATCATGAAATATGAACCATTTCTGCCCTTTCCAGAACAAACTGGAATACAACTTTCTATAAATGTATACTTTCATAGTTGTAGTCAAAAGTGTGTACATTGATATAGTTTTAACATTGGTTCTTGTGAAGTCACAAAGTATGATGCCAAATATTTATAGCTTGTATAAAAATTCCATATCTCCATATTGAGCATCTCTGAATGACAACAGGTAACTCTCTAATTGTTAACTGACTCTACTCCCCTAATATTAAACATTAAAATCACATGAGAAAGATAGAAATTCAAATATAAGTACCAAAATCTTATCTCAAATCATAAACAATAACCTACCTGTGGAACAGCTTGGATGACAAGTTGTCTAATATGTATATTTTAGAATTAGACAAACAAAAATTGGAAGACTAATTAATTTTCCTTGCTTTCTTCTGCCTCAGCTTTGTCTCTTTGGGTATCTGGTATCTAAAATGTAAAGTTGCCTCTCAGTCATTTCATTATTAGTGTCCTGTCTTTATATGACTCTTTACTTAATGTGTCAAGTTTATCAAAGGTTCAGCAAAAGCCGTCTTTGCAAGAGAACAAGTTTTCTTATAGGAGTATAGATCTCATAATAGAACACAGGGAAATTAAGGACCAGACCCAGTCCAATAAGGTAAGTCTGCTGCATTTCCCTTTTGGTGATTTGAAAATCTTCTTGGTGTACTTGTTGTAGATGACTTGAATACAATCCCTTTCTTAATCACCAACAGTAATCTGGCAAATGATAGTAGTAACTTGTTTTCATTTTTAAATAGAAGATTTTACTCTCTGCTTGTGAAGTATTGGGATGAAGAACTTTTTAAAAAGATAGTACATCATTTCAGATATACTCTAAGCTTAGTCTCAATTTTTTCTCTGAAGTCACAAGTTATCTGTTATTTTTGCTCAGCATCTTCTGTCTTTATCTCAGTACTTGAGATGACTTAATATGACCTAATTCTTCATAGAACATTTTTATTAGTAACGATGAAGAGAAGATTACTCTCCTCATTGGATAATTCAGCTCCTTGCTCAGTTACAAACTTCATGCCGTCTACCACCTCATTATATTGCTTAGCTTGCTTGGCCATTTTGGCTTCTGTTCCAGCTTATTTTTATCCATGCCTGAATATTTATGTCTGGAGTGGTTGATAGAAGATAGATAAGAGCTCAGCAGTCTCTGTCTTTTTGTTTCCAAAGCTACTTGTATCAGATTAATGAGTTTTTATCCATTTATGAATTATTCAGTTTTTTAAAATCATGAATTTAGGTTAAATTTTATCACATGCTTTTCCTGAACCTAATTGTAATAAACATACTGTTTTTCTCTTTCAATATCTTAATGTGGCAAATTATATTTTATGGACTTTGTAATCATAAGCCTGAAGAAGAACAGTTTTATACATTTTATATTTTATGTAATTTATTTCATTATTATATATATTTAAAGTACATTTCTCAGTTGCCCTTAATTTTATTGAAAAATATATCATGCTATATGTAATAATTTAGCACTTTTCCACTAGAAATATATTAAGTTCATGCATATTTTATGTAGCTCACTTATTTTGACTGTTGTTTCACATTTCACCATTTAAATAAACAATTTATTGTATCAATTCATATCAGTTATCAGGACTTTTAATAAACTATAATAACAAAAGTAATATGAACTGTCACAGGAAAGAAATTGGCCAGTGTAATAGAACTGAAAACTGTCAACTGGACTCATACATTCGAGAACTTTAGATACGTCAGCGATGTCCCATCTCATCAGTAAGGAAATGTGGGAGGCTTCGATAAATGAAACTGGAACACTAGCTGTCCAAAAATATAAAATTATCTCCAGATAGATTAAGGATTCATATATTAAAAACAAAACTGTGAACATCTTAGTAGAACATATTGGTGAACATATTTTAGGCACAAAAATTATTGACAATATTTGACAATATTAAGATTATGAAACTGGCTCATCAAAAAATAATCTTAAGTGAAAACATAAGTTATAAATGGGAAATGTTATCAGCAATAAACACAGGCAAAAAAATTAATCAAGACTAGCTGAAGAACTTCAACAAATCATTAGGTAAAGCATCGGCAACTCAAAGAAAATGGAGCAAAAACATGAGAAGACATTTCGCAGTAGAGGAATACATAAGTTAGTAAATATATTAGAATATGTTTGAACCTCATCCATTGTCAGGGCAATGTAAATCAAGACTACTACAAGATACCATTGTACTTTCATCATATTGGCAACATTTTAAAAAGCTTGACTGTACCCTGTGTTGGAAGTGACACATACTTTATATTTCTTATACATTGGGAGTGTGAAATGCTGAAATCACCATGGTATCATCTTGGAAGTTTAGACATTGATATACCTTATGAACTAGTAATGCTAATTCTCTATATAAAGTCAAGAGAAATTCGTATCATATATAAAAGCAGGGACAAGAATGTTCATAACAATATTGCTCGCAATAGCAAAACCCAAGGAAAAACTCAAATGATAATTGTCTGGATAGTAGATGAATTATTTGTGTACTTATGTAATGAAATACGCAACAACAATCAAATTGAACAAATTATAGCAACACCGTATATGAATGTTAACACTCTATTATTCAGTGAAAAAAATCCTATTATTAAATATAGCACAAAATCCTCCTTGCTAAAGTTAAAACAATACAAATTATATACTCTTTATGGAAACATATAATGGTTAATAAACTACATAAATTGGAAAGCAAGAGAATGATGAACACAAGAGTACAGGTGACAATTTTGAGGGGAAGCAGAATTTGCCACCCCAAAATATGCCTGTTCATATATTGATTATTTTAAGCTAGTTGTTTTTAAGAAAAAAAAAAACTCTGAAAGAAACTTGACCTTACTTAACTGCCTAAAATAACTTAGATAGAGACTGCTCCAGGAAGAGAGATATCATTATAGATAATTATAGTTTAACGTGAACTAGTACCTGATAGAGAGCAACCTAGCAAGACTCATTTGATTAAAGTCCTCTCTGTGTCCCATCTTTAAAGATGGCTCGCCATACATTTATTTACCAAACATTTGCTTTTCTCTCTTCATGTTAACTACCTTTCTCTTCTCCTTAGCTTAATATGACATATAAGCCTTAACTGCCTAATCTGTCTTGGATCTCACATTCTTATGGAACCATCATATGTCCATATGTAATAAATTTGGATATTTTCTCCTGTTAATCTGTTTCATGTCAATTTAATTATTAGCCCAGCAAGAAGAACGTAGAAGGTGGGAGAAAAGTTAATTTTTCCACCCCCCACAGTTTCTTTGGGTGGAAAGAATGGAAGAAATAGGAGAATAAGGGAGAGACCACAGAGCTAAAACTAAGTTACTATAAAAAATCTTGTCTTTAAGGTTTTCTATGTACATAATAATGTCATCTGCACACACAATTTAACATATTCTTTTCTGAATTGGATACCTTTTATTTCTTTTTATTGGTTACTTGCTCTGGTTAAACATCAACCAGAAACTATTAGAACTAATAAATTAATTCAGTGATGTTTTGGGACACAAAATTAATATACAAAAATTAGTTACCTTTCTAGACACTAACAATGAACATATTCAAAAAAGACATTAAGAAAACAATTTAAACTGCATGCAATAGTATCAAAAAGAATACAATTTTTAGAAATAAATTTACCTAAGGAAGTGAAAAATCTATACAAAGAAAAGTATAAAACAATGATAAAAGAAACTGAAGAAGATGCAAAGATATGGAGATATTCATGAATTGGAAAATTTTATATTCTTAAAATGTTCATACTACCCAAAGCTACCTGCAAATTCAATGCAATTCCTTTTAAAATTTCAATGACATTTCTCACAGAAATAGAAAAATCAATTCTAAAATTCATATGCAACCACAAAAGACCTAGACTAGCCAAATATCTCTTGAGCAAGAGGGACAAAATTGAAAGTACCACACTTTCTGATTTTAAACTATATTACAAAGTGATTGCAACCAAAATAGTGTGACACTGTCATAAAAACAGACACATAGACCTATGACACACACTAGAAAGCCCAGAAATAAGCACACACATATACAGTCAACTAATCTTAATAAGGATGTCAAGAATATACAATGGGGAAAAGATAATCTCTTCAATAAGTGGTGCTTGGAAAATAGGATACCCATGTGCAAAAGAATAAAATTGGACTCATCTTATGCCATACATAAAAATTAACTTGAAATGAATGAAAAACATAAATGTAAGATCTAAAATCATTCATAGAACTTCTTAAAGAAAATAGGAGACAAGCACCTGGTGTATATGACAGCAAAAGCAGGTAGCAAAAGCAAAAACAAGTGGGACTACATGAAATGAAAATCCCATATAGCAACGAAAATGATCAACGAAATGAAAGACAACCTATGGAATGGAAGAAAATATTTGCAAATCATATATTTGGTAAGGGATTATGATACAAAATACATAATAAATTCATAAAACTCAATAACAAAATAAAAATAATATGATTAAAAGTAGGCAAACTTTACATTTATCAAAAAGAAAGCATACAAATAGCCAACAAGGATATGAAAAGGTGCTGAATATCAGTAATCATCAGAGAAATGCAGATCAAAACCACAATAAGATCCCCTCAGATCTGTTAGGATGGCTATTATAAAAAAGACAAGTTAAGTTTTGATGAATATGTGGAAAAAAGCAAACTCTTGTACACTTTTGATGGGAATGTGAATTGGTACAGCCTTTATGGAAACAATATGGGAGTTCTTCAAAAATAAAAAAATATAGCTACCATATGACTCAGCAATCTCATGTCTGGGTATATATCCAAAGGAAATGAAATCAGTATCTGCACCCGCATGTTCATTACAACATCATTCACAAAGCTAAGATATGGAAACAACATAAGCTGTTAACAGATGAATGGATAAAAAGTAACATGTCTGTGTATACTAATTATCCAGGCCTTTTAGAAAATTTAAATAAAACTTTATTGACATGTCTTAGCACTGGCATATGTTTATAATATCTTTGATAGAATCATACATTACTATTGCCTTGATATTTGAAAATTTATTAGAGATATAAAGAGATTTACATGACTTTTCAGCTTCTATCTACTATTAACACATACTGAGAAAACAACGGATAACATGGACTGTTCAAAGTTCCCATGAAGATGTTTGCAGTGATAATATCTGTTTCAAGTTCCCTGGAGTTCTAAAGCAGAATCGGAGGTGTTGGAAGAGGCAAGTGTAGGGAAGGGTCAGGTACTCTCTTTGCTGGAATCCAGGGTAAAAATAGAAGTTTGATGTACCAAAGTGCCGTAGTAGAAGAAAGTCCCAATGCCAACTGTTGTAATCGTCTTTAATTAGTTATATTCCATTTATTTTTCCAAAAATTTAGATAGACGATGATTGATTCTAGCCTAGCCTGCTGCTTTTTATAATGGATAAAAGTTGCCCTAATATATAAAGAATGGAGAACATGCTGTGAACTTGAGATTGCTTCCTTCTTTAAAAATGACTAAACTTTATACAATCACATAGACATCATTTCCTACAAATGCTGCATAGTAATGGCTATAATTTCTCTGATACTACTGATTAGTGGAGATAACTACAGTATTTCTGTAACCCATTAATTTGCTTTCTGATATTATTCAGATTGTTTTCTTGTACCTACATCCATGGACATACTTCTTCCTTGAGAAGTAGTAGAATGCAAACATTGATGGTACAAATTTAAGAGTCAGGTACACCTGGTTTCATATTCTAACTCTTTACTTATGAGCTATTTGGCATTAAGCAAGTAACTTAACTTTTCTATGCCTGGTTTCTTCATCTGGTGAATCAAAATAGTAACAGAAATAACAGTACCTTTCTGATAGGTTTTTATATGTATACAGTATCAAATGAAGCAATATATGCAGGGCACTTAGCACAGACTAATAACTCAACATATGACAGTTATAAAGAGTGTATTTAGAAATAATTTTGTTCCAAGAAAATGTTTATATAACAATATTTCGTGCTACAAGTTTGTCCTGTAAAAGAGTAATTATCTACGTAAAAGAGTCTGGACTCAAGATCTTTCACCTGTACCAAGAGGTTCTTGGTGGACTTGTATGTCTTTGGAAACCTATATATCAAACTGAAAATGATTAACTGAAGAAAGAAAGAATTAGTTTGTTTTCATTTCTTGAAGAAGTATCAACAACCCTGAGTGTAACTGTGTAATCCTTTTCACTAATACTCTGTCTATTCCTGTCAAAGCAGAAGAAAATATATGTGGCTGATTCACTTGCATCACTCAAACCTCCATTTGACAGGCACTTCTTATTATCTCTGGATATTTTCCCCTGTGCGATTTGGTAATGGCATCTATATATTTTCCTTCCCAGTTGAGAACAAAACCAAATAAAACTAAACAGAACAATACAAACACTCCCCACCCAAACAAAAACATCTTGGAAAATATACTTATGTAATATGTTATAACCAAAAATCTTTCCTCTGTATCAGTATCCATAATTCTAAATACATACATACATACATACAAGCATTGGCCAAGGGTTAGGAAACATTACAAAAAATGTTATGGAAATGTTGAGACTTTCCAGGAAATGCTATCAGTAAACTGGATAAGTTTATTATCCAGTTCTGGAGTGTCCTACCCTCCTAAAATGCCTACTTAGGAGAGAAATATTGATTCACATGACTCATAGATATTTGTACTTTTAGTGAGCATTTTTCTTGCATGAGAATCAATTTAAAATAAAGATATTTCAAGTGATATTTACTAGTAAAAATAATTTTTAAAAGTGAGCATTCTAAAAATTGATAAATGGGCCTTCAAAAATATACAAACACTGTAATAAAATATAATAACATCAACACCCAGAGAATGATATTAAATAGGTAACAAAAACACATTCATTCTATTTTACTTTATTGAGTCCCAAAGGGAAAGGGTATATTCGTTTAACTCAGACTACCTATTTTATTGTACAAAGTAATTCCAATGAGAAAATAATTCTCCTTTCTTTTCCCCTTCATATTATGGAAGTAGCAAGAAGGAGGAAGGTTTCTAGGAAGCTCTCATTCTGAAGTTAAATTGAAAGGTATATTCTGAATCTATATGATCTCTATTTGACCATTAGCTGATATAAACTTATAGATTACACCAGTTACTTTCTTAGTTCTTATTCCTAGTTTTGCTTCTTAGTTTAATTAGTTAAATTTCATTGTTAGAACTAGGAGGCTCGATGTTTACCCTCCTATTTAAGTTTAACTGTCCTATAGGCAATTCGGTGATGAGCTTCTCTGTGACGACAGCACCTTTTGGGGATTTAATGCACAGCATGGTGATCATAGTTAATAATACTGTATCGTATGCTTAAAATTTGCTAAGAGATTAGATCTTAAGTGTCTTACACATCAAAAAAGGTAACTAAGGTGAGATGATGGATTTGTTAATTAGTTTGATTGTGATAATCATTTCACAATGTATACGTATACTGAAATAACACATTGTATACCTTAAATATACATATATATTTTTTTCAATTGTACCTCAGTAAAACTGGAAAAAAATACAGGCCACAAACCATAACTTATAGTTATTGAAAGATCAAGCCTTAGCTTTTTCTCTATTGATGTTTCTGTTTAAAGGAGAGTGCACAAGGCCTTTAAATATTTAAAACGTCTCTAAAAGAAGGAAGTGAAGAGACACAAATCACAACTATAGAACCCTAAGGCTGATTAAGTCAGAGCTGAGGAAGCATTTTATTTCCTCTCTAAAGTTCTAATTTTTTTCTCTTAATTTTATTTTCTTAGGGTGATATGCCTTATACTTCAGATCACCTAAATTTTGGTTTACTAATCTTATATGCTATTTTTTTCCCATACCCTTTCTTCTCTAGTACATCATCTCTGATTACCTTGTCCCCTCACCTTCCTTCTGCCCCCACCCATCCCCAACCCCAACTCTGTTTTAGTCCTACAAGTGTAATGCAGACCTAGTGTACTGTTATAGAAGGAGATGGATGCATGCAGGTTAAACTAGCCAACCAAACATATATACTGACCATTTTGTATTACTACTCTAAATATAGTAATTAATAGAATATTTCATTTTCACCAGAAATTGTGTTATATATTTAAAACAAATAAAAAAATCATGAACAAATTTTTATTATGATCTACCACTTACTGAATTCAAGACTCTAAACAATTATTTTACTTTCTGAACTTCAGTTACCATATCAGTAAAATGGAAAAAATATAAATATATTTACTTAGATGGTACATATACTCATTTTGCATATAATATATGCAAAAACATCTGTACATGGTAAGTATCCAGAAAGTAAGTCTCCTATTTCTAGTATTTTCTATGATGAAACTAATTTATATTTTTATAAACCACTGTTTTAGCTTTTGATTGAAAATAGTTTCATTTCAGAAAAGAATATTGAATCCAATATTTGCACCTTGATTACTAAAACAAAAATTGAGTGCTAAAACTATCAAGTGACAGCAAGTGATTCAACCTTCTTTTCACTGGATTGTTTTCTGGTTAAGTTAACACACATTTCAAAACTCACCCAGAATCATTGCCTTTTGGCTTTGACGCTGAACTTAAAGTGATGATATTTCAAGAAAAGCTGAAATGCAAAGGATGTTATGTTGCATTTACTTTAAGGTTCATTCACTCTGACTTTTACATGACTTGTTAGACATTAGCCTCCCTGTTTTGAAAAGGCCAGGTACATCAGGGTTAGTGCAGAGAATGAACACCATTAGTTTGCACTTTATCACTGTCATCCAGCTGCTGAATGGCTGCATTTTACATTCCACAGGTAATGGGGGATGTCAGAGCTACTTTAACTCTTACACAAGTCAAAACTTAACAGAGGACTACGGAGTTTCGATTTTAAGGACTTTAAGTGAGAAATAAATTTTTTACTAAATCCCTCGAATAGCCTACATTCAATTTTCAATGAGAATATAGTAATTATTGTCTGTGAATGTATTTTGTAACCTATTAATAAACTCTATAGTATAATTGATATAGGATATCACTTGTAAAATTCTTAGTCTTTTAACAGGAAATGAAAGTGGACATCTCTTGCAGAGTTCTTAATCTTTTTAGTAAACCTATTTAAGTCTTTTCTTTCTTTCTTTCTTTGGGAAAAAGGCCCTCTCCCTCAAATCCTGATAATTGCCCCAAAACTAGTGGCTCAGATCCTGCCTATTGATAAGGGTTACTGGCCCACTGCAAGCAGAAATGGCTTTAGGCCAGGCAGGGTCTTTAGAGTCCAAGAGGGGAGGAGACTTTAGGCCAAAGGTCTTTTTACTCTTTAAGAAATATGTTAACCACTTCTGTTTCCCTTTACTTGCTCAATAGGCAAGTCAATAACAGAAATTAATAGATATATGATTTAAATAACAAGTTCGTATCTTCTTTTTTTTTATCTAAGGACTAAGGTGGCCCTTAAGCAGAAAACCCAAGATGTCACCCTGACTGAGGCAGAAAGGGAAAGAGCTCCATGAAACACCAGTAGGCAGGGACAATGCCCCTTCCTGCTGTATCAGCAAGAAGCAGATATAGAAGAGACCTCCCCTCCTTCAACATCCACACAACTAATAAGGGGATTCATGGCTCTTAGAAAAGAGGCAGGAAAGTTAGTTAGGGGGTTTCATGTCTGCTTGAAAAGACAATGAGGTCATCCTATCCTAGGAGGGGCCTGCCCTAGTCCTCTCACCATTAAGTAAGCCAGAAGGCACTTTTGGGCTAAAAGTAACTCAAAAAAAAAAACAACAAATGAGCAGGAAATTGGTAATAGTTTCAGCCAGTCACTCACACCTGCTCAATAAAGACCCTAACGATCTCCAATTTACCTGAGCCTCATTATATCATCATTATGATATGATGCATATACCCAGAAGTTCATTAATATCATAACAGACTGAATTCTGGGAACGAACATTCGCAGAAAGCAAATCGTCAATCACTGAGCTCTGTCAATCTTAGTTGTCAATCAAGGAAGCCCATTCCTCTAAGAAAAGTAACCACCCACAGCAAGCAGGGATAAAAATCCCAAAGGCTTTGTTATCAGGACTTTGAGCCACGCTTCTCTTGCTCAGGCCTGCTTCCACGTCTGAAAGTGTACTTTCCCTTCTAATAAAGCTTTCCTTTTCTGCTGTATTTCGGTGTCTTGCTCAATTATTTGTTCAAGACATCTAGAACCTGGGCAATGCGCCAGGAGAGGATCCCACTCTCCATAACAGAATTATTTCAGAACTTATTATTTAAATATATAAGTAATTATAAGCCAGATATAAACCTTGCTACAAATATTTGCTTTAACCTTACTTTAACCAAGATTACATGTCATAATGAGATATACATTGTGTTGCCATTCATTCTTTACATCAGCTTACATGTATGACTTCAGAAACTTAAACGACAGCATGTTCACTCAACACTGCATTGCTCTCACTTGCTCCCTTCTGAGCACAGCCCCGCAGCCTGCAGCACCCAAACAGTGACAGTTTTATTTGGGCATTGAGCAGAGATTTTATTTCACTTCATTACATGTTATCATACTTTTCATTCTTCATTCTACAATGGCAGGCTCATCTTCTTCTTACAATGCCAGAGGCTGCCAATTGGTAATAAATCTGAGCTTTAAAACCGCTCAAAAAAAGGGAGAAATCAAATGAGTAAAAAAAGAAGTAGACCATAGCTGCTGCTTCCAGCCATACTCATAGATTTTCTGTAACCTTAGGGGATTTGTTATGATCCTAAGTGTAGTTTCCAGAAATGAACATGAATTGTATGTCAGGAGACTTTGGATTCCAATTCTGACCATGCAATTCACTAAGAATATTAAAATTTTTAGCATCATTATTTCCATATTTACAAATTAAAGATTGGACTCGAAAAGTTCTGTCACTTTCGGCTTGAAAATATACACTTTAGACAATGAGAGAAGAAACACTGAATAAATAATTTTGTACATGCTCTTGATTCTCAATTAGTAGAACAATAACAATAGTTTTTTTTTTTAACTCTTCATATGTTTTTGTAGTGATATCACTTTAAAAATAAATATGTGCTTTGTGTGATGATTAATTTTATGTGTCGATTTGACTGGATCATGGGCTCCTCAGACATTTGGATAGACATATCTGGGTGTGTCTGTAACGGTGTTTCTGAAAGAGATTAGCATTTGACTTTGTAAAGTGAATAGAACTGATCATCCTCACCAAAGTAGGTAGGCATCATCCAATTTGTTGAAGGCCTGAATAAGGTGGAGGAAGGGAGAAATCTTTTTCTCTGCCTGACTTTCCAATTCGGACTTGGTCTTCTCCCGCCTTTGGTCTGTGATTTTGATCAATGGTGTTCCTAATTCTCAGGCTTTTGGATTTGGACTGGAGCTATAATATACATACTTCAGCTTTCCTGGGTATCCAGCTTGAAGATGGCAGATTGTGGCAATCCACAGCCTCCATAATCATATGAGAAAATTACTTAATTTATATATTTATTCTACTGATTCTGTTTCTCCAGAGAACCCTGACTAAAACACTTTTCAAAAACTGGAGTATTCAAACTTACTGGCTAATTAATGATTCCCATTTTGATTATACATTTTTACATGCCATTCAAAACAGTTTGTGTATATTACTTTATTATTTTTCTTCTCTTCCTTTTGTTAAAAAATGGGAATCTCTTTAAATAACTAGGCAGGTATTACTATCTCCATTTTAAGTATAATGGATTAAAGATGAGGAAAAATTAAGTGGTTCAGCAAAGATTTTGTATCTAGTTAGTAGATGTAGTACAACTCAAGTTAGCTAAATGCTAATTATATACATGCTCATTTGCTTTTCTTTTTATTAAATTTATTGGGGTGACATTGGTTAATAAGATTATATAGGTTTCAAATATACGTCATATGTATATTGCATTGTGTGTTAGCAAAGTTAAATTTCCCAATGTTAGACTTCCTTTTGTCGGCATATATTTGACCCCTTTTACCCTTATCTATCTCTCTCTTTCCTCCCTTTCCCTCTGGTAACCACTGTAACTAAACCGTTTATGTGTCTATGAGTTTTTGTTTGTCTGTCTTGTTTGTTTGTCATAGTCATATGGTTCTTAGCTTTTTCCGTCTGACTTATTTCACTTAGGTTGATTATCTCAAGGTCCATCCATGTTGTCACAAATGGCAGTATTTCATCTCTTCTAATGGCTAAGTAATATTCCATTGTATGTTTATACCACAGCTTCTTTATCCAATCATCCATCGAACAATACTTTACCTGTTTCCATGACTTGGCCATGTGAATATTGCTGCAAAGAACATCAGGGTGCATATATCTTTATGGTGTCTTCTTGGGAGGAATGTCTGTTTAGGTCCTCTGCCCATTTTTTAATTGGATTGTTTGTTTTTAAAATCAACATCTTGTGACATATACAGAAACATACAATGAGAACACTGGTGTAACCACTGCAGAAGTGAAGTATTAGAATATTACTGGTGTCACAAGAGGCTCTTTCTCTGTCCCTTCTGTGCCAGATATCAGTTGATTGCTTCATTTAAAAAAAAAAATCTGCTTTGTGATACTAGAACTTTAAGTATTTTTATTTTGCTGCCAATGCAACATTAAGCATTGTCGATAGAGAAGCTAGGGGGATTTTGCAGGAGGAAGAGACTTCCTTTTCTGATTCCAGTGTGCTGCTTTTGGAGTTTTTCTACTAATGTGCGGTCCATAAATTCATGCTGCCTTACTGATGCTGAATTCTCAGCATGATGATGTCCTATCTCTCTCAGCCTACCAGTCAGTCTCTTCTCTCTTGTCCCCTAAGGAGATGTTTTTTGCTTGCCCAATAATTGTGAACAGGTTTTGGCCTGGACAGCTCAGCAAACCTCACCATGTGGGCCTCAACTACTCTTTCTTGACAAGGTCTGCACCTTAATCTTGGGGATGGTCACCCCTTTCCAATTTGTCCTTTCTTTCCTACCTCCCTTATCCTTATGGTATTCTTCAGAATTCTAGTTACATGTTTGTAATTATTACTCTGTTATAGTTATTTTGGATCCTCACTGATATCCCTTATAAATCATAGATCTTTCATTTCTCCTCAGAGGCAGCTACTATCTTAACTCATTTATGATGATTTTCTTGAGTTCTTTTAAAATTTTGCTACTCATGTAACATTTTTTAATGTGAAAAGAGTTCAAAAAATACCCTACTAGTGTGTGTGGTTGTGAGAAGAGTGCATGTGCAAATATGCTGGCAATAAACACGTGTTACCCATAAGTCAGCACCTACACAACCAGAGGGCAGCTGGGCACGAATGTGCTTGTAAACTGAGGAGTGCACATGTACTGTGAGTGTGGAGGCAGAAGTAGTATGAGTGTGTATATTTCTGGTATCTGTGCACACGTGTCAGTGTGTGCGTGCGTGCGCATGTGAACAGGTATGTGCCTGAATGGAAGTGGGGAGATTCTCTGCTCAGAGAGCCCCACCTCCTTAACTCAAAATACCCCCATTTTTGTCTCCCCTGTTGCCTTCTGGAGTGAGGAGTTTCACTAGTCTTGGCGAGGAGGGCTGGAAGTTTGGTTTCAACACATTTTTAATCATGGTTTAATTTTGCCTTGGTTAGAACTTTATATAAACACAATGTTTATAGTCTTTTGTTATTTGCTCTCTTTTGTTTAAAATGATGGCTTTTAGATACACAAACATTGCTATATCTGTGGTCTGCTCTATTTAATACACTCACAATGTATTTTCCATTCTAATACTGTTGGGCATTTAGATTGTTTTCAGTATTTGACAGTTATGAGCAATGAGCTCTAAACATTTTTGTACCTATTGCAAATAAATATTTTTATTGCTATGGACTATGCATAGGGGCAAAAATAATGAATCAAAGGGAATACATCTTAAGATCTTCAGATTATGGTATATGGTATACCAGAGAGGATGAACCAATTTACAATCTCTTCGGCCATATATGAGAATTTTTGTAGCTCTATATACTTGTCAACATATTTTAAACTAAGAAAAATGCTATTATTTAGCATTTTCCTAACTTCTGAAGTTTAGTGCCTTTAGTATATGTTTATTATTAATCTGGTCTCCACTTTTCTGAAATGATCTTTTACATCTTCTATTTATTTTTCTATTTGATTGTCTGACTCTTTTTTTGAGTTTTCTTTCTTACCATAAATAATTTGGATAAAAGTTTTTTATTAGCTCTCTGTGTTGCAAATACCTTCTTCCATTCTATAGCTTACCGCCTTTTTTTCACCTCTTTCGAATGAAGAGGTGATCTCTTTCGAAGAAGAGAAAATTATGATTGTAATTTTAACATAGTTGAATTTACTAATCTTTTTCTTCACGGCTACTGCTTTTTGTATTCTGTCTAAGAATCCTTTTCTACCAAGGTTATTAATATATTCTTCCACATTATCTTCTAAAAGTTTCACAGTTTTGACTTTTAGATTTAGGTTTTTAACCTACCTGAAATTGATTTTTATATGGCATGAATGTTCTTGCTATTATTTCACAATTTCTAAAACTCAAATGTACACAAGGCCACCATTACCATTTAGTTTATACATCTACAGTTTGAGGATAGGTAGCATAATGTAGAGTGATGCTGAATAGGAGAAAAAGCCTTTTCTTTTTAAGAAACCAGTAATTAAGCTCTTACTGATTTTAGACACAATGTTAAGTGTTTTACTTACATAATCTCAAGAAAGCTTATTTTATAGATAAACCAATTAAAGGTTTGAGAGTTTAAAGAGCTTAGCCAAGGTCACACAGTAATATAAATTTGAGCAAGGATTCAAATTTTTAGCATTTAATGCAAAAGCTTCTGCTACTGTCTCTCTAAGGATAGAATGTGTGTGTGTGTGTGTGTGTGTGTGTTTCCTTTTTGTTTACTTTGCTTTTCTGTGCCTTTAATTTAAAATTTGAATTTTTCTGAGATCATAAACTATCTCTGATTCGCAATCTGAGTTTTACCTACACTCAGAGTTACCCAACTTTCCTTATAAGGGTTTTCTTAAGTTTTCTAAATAGTACCATATGCAGAATTATGCTTTCACTGATTACATCACATTACCTTTCACTAAAAAATGCTTTATTCAAGAAGTGTAGAAATTTGAAAATTTCCTGAAGTTTAAATTCTTATTTTAAATGTAGGGCCTGCAGAACTTGCATCACTATGTTAGCTATGTTTTATGGAGCCGCTGGAGGCTGACAGGTCTCCACATAATCCACACCAGGAATCTCTGGCTGAGCAGACGAGATTGTGCTTTCCTCATCCCACACACATTCCTCACACTAGCTTCAGCCAGAGAATTGTTAAGTAAATTTGGTCAGGTTAATACACAGTCTATTTTATTTATATGTTAATAACAAACAATTAGAAAATGAAATAAAAACAATATTTATAAGAGCATCATAAAAAAACTTATATTTTTAAAGACATGAAGACTTCTATAGTAAAAACCAAATAATTGCTAAGAGATTTAAAAAATCATAAATAATTTAGAATTGTATGTTCATGGAGTGAAAATTCATTATTACTATGATCCACGTTTTCACCAAATTTACTTCCACACTATCACAATAAAAATCCTACCCTCTCTGGATTTTCTTCTGCTACTGGGTCTTGCTCTGATAATTCCCTTCTAGTTTTATTCTTTCATGTTATGTAAGTACATGTATATGTATATATGTATGTGTATGTGTTTGTGTATGTATTCATATTTGTATTCATATTTGTATACGTATATGTATATCAATTAACTGAGCCACAGTGTCTAACCTGTGGTTTCTTCACTTTAGTACCACTGACATTGGGGGCTGAATAATTCTTTGTTACTACAGGCTGTTCTGTGTGTTGACTATATAGCAGCATCATTGTCCTCTACCTGATAGCAGCCTCTTCCCAGTTGTGACAAAAATAACATATCTAGTCATTTCCAAATGTTCCTTGGGAGGCAAAATTATTTCCAGTTCAGGACCACTGACTTAATACATCATTTCTCAAAGCAAAAGAATCTCACCTTTCAAACATTTATAATGATTACACCCCTTTAAGTTATTTATTTATTTTCCATTAATTATAGAATTAAATTCAAATTTCTTAACATGGCATTTAAGGCTTCATCTACTTCTCCAGTCTCTTGTGTCACCATACCATGTTTCAGATGAGTATTCTTGCAACATTATTTTTTTTATCAATCACAGCCCACATCATACTGTGTTTTCATTATGTCTCTGCTACCTTTCTTCCCTTGACTTGTAAATGAGATATTTCTTATGTGTCATTTCAAATTCTCTTGGCTCCACTTCTGACTTTAGACATTATGTGTGAACAGTTTTTCGAAAGCTTCAAGGAGTTTCACACATGGGTGTGTATGTGTGCATTTCATATCCTGCCATGAGTTTCTTTGATGTTGTGGTGTGAGATGCTTCTGGAAATTTGCCTGGTAGTCTTGAATGAATATAAGGAAAGCTGATGGCTGTGGGGCTATTCCTGACCAATAGGGAGCATAAATAAATGCTTCCCCTTTCATCTTCTGGGTGGATAGTTTTGAGAATATTGTATGAATTTCCCGAGAATGTTCCACATAATCAAGTTCCAGTCACTTGGTGACCAACTTGATAACACATTCTTATATTGGCTTTCCCTCCTTCTCTGTTTTGCTCACCCTGTCCCTCATTTGTGCTGCTTAGGATCAGTTTTCAAACAGACTACTACTTGCACAAAAGCCTTAGTCTCAGGCTCTGTTTTTCGTGCATCTAAAACTAAGACAATCTGGCTAACTTTTACTCATCCTTTAAGGCTCTTAGGTATAATTACTTCCAAAAAATTTTTCCTTGATTCTCACCTCCTCTCTCCATTTTTACCGATGTTTCTCTTCAGTGTCACCTATTTCTCCATACCCTTTGCTAATTATCTTCAAACATCCTTAAGAATTGTACCTGTATAAAAATTATCTTTTTTTTTTCAGTATCTAGACAGCACCTTGAATAATGATATACCTAGAGGTCATAATGGTATTTTAATTATCAATCTTAAATAAAAAATATGTAGTTAATTAAATGATATACTTTATTGGGGGGTGGAGATTAGAAGTAGATAGAAGAATCATGTAATAAAAATACTTATTTAACTCCAAATCATTGTTGTGGGAGGTGCAGGGTGAGGGAGATTAAACAACCCATTAATTCTCTATTTCTCTTCTAAGTTGTCTTTTTTTGTTCAGGCTGAAACTAAGAACTAATTCATGAGGGGATCCAACTTTTAAGAAAACAGATTTTCTCTAAGGCTAGAAAAAGCACCAAAATATATTTAATTACATGTAGAAATTGGTATTAATTAAATTACAATATCATATTCAATAGCCTTATTATCTATGAATCAGTGAGCAAAAGAGGATTTAAGAAGACTGAAAGTTTGAGGAAAAAGGAGAGATTGAGCCAGGTCCTCCATGAGGAATGATATGGAATCCACTAGAACTGACTGAAATAATAACAGGATAGTGGAAAACAGCCACAAGAGAATGAATGTATATATTACAGGGGATTATATTTTTTAACAAATGGATATATACGGTCTGTCCCCTCAACATGTATCCAGAGTCTTAAGTGTAAAAAAAAAAAAAAAAAAAAAAATTGCCTAGATCATCTACCTGCTGTCACTTTTGTGTTCCATAGAACTAAGTTTCTTTGCTCAGAGAACTAAAAATACAAAAAAAAAAGAAATAATAATGTGTTGATATTTGTGGCAAATAGCTGGCAAAAGAGAAAAAAAAGAACCTGGGATGGGATTGTCTTCTATTTGAGGGAGCAGCTGCCAATCCTGTGGAAAATCTAGATAGAGCATTGAGAAGAAAGTTTTTTTTTTTTTTTTTTAAATTAAAGAAAACCCAGCTCTGTTGTTAAAACTATAAACTCAGATCAGATGGAGAGAAAGTGGAAGAGGACATGCTACTGGCTGAGAATTGGTATCACAGAAAGGATAAAGAGAGATGGTAATGTGGGAGTTTAAGGTGCCCTTGAGAAGACCAAGAATGCTACAGAGTTGATAAAAACACTGGTATGGTTGGGAGCCTAGTTTGCCACTGTTAAGGCTTTGTTAAGAGAGATCAATGAGTAAAGCGACTTTTAATTGTACAATACCATATCATTAGCTATAGGCATTATACTATATAGATCTCCAGGACTTATTTATTTTGCATTATTGAAACTTTGTAGCCTTTGATCATCATCTCACCCACTAAACTCTTGGTAACCACTGTTTTACTCTTTCTTTCTATGAGTTTGGCTATTTTAAGTTTCACATATACACGAGATCATATAGTATTTGTCTTTCTGTGTCTGGTTATGCTATTTCATTTAGCATAATGTCCTCCAGGTTCATCCAAGTTGTCACAAATTGCAGGATTTCCTAAGATTTGGTGTTATATCTAAAAATTAGATATATGCACTATGACTTAAAATAGAATTTCAAGAATATTAAAACAATCAAATTAAGTACTTAAAATGTGGCAAGATTAGTGTAAATGCTTTATCAACATTATATAAAGACATACTTTAAATAACCACTTAAAGTAGAGACTATTATTACGATCTTCTTATGGTGGAAAAAGAATATAAATCTAGACAAGATAAGTAATTTATCCAAGGATACAATATATGATAACTCTAGGAATAGATCTCAGGTCTTCATGACACAAAGTCCATGGATCTAACTAGTTGAAATACTACAAAAAGTCACCAAATGGCCAACTACAATCTAAAATAAGTCTAAGGAAAGTGAAGGGATACTGACACGATAGATACTTTTGTACAATTTAACATTATTAATTATATCATTAAGAAAACAGATGCATCTGTGTTAAAGGGCAGTGGGAGCGTATCAAGTGGTAGATCTATCTATATACAGTGACATTTGCCTATTAATTAAGATAGATAACTGAATCCTCAGTTATACTTCTATTTTTGTTTATAAAAGATCATTTTCTCAGTAAGGATTATTGGATGCCAATTATTGTCATGATCAATGCTAATGACAAATGAAATAAGTTAATATCATTTCTGGTTGAGAAATACTGTTCCTATGGATTAAAGTGAAAATTTAAAACCATGGGAAGTGTAAAAAGAAATTGAGCATCGTTGCAACATTTACCAACAAAATCTGAATCAGTACCCAAGGGCTGTCATTATACTCTTGAGCAGTAAAAATTGATTACTTCCTTAATTCATTTATTCATCTTCTGAATAAAACTATTTTATTATTTTATTGAATCTTTACAGAAATACTATAAAGTAGAGACAAAAAAGCCAAAAACATACAGTGGAGAAAGGAAAGCCTCTTCAATAAACGGTGCTGGAAAAACTGGAAAGCCACCTGCAAAAGAATGAAACTAGACTGTTGTCTATCACCGCATACCAAAATTAACTCAAATTTGATTAAGGACCTGAATATAAGACCTGAAACAATAAAATGCATAGAAGAAAACATAGGAACGAAACTCAAGGACCTTGGACTTAAAGAGAATATTATGAATTTGACCTCAAAGGCAAGGGAAGTAAAAGCAAAAACAAATGAATGGACTACATCAAACTAAAAAGCTTCTGCTCAGCAAAAGAAACTGTCAACAAGGTAAAGAGACAACCATCTGAATGGCAAAATATATTTGCAAGCAACACCTCCGATAAGGGCCTACTATCCAAAATATACAAAGAACTCATATGAGTCAGTAACAACAAAAAAAACCAAATGATCCAATCAAAAAAATGGGCAGAGGACCTGAACAAACACTTCTCCCCAGAGGACATACAAATGGCCAACAAATATATGAAAAGATGCTCAACATCACTAGCTATTAAGGAAATGCAAATCAAAACAATGAGATACCATATCACACCTGTTAGAACGGCTATAATCAATAACTGTTGGAGAGGATATGGAGAAATAGGAACCCTCATACATTGCTTGTGGGACTGCAAATTGGTACAAACATTATATAAAACAGTATAGAGGTTCCTCAAAAAAACTAAGAATTGATCTACCATATGATCTAGCAATCCCTCTACTGGGTATTTACCCCAAAGCCTTAAAAAATCATATCTATAAAGATATTTACACACCAATGTTCATAGCAGCATTATTCACAGTGGCGAGGACATGGAAGCAACAAAAGTGTCCTACAATGATTGGCTAAAGAAGCTATGGTACATATATACAATAGAATATTACTCAGCCATAAGAAGAGATGAAATACTGCCTTTTGCAACAACATGGATGGACCTCAAGATAATCATGCTAAGCGAAATAAGCCAGACTGAAAAAGTAGAAAATCACATGATATCACTTATATGTGGGACATAAGCCTAAAAGCAACAAATGAGCAGGACAAACAAACAGAGACTCATAGACATGGACAATAGACTAGTGGTTACCAGAGGACTATAGAGTAGTGGTTACTAGTGGGGTGGGGAGGAGGTAAGAGGTAGCCAGGGTAAAAGGGGTCAAATATAGGGAGGCAGGGGGAGGGTGAAGGGAATAAAAGGGATCAAATATATGGTAGCTGAAGGAAACTAGACTTTGGGTGGTGAACACACAAGAGAATATACAGATGTCAAATGATAATGTACACCTAAAATTATATGATTATATTAACCAATGTTACCCCAATAAACAATTTTTTTAAAAAATGTCCCTGTCTTATAAATAAACAGAGATTTGAAGACTTTAAGCTTATGGTCAGACAGCTGGTTAGTGACAGATTTGGCCTTACACCCAGGCTTCTCCTATTCCAAAGCTGGTGTTGTATTTCCTAGTAAGGCAGATTTCACCTAGTCTCAAAAACTGAATAATCCCCAGGTGCCATCAGCACAGTAGTTCTCCGCCTCCTCCTAACAACAACCTATGGGGAAAATCTCATGGATCATAGACTTAGGCAGAATGTCACACTGTCTGGCAGAACATCAGCTTAAAAGGTCAATAAACTTTGCAGGATAGCATTTTAATCATCCATGGAAAGTAAATCGCTCATATTTCTGCTTACTAAACAAAGTGAAGGCTAACTTATTATGTTTGTATTTTGGATAAGTTTCCTAGGACCAAAAAGTTATTAGTGTGTAAATCATAGTCTGCCCACCTGTCATGTTTTCTAAAACGATATTTTTAAATATCTTCAGCAGGAATGAGAACTTTAAGCATTATGGAGAACCACATATGTATGAACAAATTGTAGGAAATTCAAAGAAGTCAAGTTAAGGTGATGAGGATAAAGATGAATTATGCTACAAAGAAAATATCCGAGAATACAGGTTGCTACCATAAAAATCTAAAGGAATGAGTCAGTCTGCAGAATTTAGAAGCTATCAATTAATTACCAAAATGTAAGGAAGACTGACTGGGAGGAAATGGAGGAAGAAACTTTAGAATGAATTCTCAGGAAAGAGTTCCCTGACTATTAAAACTGTGAATTTTTAGAACAATTTGTCTACCACAGGAAGCTGTGAAACTGCCATCATTTAGGACGCACAGGGCTTAGACTCAAAACCACTAAGAGCAAGTGCTGGCAAATACATTAGTGGAACATAAAGAAAGTAACCTTTGTATTGTTTACTCCTTTTAATACAAATAAGAGGAAATCTTCTTTTTTCCTTAAATAATATTTCAGATATTTATTAAAAGATGCAGATTTTCACCTAGTTGACTGTGTTACATGTTTTTGTCCCTCATGCAACGTTTCTGCTGGATTTGCTCAATGCTCTCTCATGTGTCATAAAGAGCTACATGTATTGAGCTTATAATTGTGACAAAGAGACTGTTTTTACGTACTCACTATGGAAAACTAGAATATAGAGACATGCAATTAAATATCATCAATATCATAACCACTCAAGGATAAACATCTTAACATTTACATGAACAAACTTCCCAATATTTCACAGTATATGTATGTGTGTTTATATAGATTTGTGTTTATGAAGATTATAATTATACGCATAGACTCTTCTGCAACATGTTTACTATTTAGATGTAATATAATCAACCACCATGTGATTAAATAATCTAAGTATTATACTAAAGATTGTATCCACAGTATTGCTGTATAATTATTAATTCTCAATTGCCGGACAGTTGGTTGTTTCTGATTTATTTTATATGTAATGCTATACCATCTACCCTGGTACCTAATTTTTTGTAATAGCTTTAATCACTTTAAGGGAAATTCTTGAATTGATGGATCAAGAGGTTTGCACAATTAACAAATGAATTACTTAACTATCCTCCAGATAGGAGGTACCTTTCTGGAGAGACTTCATAAAAGGCAGTCTCTGAAGTCAGTCAGGCTGTGTGGCCACAGGCTGATTCTATGTGACTGTATTTCCTCATGTGTACAATGGGATTCATAAAACTATTTTATATAATCACTGTGAAGATTTAACAGATAAAATATGCAAAATAGTCATATTAGTACTTACCAGAGAAGAAACTCTCAGAAATGTTTATTACTATTATTATTGTCATTATTATTTCCAATTAATATTCCCATCAGAAGCTATTTTTCTTTCACTTTAGAAGATATTATCACAAACATATTTGTAAATTTAATAAGTAATGTTATCTTATTATCAATCTAATTTTTTTTTTGTTAATAATAGAATGATGTTTATCAGGTATGCATTGGCCATTTGTACTTTTTCCTTTGTGTCTTGCTTGGTCATAAGACTTAAGACTTATTTTGCTGCTGAAGTTTTTTCTTCACTCATTGATCTCTATAAGAGCTACTTCTTTTTTGCCTAATAGGACAATACTCTCTTGTTTTTAAGCAAAATGTGCATAGTGCTAAACAATTTCTAAAACAGAAATAGCCATACGTTTTCTCCTGCATTTTCCCACAGACTGCTATTCTTAGTGAATCTAGTAGGACACTTTCTACATTTTTATACACCATTTCTCAAAGATGTGTTTTTCACCCTCTTTAATTTTCATTTTAATTCTAATGTCTTACAGTTAATTGACTTAGTTTCTTTTAATAACTCACTTGTACTGCTTTGACCTCAACCTAAAATATTGACTTTATTTTTGTCTTTCATTAAAAAAAGAAAAAAAAATGTCATTTCATCTTCTACATAAAAAGCTTCATGTTATTGACATGACTTTACTTCTCTGGCCTAAATAATGCCAAATGCTTTGCTTTTCACTTATTAGGCTAATTTCCCAAATCTTTATTAACATGTAATGTAACATACAATTTAAGAACATACTTTTTAGAATCAGACATGTACTCAAATTCTGGCTCAACTCAGTGAATTTGGATAAGTCACTCAATATATCTGAGCCTCATTTTTCTCACATGTAAAATAAAAATATATCCACCTCAAAGGAGCATTCTAAGGTTAAATGAGAAAAGACATGTGGCAGTTTGGGTGCTTAATAAATGATAGTTATATTTTTATACTTAATTATAATTATTCTCTAATGAATCTTCATCAAGTTATATAGTTATTTAGATTATTCCTATTTTAGTGAATATCGACAGCAGGCATTCATCTAGTTTTTCACACTAGAAATATTGGAGTCATCCTTATATCTTTCTCTTTCTAGCAGCCCCACATCTAATCTGATGTCAAGTCCCATCAAGACAGCATCTAATTTTGTTTCACATCCATTGACTGTTCCATCCCCAGTACTAGTGCACCAATCCAGAACTCTCTTATCTCTTCACTGGACTTCTATGTGGATCGGCACCCTTGAAATCAAACTTTTAATTGATGCCCAAAGACTATTTTTAAATCATAAATCTAAGTATGGCACTGGTTAACTACAATACTTCCACATTTCTTAAAAAAAAATGAAACTATTGAGTATGGAATTCGAGGTCTTTAACAGCATGACCTCACTCTGTGCAGCCTCATTTTCAGACTATTTCCCTGCATCAGTGAACCTTTTAAATTATTTTGTACTGTAACCACAAATATTTTTTTGCTATTTCCAGAATGTTCTGTACATGCTCGTATATTAGGACCTCTTTTCAAAAATAAAATTCTGCCTAAAGTAGTAAATTTTCATTGATTCAGTCAAGATTAATGAAAGAAAAATTAACATGTCTTGAGCTTTGAGTAAATGCCAAGCACATTTAAAAGTTAAAGTAACCCTGTGAAGTAACTATGATTAGTATCATGTTACAATGGCTACAACTAAGTATTTTACCCAAGTTCACATATGTAAATAGCAGAGACGAAATTCCATATTCTTTCCACTTCTTCAAAATATTTATTAGTACCTACTCTGTGTCCTGAATGGAATATTATGGTTACGAGATGAATTTAAAACAGAGTTTTGCTCAAAGAACAGCAGCTCAGATACCCTTTATTCATGAGGACATCCACATTTCTACGAGGCATGTTAGTGGCATAGCCACATTCTGCCATTTAACTAATAATCTATGGCTGCTCTGTTTTCTGTCATGGCTTCCTCTTTGCAGTTCCTTGATTGGTTGTGGCACTTTCAGAATACGTAAGAACCTTAATTTACATAACGAAGTAGCATCTTTACTGCTTTAAGCAGCTTAAGAAAAGTCTTGAAAAAAAAAATTAGAGAATTGAACTTAATGGCCAAATAGGATTTTGGAATTGCTCTTCTTTCCTTTTATGCATGTATATATCATCATGGAGAATTGACAGAGTGGCTATTATTTTCTGTTCTACACATGGGGAACTCGATGTAGATAAAAGGCAGACTAAGTAGGAGGAAGAAAAAAGATGGGAATTCAAGTGCTTGATTACTCGGTCTGTTGCTTTTCTATCAAACTGTATTGTGTCACTTGTCATAAAATTATAAAGCAAATTTCAATGGTAGATAGGTAGATGAGTAGATAGATATTCTTTTATGATCGAATAAATCAAAGTGTTTTAAAAAATTCTTATGCCCTTGCATAAGCATTACTGCAATTCGAATGAATGTTTCTACTAAGAATTTTAAAACCTAAAATTTAGGGTCCTGAGATCTCCAAGGGGTCCTGAACACACTGGTTGGAAACTATTAACATAGCAGAGGGAACACTAGATTGAAAAATAGAACTAATTTTAACTAGCTATCTCATATGCCAGCATCATTTAAGCATTATCATTAGTTTTCTCATCTTAATAGATAATAGTAAAAACTGCTCATTTCACAAAACTGTTAGAAAAATAAATAAGGCATATAAAAATGTTAAAATCAATGAAGCACTATTAGAGTTTTTGTTATCATTATTATAGTACTGGTTTTGTAACCACAGTTATATAGATAATGAAATTAAAGATCAGAATGAGAATTTAGAACTGGAAAGGACTATACCACCACTTTCTCATTCTATAAATTAGGACATTGAAGTTCAGAATAGCTAAATGATTTGCCTAATGCCATATAGTCATTGCTTAAAACATTATATAAGCATATGTTCTATATAATTACAAACACTGCCAGTTATTTAATTCAATCATTCTTATTTATGTCTGTACCTTAATAAATAAAAGTAGATAATGTTGAGGACAAGGTCATGGATACAATCATTTATGGGTATTGGTATGTATTTTATAAAATACATTAAATTAACTGTGTGTATATTATCTACATATCAGAATTCCTGTCCTTTAATAGAGTGCACTAATCAAAGACATATAAGAGAGGTAAATGGATTTGTAGAGATGAAGACATAAATTTAGGTATGTAGATCAAGATATATAACTAGATCTATTATTAAACATTTTCCATATACCAAGAAATAGAAACACAGACCAATTTTACTAGAATGAATCACACAGATAATAAATTATGGAGTCAGGACTTGAGGCTGAATTTTGCTAATGCCAAAGTCCTTATTTTAATACCTACAACACGTGGTACTATACATTAATGTAATATTGTATTATATTAAATTACTAGTTAATTAACAAACAATTTAGAGAATATTCCATTGAAATTTAAGTAGAAGAAATTACTTAGAACTTGAAGAAAGATGCAATTTCAGTTCGTTTTAAGGATGAGTAAGATAAAATGGACAAAGAATAAAAGAACACATAAGAAAATTTCAGTGGCAAAGGCAAAAACCATGAAAGATCAAGATGTTTTAGAAATAGAACAATCTGTGTGTATATAGAATGAAGACTAGAAATGGGTGAAACTAACGGATCTAGGAGGGAAAGAACTGTGTGTATTATTTGCGACCTCATTTTCTGAGTGCTTAACACATTGAAAGACATAACAGCATTAATGGATAAATGGATGGATAGATGGATAGATGGATGGATGGATGGATGGATGGATGGATGGATGGATGAATGGATGGATGGATGGATGCATGGACGAATGAATGAAATGGAGAGAAGTAGAGTTTTATTAGAAAAAATCCTGATACATACTTAAGATTTCAGAAATCACCTTCATATTTTGATGACCAATTAAAACATTGTAAGTAAATGTGTGACAAGGTCAGACCTGTATTTCCGAAAAATCACCTTCATTGCAGAGAATAAGATTAATCTGGAAGGATTACAGATAGAGACAGCATATAAATAAATTTTTGCAATTGACTAGAAAAAGTAATAATAAAAACATGCTAGATGCTTGATAATATCTTTAACCTATTCTCAGAAAGAAAAGCTGTTGAGAAGGATAATGTTTCAAGTTTTGGGTCTATTAAATTAGAAGTGCCCGTAAGATATCCAGGTAGTGTAGTCTATAAAACGTGTATCAATAACTTAAAGTTGCCAGCATTTATGTACACACACAGAGAGAATGTATAGAAGTAGCCTAAAACAGAAAAATAGGAAAAATATAGTTCAGTAAGGATATAGAAGAAAAGGAGAAAATAGAAGAAAGTGAGAAAGAATGATCAAAGAGAAAAAAGAAATAGAAGACAGTAACATCTTGGAAACCAAGAGTTTTAAGAAAAAAAGTGATCAACAGTGCCAGAGCCTTCAGAGACTAAGAAAGAGAAAAATTAATAAGAAATCACTCTATTTAGCTATTACAATATTGTTCTCAAATTTGAGAGGACAGTTACATTTGAGTGATGAGATTTACTTTTTAAAACATGGACAAAATTTAACAGAGCGTAATCATACATCTGGTGTTAAGTGCCCTCAGAATTTCTTTATGAGGATTGAATTTTAAGACTATAATATAAATTATATAACCTACATGTCCAACTTAATTAACAATTACTGTTAATAAGCTATATTTTCAGGCATCCAAATTCGTTGGTTCAAATGCCTGCATCATCAAGAATGGAAATTTAACCTATTTATGGCTAAAATTTTCTATAAAATATCCAGGTAATATAGTTTATAAAATGTGTACCAATAACTTAAAGTTGCCAGTATTTATATACACATGTAGAAAGAATGTATGGAGTTGAAAGAAAAGCCTTTGAAAAAGACTTAATTTACCAATAAGTAATCTTGTAGTCCTCAAGCAGCATTGCTCACTTAATTGTGCTTCCAAATCCTGTACTTGGAAGTAACAGAGATAAAAATATGACCAAATGGAAGGACAATTTCACTATTGTTTGGAACTACATGAAGAGGGTCCTTCCAATTTTAAGGGATATGATAATCCCAGGGCAAGATCAATTTTATATTTAGACTATAAAAACTATTTAAAAACTTGGCACATAAATGTTTATTCTCCTTGATAGAAGTTGCTTTTGTTCCTTAATTTCCAAAACCTCCCATCAGCGCTAGTCCCAACCGCATAGAACTGTAAGAAAATTTATAAATGTAAATTCAGATCCATTGTGGATCTGGATTTTTGAAAATGTAACATCTCAAGTGCTGTGGAATTTGAAATGTGCTTATTATATTTTTCATAGATATAGTTATTCATACCCACAAACTCATATATTTTTAATATCTTGAAATATTCCATTTTAAGGGGCAATTTAGGTAAAAGAGAACTACTGAGTTAACCAATGAGTAGATTAATAGCTCATCTTCCTGTGAAATGGAACATTTAACACTGAGGATAGTCTATGAACTAAGTAATTTAAATTCAATTGCATAAATAATGTTATGAATAAAATTTATTCATTTTCTTCTAAAAACTGATGCTTATAGTCTATTACGTTTAGTTCCCCATTGGAAAAAGTAGAGCATTCAAGGGCTTTTTTGTAGCAAAATTTAAGATTTCCAACTCTATGCTTTGAAGAATGGACTCTATCAAATGCATATTACTTCTTCTAAAATGGTAAATATTTGAAAAGAATTTTCGTTTAATATGTTTAAAATATTACAAATTAATAAATAATGTCTTATGAATCCATGACTAAATAAAAGATTTTTTTTCTCTTTTGTAACTTTTTTTAATGAAAGTTGGAATGGAATGCATGAGGAGGTTCATAGCTTAACTCTGGGTTTTTAGCTATTTATCTGGATATGGCCAATCATATCTTTATTACTGTACCTGATAATAATCCATACCTTATCCTTTTTTAAAATTGCTTTACCAAAGATTTGTATTTTCTCTAAAGATGTGAGGGTTTATATTTTAGTCATGACACAGCTTGTGGAAAATCCTTGATGGGAATTGTAAAAAGCTTTGAGAAAGTCACAGCTTAATATAAACATAAGCACTTGTAAAAAATAAAGACAATTCATATTGATTCTATAAAATAAAAATGACATCAGGATACACTACACCTTGAATATCTTTTCTGACAAGTGAAGTTTACTTTTAATTATCTCTGATATCATTTAGATAAGTACATGTCACAGATAACTTGGTAAAAATAATGAGGTCTTAATAACATGAGACCTCATTCTAGCTATGTGTAAATGAAATCTTTCCTGCCTGAGAGATGGAAGAAAATATCTAAGTTTATTCTAAGAAGTGTCATATTTATGGATTTATCAAAACACAAACCAGTCTGAGTTTTTTTTTTTTATTTTGTTGACATTTTGACAAGTATCAACTACTATAAAAACAACAATCATACAAGTTTGAGATTTTATTTTCATGGATATTGCCAAAGAACAAGTTTTATAAGAATATTTATATTTTACAGAATCATTATCACTTAGGATGTGTCTATATGACAATAAATAGGTAGAGAATAAAATTTGGCTTTCACTCAATTCTCAGAATTTCTTGCTTCTAGAATGATAAATTTTCAAAAACCTGAAAAATGTATATAATGGTTTAATTTTTTTTCTAGAGTATTTTATATTGTTAGTCTGTGGTCTTCTAAAAGCTTCAAGTAATTATCAGCACACTTGGTAAAGGATACTTGATAATATATCCAGCATAAAGCTGGTAGGAAACTGACCAGAAAGAGCTATATCTTGTGTGGGTTGTCCAAACCCTTGAGAGACACAGATAACTTTATGTGGCATCTTTAATTACAGATAGGCTTTTTGTAGAAGGATAGTTTATTTCTATTCTTAAACAATAACAAAAATCCACTGGCTTGTTTCCACATTGGACTTCAATCTTTTTCTTAAAGTATATAATTCCAAAATTTTAGAGACTAAAGGGACCATAAATTTTATGTAGACCAGTGGTCCTCAGACATTTGGATTACACAGACCATTAAAATTTTAATACCATAGCAACAACAATTGAGGTGGAAGAAAAGAAAGACTAGTTAGCTTTTTAGAAACTCAAACACATTTAAAACAGATGAATGGAGAGATAAAATGTGGTGTATACATATAATAAAATACTATTTAGTCTTTAAAAAGAAGAAAATCCTGTCGTATGTGAGAACATGAATGAACCTTGAGGACATTATGCTAAATGAAATAAGCCAGTCACAGAAAACAATGATTCCACTTACATGAGGTATCTAAAATAACCAAATTCATAGAATCACAGAGTGGACCGGTGGTTGACAGGGGTTGAGAAGAGAAAGAAATGGGGAGTTATTAATCAATGGGCATAAAGTTTTGGTCAGCAATATGAATAAGCTCTGGAGATCTTCTGTACAACATTATACTTATAGTCAACAATAATGTGTTGTACACTTAAAAATTTGTTAAGATCTCATGTTGTGTTCTCACCACTAAAAGATAAAATTAAACAGAAAATACCATCATTACCACTTATTTGAAAATTTTAATAATAAATTCTAATATTAATAATAATACAACCACAGAATGAAAGATAATCTAGTAAATATACTTTAACTTTCTAAAATTTTCACCATATAGATGATTGCCACTCCTATTGTTCATGAGATACCCCTTAACATGCTCTGCAATGTCTGGCTCAACCCGGCTACTGCCTTTTTAATCAGCAAAATCTCTCACTCAATTTGCTTTTGCCCTCCAGCCTCCCTGACTTTCTGTTGGTTCCTCTAAAGGAATAGTCTACCAAGTGAGGTAAAGAAAGATGATGGTGGAGTGGAGAGGAGGTTACAAGATAATATTACATTGAGATGAAGGAGAAAAAACTAGGATTCATTTTGATATTCATCCACAATATTATTAAAATAGACTTCACTGATATTTTCAATAAAGATTATTTCCTTGGTACCTCTGTCAGAGGGTCCTCACAGAGAGTAGAGGAGCATGCGAAGAAAGAGTGGGTGCTTGCAAACCTAGACTGCTAGACGGGTTCACCCATACTCTTCAGTCAACTTTCAGAGTATTTTACTTACTTACTTACTTACTTACTTTCTTATTTATTTATTTATTTATTTATTTATTTATTTGGCATTGGTTAACAAAATCCAGTAAATTTCAGGTGTACAATTTAACAGTAAGGCATATATATATTGCATTATGTATTCCCCTCCCTTAATTACATTTCTTTCTGTCACCACATATTTGACACCTTTTATCTTATTTACCTCCCTTCTTCCCCCTCCCCTGCTACCCTCTGGTAACCACTAGTCTGTTGTCCACGTTCATGAGTCTCTGTCCTGTTCGTTTGTTTCTTTTAGTTTTACTTCCCACATATAAGTGATATCATGTGTTTTTCAACTTTTTCTGTTTGGCTTATTTCGCTTAGCATGATTATCTCAAGGTCCTTCCATGTGAGCACTGCAGTTTACTCAACACAAGCTTTCTTTTAAAAACAAATTGACCCTTTTACTAACGTTACTGAGGTTGTTCTTTAAAGGCTATATTTTATATAAGAAAGTGTTTATAATCCTTTGGAAATAAGATAAGCAGTGACTGTCTTTTCTGCAAAATCTCCCGTAATGTTTGAAGTTTTGCTAGGTAAAGCATGGCAAAATTCTGGGAAAAATTATTATAGTTAAATATGAATTTCTAAGTTTTCTTTTCCAAAAATGTACTGATCTTTTCTGTCAAATGGCCCTCTTCAATTTCAAACTTACTAGTTATTTTTAAAAACTAAAAATGTCTAATCTATTTGAGATAACTGTGATGTTTTAATGAGTGAAACAACTGAAACTGCCTTTTAAAGAAACTATTGTAGATAGAGCTCTTTTGAAGACAAATTTTTAGAAGTGTTTCCATCATTATGATGTAGATGCTGAAAGTTATGATTGTATTAGCTATAAATAAATGTTCTCATCTCTGTACACCTTATGTTCATGGAAACAAGGTTTTCTATTCTCTTAGAATTTTTAAAATAAGAATTTCTATGGATTTTATATTTATCTGTTAAAAAATTAAAAATAGAACACACTCTGATTAATTTGCCAGACACTGATTGATTCCAGGAAATCATAATTTGCTAAGCGAATTTTAATTAAAAAACAAACAAACGACAACAAAAAAAACCCTTTTGTTTACTGGGGAAATGGACTGAAAAACCGAAGTCATAATTTGGTAAGTTTAGCTAATTGTGCAATTTTCTTATTTAGATTTGGTCTTTTGTGGACTATTAATTTAAAAGCTGCAATAGCCATTAAATTAATCATCAAAATAAACTGGCTGTAGAACAAAATTTAATCACTGTATCGTAATGTACAAGATTTTCAAAAATAAAGATGCAGAATCTAGTCACAGCACTATTATATTTTTGTGAGAGTGGAAAAGTTTCTGTACCATTTATGTAATATTTAAACATTGATATTGTTATTATTTTTGTGTTATACACACAATATAAACACAACAGTGTATATATATTATTTAATAAGAAGTAAATCAATAAACAAACAAATATTATAGTGGTCAATTTTTTTAATCTATTGTTTATGATCAAAATAAAATTTGGAGACTGATGCTCTCGTGAGCTGTGTTTCCTCCCATATCAGGATATTCTTGCTTTGTCAAGTGCCTTAAAAGTTCTTAGCCTCCTCCTTTAATCTTTTATTATCATTACTTATCTCTTGCTCATCCATATCTCAGCTTAAATGACAATTTCTTAGAGAAGCCTTATCTGATCTCTTTCAGAAGTTATTAGACTCTGCTGTGGCTCTACTCTACCTTCATAGTAATTAAACTCATTATGTAATTTCATATGAATTTCTGTGATTATTTGTTTAATGTTTTCATCTCCTTCCCCCCAAAAAACCAAAAACAAACAAAAAAAAAACAAAATAAAAAACTCAGGTCTCAACTGCAGGAAAGCAAATTATCTGCATCCCTGGTACCTAGCAATTGCTGACATATAGTAGATGTTCAATGAACATTGCAGTAATGTGTAAATGAATGAATTGTCCTTAAAAATTTTATCATGAGTAAATAGGAATTCAAGGGCTGGTGTTTGGGAATCATAAATCGGATTAACCTTTTCATTTTAACAAATAATACTACTAAAGTCCAAAGAGATAAAATTATTATGCCTAGTATATTAAATTATTATGCCTATTATACAATTCTGGGACAAGAAGTTAGGTCTCCTCATTCTCAATTCAGAATTATTAATACTTTCATGTTGTATCAGTTTTTACACCATTTTGATTTCTTGGGATCTGTTCTTTGCCTCCAAGTCAATTATCAACTTCACCATTCCAGAAATTATGTTTAATCCAAGGTTTTGTGGATCATGAAGCTTATACAATTCTGGGGACCCTCTTTGGTAAAATAAAATTATATATACAAAATTGGATAAAAAACAGTTAATATAATTGATAATTGAATATACTGGATGCAATTGCTTCACTAGGAGGACTAGAAATAAATCAACTAATTACTCACAAAGAAATAACTGAAAATCATGGCCACTATCCTTCTAAAGCAAAGTCTGTAACTCAGCTTCCATTTAGGTAGATCCCAAGGATTGAGGCCACTCTAAAGCTGCCTGATTTGGCAGCCTGGGACCTGTGATGGAGCACAAATCAGAGAGGAAAGAGACAGTGATCTTAACTACCTTTGGTTAAAGTAATTTACTTTTGCAAAATTTTCAAGATATACAAACATATAAACATATCATTAGAACCCCAATCAGGGCCTAAAGAAAACAGAAGTGAAGAATCTGTTAGGTTTATAATAAACATTATTCTGCTTATACTTTTGTATGGTTTGCTCTCCTTGACCTGCTCCATTTGTTCCTACTCTGTATTGTGTATGCTCAGGAAATTGAATTTATCAAACTAACAGATATCTAACACCATCTTACTAGCTGGTTCACTATTTTCCCCACCCTTTTATCTATTTAATTATTTTGGTTTCTTTCATTTGGGATATTGTTTAAGACTTCAACTTAGAATATTTAAAAGCTTCTCTGGAGAACCTTTTTACCTCTGAGTCAAGTTCAAAACATTTACTGCTCTTATGGCATAAAATAGCACACTAGGGTATTATTCTTAAATCTCAAATGCTTCACATGCATACTATACCTAAGGAATAATATTTAATCTTTTGAAAAGTGCACATCCCCTTTCACGGGAAAGGAAGTTAGAAGCTAGAAAGAGCCAACTGATACGGCATATTGTTTTGTGGTCAGCAGGTGTCCCTCTCATTCACACTTCAGAGTTTTAGAGTTTTCAGACTTCAGAATTTTGCCTCAATGCCTTTATTCAGTTTATTTCTCTACCCACTTTTTGTCTGTTGCATCTTGGCCTATTACATTTGGACCATTTTCCATGACCCCTGGGCTCATTTCTTCTCCTATATTCGCTTCAGTGAAATAGAGAAAGAGCATTGGCTTTGGAAATAAATATACATTCAATATTAATTCCTCCCATAAAAATATATTTGTATACCCAGTTATCTGACTTTGACTGTAAACTCCATTCACACAAGAGCTATATTCTTTCCTTTGTATCTTCTTCACATTGCCTAGCACAATGGCTTGGACATATAAGGCACTTAATTAATGTATGTAAATTTGAACCAATTTGGACTATCATGTTGATTACTTACTAGAATTTAAAAGAATAGCATTCTAGCATTAAAATAATGAATTATTAAGATTACCGATAATAATAATTATTATTAATATTATGAAAACTTGTTCTTTGCCTGGTAAATCCTCCCTCAGAGTAAATGTGTATTATTCAACTGTTAATAATAAAAAAACACATGTTTTATATTTTGGAAGTTTAACTGCTAAAGTATATCCTTATATATGCATTCCATTTTTAAAAATAACCTCAAAATTTACTTCTTGCAGGATGGGTAAATTTCATAAAACAGGAGTCTTGTCATCTCATTTGCCTACTCTGATAGCCTTCTTCTTCAAGGATAGGGTAGGGAACAATTGAAATTACAACTGTATTCAAAATCTAAGAAAACAGACAAATATATGTCACCTAATTTAGAAAAGAAATTGAGACTGCTAGCTCAACATGACAGAATAATATTACTCAAATATCTCCCCTCTTTATCTCAAATTTCCACAAAATTGAGGAACATAAATGCAAAAAGGAGTAAATCATAAGTGCTAGGTACTAGCAAAGAGTTGCAAAGATGGATTAGAAATTCTAAGAAACATAATTTAAGACATAACAGAAATAAAAATGTTTTAGTGAAGAGATATAATCCAAAGAACTGAAAATACAAACAGATATAAAAAATCAAGCACCAACTTCTCAAGTGCAGACACTAAGTGTTTTTCCCTTCATATATACTCTTTTAGAGAGCATTTACTATTTACAGTGTTTCAAGCTAAGTGTCAGTAGGAATAAGAGTAGTTGACCTTGCAAATGGTATCAGTGTAATTAATTTAAAAACTTTATTTTGTCTTTACAGCTGATTCTCATTTTGTAACTAAAAAAAAAGGGGAGGGGGGCAGTTAGAGTTTACCAAATGTTATACTTCAACTTAATGGTGAAGCTTCTATTTGAATTCAAGTTTACTTGACTGCAAAGTACTGTTGTAACTGCGTGCAACTGATCCTTCTGTAGACAGAGCTAGCTATGTCATATACTTTGAGACTATGCTCAATAATTTTACAAAGAGCTCTAAGATAAGGTAAGAACAAAGATATAGTATTTGATGTGCCATTTGGTCCTGAGCAGATAGAATCACAGAAAATATTCTAAATTAGAAAATCAATAGTTAATTTAATATCTCAATTTCAAGAGCTTCACTAGGTTTTGGTTCAGATCTTGAAGGGAGAACCCTGATGGATATGCAATGTGACTTCCATCACATTTTTTGAGGTTGAAAGTAAAGGCTGTGCACAGTTTCAAGCCAGTGGATTTGAGAGAGAATGGATGCCCTAAGAATAATTAATGTGAAGTTAATTGACGATATTTGATGGCATCCTCTCTCTTTCTCTCTCTGTCTGTCTCTGTCTCTGTCTCTCTGTCTCTCTCTCTCTCACTCTCTCTCTCTCTCTCATACACACACACACACACACACACACACACACACAACACTGGTCCTAAGAATTCCAGCAAGAGCAACCTTGAGCTACATTTTTGGGGACAGAATGAGAGAAAGAATAAAGTATGTTTCCAATAACAGATAATCTTTTAATGTGAATATTCTTAATGTATCTGTCACACATGGTTTCTAGAAAAATACAACATTCTATTTTGTTATTAAGTATTTATTCACTATTCATTATTTCAGTTTCAAATTGCTTTGTGCAGTTTAAAAAGAGTGCATTTGGGGTATAAAATATGAAGAATGTGGAGAATATGTGCTACTTATCACCCCAGTTGTTTTTCAGTGGGCATGACAGATTTATGTTCTCTGTTGCTGTGGCCATCCCCAAGTCACCCTCTTTTTGATTATTTCTTTCTTCCCAGGCTACCCCAGGCCTCTTGGCCTGGAATCTGCTTCCTGACTTCCAGGATTCTGAGACTGTCAATCATTTTCTTCTATTAAGTGTCTGTTTGTTTTATTTCTTATTTTTGGATGCTTCTCAGGAGAGTTTAGAATCCTGATGAATGGAGGAGGATGGTAAAACACCAGTTTGGCCTTATAGTCAAATATCTCCCCAAAATGAGACTTTCATACTGCTGATGACATTGGTTGGCATGATTGTTTGTGTTCTTATGCTAACAAAATGTCACTGTATCCTCCCTATTTTTATTACTGTATTATAAAAGCTTTCAACTATATTATTATAACACAAAATAGACTGGAGTTATGGAAAACCATCTTTATTTTCAAGCTTCATAGGTAAGTACCCCATTTCTACTCAAATACTCCAGAAATGCAGGAAAAGAAGCAAACAAGTGAGTTTTTTTCTCTCATACATATGTAATCATTTGATTTTTGATTTTCTATTTTATAAGGACATCTTCAGGAAGTTACTACTCAAGAAATCGTCTATACAATGTTAAGAAGAAATTGATTTCACATGTTTCTGATGGCTCATGTTGTTACATGTGGAAGGTTTCTTTATTATTCAACATTAACTGAGAATGATACACTTTCTTCTGATTTTCTGAAAATATTATCACTGTAGTACAACTTTATATTTTATATGGAATTTGGTGCTAACACAAGTCTTGTAGAAGCATCCTTTATTATACAATTGAAGGTAATTCCAACTCATTTATAATGATTTTTTTTTGCCAGCTCTATTTTCTAGTTATTATTGATTGCCTACATTTTGTACATATTGCTCATAATGAAAAAATGTTTAGTCATATAATTACTGTGCTAGATGCTGGGAAATGCAGCAACACAGCTTCAAAAAAAGTTAGTGTAATATCCCACCTCAATTCATCACAAACCTTATTGGATTCCCTATGGAAACATAAAGGGTCAGACTCAGCAGGTATAAGAATAATTCTAACACTGTAATTGCTTTTCTATTAGTTGTCATCACTATAGAAAGGTGGTTAAGAATTAAGTGTGCTCTTCATCAAAATGATTAAGCTATTAACTGTGCAATCTCTTTTTAGAGCTTGTTTTTATGATTATATGTTAATTCAATTCTTTTGCTATTTCTGGAGACATTTAATTTAAGAGTCTTATCCCACCTCTATGAACTGAACATAGTAGAGTAATTCCAACCTACAATTTAATTAATTAAAAATAAAAAATTGTGTTGATTTTTTCTTTTTTATTTCAGATGTATTATGGGTTAATTTCTCCATAAAAACACAACATTTTTTCCAGTAATCACTATATTTTTAATTTCCACAAACACTGTAGTGTTAGTCATATTGTTTTTCTTGTTATAATACTCAATAAGATTCTAAAAATGTTAGAATATTAAATATCTCTGAGTGGAATTTTTCCAGCAGGCACACATTGTTTTATTTTTATTATTTTTTAACATTTTATTTATGTATTTATTCATTTATTCATTCATTCACTCAATCACTTATTTATTTAATTTATTTTTCCCCTTTCTCCTCCCCCACACTGTTTTAAAAGCAGTTATTATCTAAAAAGTGAGTCTGGTTTGAAAAATTGGGGGTGATTAAATTTTTAATTATTAGTTTCTTATTGATAATAATTTATTATATTATGTTTAGTTCCTCCGGTTACACAATAGAGCAATTTAAATCTTTATCTTTTTTTTTACATTATTTCAACATTTCCATGTAAAGAAAAATATATTTTATCTGTATAAATTTAAAATGATTTTGCATTGGTTTTATCTGTGTACACAATCAAAATGAAATTATACTCTATGAGTTTCAGTGCTTCTAATATGGAATGAATAAGCTCAAATTCAGTTGCTATATTCGATAAGACTGCACATTTGCTTTTGGTGTCTTCTATTTGATCTTAGTTTAAAACAAAGCTTATTAAATCATGGTTCCCACCGTTCAATGTCTCTTATTGAAGATAAATGCTGTGCATACCTGCTTAACGTACTACATGTGTTATCGTGCTTTTTCTCCTTTTCTTTCTCTCTTTTTGTGAGTGTAGGATTACTTATGCTTTGTGTGATATTAAATATAGATCCTTCAGTTATGTTTCCTGTGATGAGAAACTTTTTAAAGTTTTCGTATCTTATTGAGCATAAGCTTAAATATTAAAATAATAATATAGTTCTACATTCTTCAGAAAACTATTTTTAGATAAAAGGGAATCACATGTACTCTGTAGTGCTAGCACAGAATGTGGTTAACCTTTCATGAACCATGAGTCTTGGATCACAGGACGTAGGAGAATATAAGTAGTTACATATTTAATACTCCCCATTCCTTCTAGTCTTCTCTTCCCCGAGTCTACATTTTTTTTTTTTCTCTGTCTATAGTAAAATGGGCATGGTAGGAAAAAGAATATTAAGCTCTCTGTCTTGGCTACTGTACTACTAAGTAGATGGCAAAATGAATCAAAAAATGTATCCTTAATTTTACTTTTATTTTTTATTTAAACTCCTGTAGTCTCAGAACTTAGTCTGAAACTCTTTAAGCTGAGAATGTGTAGCATAAACTCCTTCATTCTAAAGATTGCTACAACCAATGCAGGCACACTCACTACTTATCTCAAAACAGTATTTAGAGTAGACTGGAGATTCACTGAGAAAACTTTCTTTCAAGAAACTCACTGGAGTAGGAAGTTGTATGATTTCCTCTTTCTTCAAGAGGTTAGATAAGGGGAGGGAAAAGTTCCTCTCTCTCCCTCCAACTAAAGCTGAGTAAAATAATCTAAAGAAAATCACTCTTAAAACTGGACTGCCTACTAGAAGCAGGGTAGGTATCATATTTCTGGACTGAATGCTTTTTGAGCACCCAATCCTCCCAGTCTTTACCAGCTGCTACTGCAGATTAATGCTAACGAGTTCGTAATCTCCAGCAATATGAATTTTAAACCAACCAAGAAGTCAGTGGCTATCTTCTGCCTCCATAATTTCGAAGGAAGAAGACTGGTTAAAGTCATCTAATTTTAGTAAGATAAGGCAAGAAAAGTTAGCAAAGACTAAGTATTACCCAGAACCCTTACAGTCAAAAGCAACTCACTAAAGAGAGATGGACGATAAACTGAGGAGCTTTAACAGAAAGATGCTAGGGGTTTTCGCTTGAGGACAAGAGATGGAAGAGAGTGTTAAGTGGCCAGGCAGGGGATACATCGAAGAGTCAGGGAAAGGGACAATGTGAAGATCCTTGCAGGAGAGCAGGCAAAGAAGACAATGCAAAGAGTACACAAATGGACCTTGAAATACAAAGTCCACTTTTGCATGGAGCCCATGATGGGGATACTAAGAGCCACATTAAAACAAACAAAAAACAAACACTTGACACATAGAGCACTTTGCCCTTCTTCTTCTTTGTCCATCCCATGTCTCCAACCTTATACCAATCAGAAGCAGAAGAGGAATGGGGAAAGAGTAGTAAAGTTGGCCGAACTAAAAATTAAATCAAGTTCATGCTTGCTTTTTCCACAGGTAAGACTATAAGCCATCAGTCAGGCCTGAGTGGAGCAAAAGGGAATAGCACTAAGTCAGGTTTGAAGTTGAAGTTTTGACTTAGAATGCTCTGGATATAGTGATAGAGTTCATGGATATCTGATCAAGACGACCTCCAGAGGCAGATAAGCTAAATACTAAAGAATGTGTTTGTAGGGACTAGTGGGAAAAAAATAAAACTGTTTTCTGATTATATACTACCTAGTTCAGCCCAGTCATAAACCAGTTTCTCATTTTGGGCATAATTTGTTTATCCTGTCATCTACCCCTTTGTCTTATAAAAATAGTCCTGCTTTCCATTTTAGGATCCTTTCTGCTAAGAACTCATATTTTAGGGAAAATAAATTCCTTTTCATATGCCTTTTTAAAAAAAGAGGTGTATGCTCTAGGCCAAAATACTTCAACATAAGCTCACCTCTTAGATATATTATTAGTTCAAAGATGAGCAGTGACTAGACGTTTGTGACTCGGGCTTCTGGGCTGAGGTTCAATGTTAGACTAGCACAGCAGCTGCAAAGATCTTAGAGGCCTGATTGGCTGTGCCTTTTGGATCCTCCTCTGTCCCAGTGATGGCCTAAGTATCTAGGACTTCTCCCTCTGGACCTCCATCCAATGAAGTGTCTGGCCGATTGCACTTGTATGTGTGCTTCTTCTCCAACCTTTGGATAAGTGAAAGATAAGAAGACTTTATTCTTGTTTATGAGGCAATGGTTGCCAGAGAGATTGGTGAATATAATTAAACACCTCCTTCCAGAAAATCTCAGAGTACTATCAGTCCAACTGTTATAAAGCTAATATATTTGAGTCTTCAGGAATTTCTTGATTTTCAAGGATGAAAATGCTAAAGATGGTAACATTTATATTTTCATAGTTAAAGTGATAGGATCTAGAAGAGACACAAGGGACTCAGCATGGCTCAGAGTGTGATTGAATATAAGAGCTTCAGGAAGATCCAATCGCCAGCCAGAATGTTCAGTATTTTTTGATATTTCTATGTAAATTGCATTCCAATTAGAATGTTACTCAATTCACTACTCTTCATTGTATGGTGGCAACAGCAAAATAATTCCATTTCTTTGAAATAGAAGCTTTGGAAGCTTTAATCTGAATTGCATTGTAGGCAAAATGATTAAAGATGGCTATGAGAGTGCTAGAATGTGTGATTCATATTATATTACTTCTCCCCAAATAGAACTTGAACCAAGTGTAAAATCACCAGAACAGCCAATATGAGAGGTTTATATATCACCCATCTCTCACATGGGGTTCAAACTTTTCAGGAATTCAATGCAAGCAACAATGAAACTCAATACTGACAAAGGTAGTTTATCCCTCTTTTCAAGTTCATGTCACTTTAAGTAATTAGGATTGACAAATATGAATGATTGTGGAAATGATGTTTCTCTGAGGAACAGTTGTAGATTCTTTAAATACATATATTTAACCACATCCCAGCTTCTGAAGGCGGGTATCTGGAGTAGTACTCTGGCAAATTTGGGTTATAGGTGGCTCATATAATGTTATACAGTATTTCAAGAAGAAATAAAGCTATTTCTCTTAGAATGTTATGGGACAGTTATATTTATTTGTATAAGATTTCCCAGTGTGTGATAGTTCCCTGGAAGCATTACAACACCAACTGTGAGGCTCATGATAGATGGGTGCCAGACAGACAACTAAAACACATCCAAATAGTCTGCAGTGGCTGCAGACATCTAGGACACCTAGAAAAAAAGTTTGGAAAGGGTGGCATTATTCTTGGCACATTTTCTATCTCATTTTTATGATTAACTATTCTGGGTAGAATAAATAGAATGTAAAGTCTGTGTATGCTTTAAACCTACTAAAAGATGAAAATGTACCTATTAACACTTAAATTTTTGGAGTTAACTTATTTTTTAACAATAGTAGTTTCATTTAACTTTTACCTATTTATGATAAACTTCAGATGCATGGAAATCTTGAATTTCTACAGATAACTATAGTTTATTTTATACTTTTCATTTAGTTCTGCTAGAAACATTTCTCAATAATGCTTATTAAATAATTAGACACCATTTTGTTTTTTTGGAAATCTTTCACGTTTTATTTAGCAATGACAACTGTTATAAGATAGTCTCTGTTTACCAGTGAATAACTACAAATAAAGCAGAGAATTGCCTCACAAGAATACAATTGCTCACTTTTCAGCATCTGCTTGCATTGTCTTAGCTCTGCTGTTGATATATTTAAAAATTTTTCTGCAAAAGATTGTTACAGGTAATTCTCTATAGATTTCTATAAATTTGCTCTGAATGTGCTTGTGATTAATGCAATAGCTTTCCTGTGTCCTTCCCCAGACATTCTAAATCAGAATCTCTAGGGCTGGAGCCTAAGGAATCTCGAAAAACAAGCAAAAAAAAAAAAAAAAAAACAGAACAAAACAAACAAAAAACCAAAACCTTTTCTAGTTTAGGGAGCCATTGCTTTAAAGGGAATGTTGATATCAAATTTGCTAAGTAGCAGTGAGATCTGTAGGTTTTCTTTTTCACCTGTTAAAATATCAAACTTCTAGACTCTGGGAGAAACAAACTGAATACCAGGCCCTATACAATTAGAAGATAACACAACAAATTAGAAAGGAAACAAAATGGCTACAGGATAGTCAGTTAATTGAAAGATTTGAACCATAAATGTACAAATCCTCTAAAATAAGGCATATTTTATATAATATCCAGATATTTTCATGAGGAACCAGTAAAAAATGTTCATCACAATAGTAATTTTTTTGCATTGGTGAGATGATTGGTTGTTTATATATACTTTGATACATGATATCTCTTTTGTGTTCAAAACAGTGAGAGATAGACAAGGAAGGTTTGGGTATCCTCATTTTGAGACTCAGAGTTCTTTGAAGGTGGTAGAGAATTGGAACCAAGGCACAGAAGTCTATGTGTGCTGATCTAGTTCATCAGCTGCGAAATTTGAAAGACAGAACTAAGAAGTTGGGAGATTGTGTTATCAGTCATATCTCATAATTTCTTTAGGGTGACAAGGAATATAAAATGCATTTATCGTAAATACTTAAAGTAGAGCTTTGAAACTTGAAGGAGAGCTTTATATATATCTAGAACATACTTTAAGGTTAAATCCACATTTCTTAAAGGATTACTAAAAATAACAATGGTACATAAATTTATAGATTGGAAGGGATGTTAAAGTGCATTTAATCTAATCCCCTCATTTTACAGATGAAGATCCTAAGGATCAGAGAATTTTATGGTTTGCATAGTAAATTAAAGTTAGACTGATCAATTTTTACAGAAAGTCCTATTTTTCTATAATGATGGATTTACAAAAAACAATAAAATATATTGATGTTCAACTAGCTATTATTTTTTTACACTTTTAAGTTCAATTTTCCTGCAACAATAAAATATTTTATAATACTATGAGTCAAAGTAATATTTTTCTTTCCTAAATAAGTTATTGTAAACTGAGATTAAGTTGATGATTTTACTTATAAAGTATTTTACTACCACCAAAATTGAGTTTCCCTTCCTTATTTGAGTATTAATAATGGTGTTTTCAAAGAAACAGCAAAACTGAAATATATTCCTTTAGTTTCTTTATAAAGTTTAACTACTTTTACTTTACTATGCTGTTATGACAATGGGCAGAAAATCACATAAAAATATTTTGAGGGAGCTTTCTCCTAATCGATTTTAAATTATTGTGCTACCTAAAAGTTTTAATGTTTAAGTTCTACACGTGTGATTACATTCATCAATATATGATTAATGCATTGTAGATATAGAAATTTATTGAAGAATAAGAAATAAATATTATATATTTTTATAAACTAAAAAGCTAATGAATATGGTGACTTTTTAAGAAAAGAATAGCAAAAATGTTCTACCCTATAATCAAAATGCTGTCTTCATACTTAAAAGTCATTATATTTAGCACTGTGAAATTCTTATATTAAGATCTTAAAATGGAAATATACCATAATAGTGTATGAAATATTTTCTGTATGATAATAATCTTAAAACATGGGAGAAATTTGTCATCCCTGACTCAGTTAAGTCCAATAAGACTGGGTTAAATGTTTGTTATAGTTTAATGGGAAATAATCTTTTCTGTCATATCAGAAATTTTCTGTATATGAATCTCTCTATCCACTAATGTGCAGGAAGAAGTATATAGCCCTTGAAATTGTAACTGAGAAGCCCAGCAGTGTGGTATGAAGTTAACATTGCTGAAGGTAAAACAGAAGGATGGAGAAAAGCTATGTCTTTAATGACACTGTGTTAGTCCTGAATCAAGTCAATGTGAAAGGTTCATGTTTTTTGCTTCTACTTATCAAAGCCAATTAATGCCCTTTATTTTTTTTAAGCCAGTTTGAGTTGGGTTTTATGTTGCTTGTAAATGAATGTCTCTTAACTGATAGATCATTTAAAATCTAATATTGTACCATATGCTGCTCTCATCTATGCCGCGTTTTTCTATGAGTTTTTATCCAGTGATGTAAATGTTGTAAAGCCTGAGGCTATATAAGTGTATCTACTTATGAAGCAAACAATACATAAACTCTAGGTAGGAAAACAGCCTCAACAGGATTATTATAAAATTCCCTGAGGAGTATCGAGAGAAATAAGTATTAATGCCTTTTAATTGCTTTATAGTTTACACTATTGACTTGTAGTATCATGATTAATTTTAAAGACAAGAGCAGATAAATATTACTCAAGAGAATAAATTCATATCCACATCTACTCTAAAATTATTTTCTAAAAATTGCATTTGTGTTCTAGTTACTTCCTCAGGGAATGAATTTTATATTTGGAAATACAACAGTATGGAAAAATTTGTCAAACTTCATTTCTTTGTAGAATGCTTGGCTACCCTTATGTGACCTTTTCCGGGTAGAGCAACACAGAGCAGTGGCACACAACCATCTTTTTTAAGCTTCACTTATATCTGTTTGTCTTTTATAACTGAATACATTTGTCTGGTGAACAGTTTATACAGGGAATTTATAGGCCAGATTGCATCTTGGAACATGGTCTTTTTGAGAGTTCAACCCCAACTTTATCACTTGGTTGATAACCACTCTTTTCTCTGAAATGTCAGGGACTTCTGTGTTGTGAATTTTGGGTCTACTCTCATAACGTAGTAATAAGTAGTACCAGGCATCCATGGAAAAATGATCCTTATTTTTTTCTCATTCTCTAGGTGTTGACATGACTCCTAATAGCTTCTAATAAGTATTTATGGAGCTTCCAGGCTTCTCTCTCCTTTCTCAACTCAGTCTTCAGTCCTCAGTCTCCTCAATTATTCTCTGGCAGTGGTTCATCTTGTTGTGATACATTATTGGGTCTAAGCTGTGGCTACTCTAGAGTTTTGATACATTTTACCATATCTGGAGAGCTGGTGATAGTTGTGAGGCTTTCAAGATATTTATTTACAGAAGTTATTGAGCAGAATTCTGGGAAGTGTGGACATAAGAAATTCTTCCTGAGGAAAGAAAGAATTGAAATCTAAGTGTGATTCAAATCAATGGATGAAAACTCATCAATGGGGTAAAAAGATAATATTATATCTTTGTGTTTCTATGTCTTATCTTCCTATACATGTCTACCATACTATTTAGAATGTAGCTAAATTGAGTATCCTTATTTTATTTTTATTTTTTTCCTTCTCCCCTGAGGTATAATTTTTTTAAAAATTATAGGTATAATTTTAAAAAAAAAAAAATTCAACTCTATAGGGACAAGTAAGACTTTATGAGCAGAAGATTTCTCATCTTCAGCTGAGAGTGTACCGCCAAATGGCTAGGCATTCAGCTGCTACTGTAGTGGAAGAGAGAGCAGGCACATTGGTGATCTCTCAAAGCCTGTGAAGGTATCCATAAGAGAAAGAGACAGCTTTAACCATATGCAAGTTTCAGAGAACTGAAGCCCAAAGTTCCACATTGCCCATCACTGAGAAAGTTAACTGCTAATACTTTAGACTGTTTTCTCCTTATATTTTTCCTGAAAGTAAAAAGACCAGTTATAAACTCCTCTCCCAATTGAGGAAGATGGGGAAGTTTTAACTTTAAACCAGTATTAAAGTTCTGACTATTACACGGGTCAGGACATTTAAATGACTAAGGTGAGACTGAATTGTGCAACTTAAAATGGCCTGAGAATATCTTACATTGTCTAAAAGTGATCAGAAATGTATGGGTTTTGCCTGAGTCATCATCGTGGAGCAGAGGGTGGACTAGCACAAAAGACAAGATGAAACAGGCAAAAAGACAATCATAAGTTTGCTTTCAAAAATTTTTGCTTTATAACTTTACTCCATGCATTAAAACAGTTATGTTTCTATATATATGAGAATATCTCTAGAGTATATACTGGGAGTAGATTTTCTGGGTTATAGGTTACATAGCTTTTTTTAGAAATAAAAATTTATTAATTTTTTTATGGTGACATTGGTTAATGAAATCCAATAAGTTACAGCTGAACATTTTAACAGTAAGGCATGCATATATTTAACTGTGTGTTCACCTCATATAGTTAGATTTCTTTATGTCACCACATATTAGACCCTCTTTAATCCGTCTACCTCTCCCCTCTCCACTTCCTCCTTCTGCCTTCCCCGTACCTTCTGGTAACCACTAGTCTATTGTCAATGACCATAAGTCTCTGTTTGTTTGTCCTGTTCATTTGTTGCCCTTAGATTTATATCCCACATGTAAGTGATATCATGTGATTTTCAACTTTTTTGTCTGGTTTATTTTGCTTAGCATGATTATCTCGAGGTCCATCCATGTTGGCATAAATGGCAGTATTTCATGTCTTCTTATAGCTGAGTAATATTTCGTTGTATATATGTACCACCGCTTCTTTAGCTAATCATCGATTGTAGGTCACTTCATTTGCTACCATGTCCTGGTCCTGGTCTCTGTGAATAGTGCTGCTATGAACATCTGTGTGCTAGTATCTTTTCGGATATGCGTTTTCAACTCTTTGGGGTAAATACTCAATAGAGGGATTGCTGGATCAGTGGTAGATTGATTCTTAGTTTTTTAGGAACCTCCATACTGTTTTCTATAGTGCCTATATCAATTTGCAGTCCCACTAGCAGTGTATGAGGGTTCCTATTTCTCCACATTCTCTTCAACATTTGTTATTACTTGTATTATTGATTATAGTACTCTAAATGGTGTGAGATGGTATCTCATTGTAGTTTTGATTTGCATTTCCCTAATAACTAACGATGTTGAGAATCTATTCAAATATTTGACGGCCATTTGTATGTCTTCTAGGGAGAAGTATCTGTTCAGGTCCTCTGTCCATTTTTTGATGGGATCATTTTTTTTTACTGTTGTTATTGACTTGTATGAGTTTTTTGTATATTTTGGATATTAGGCTCTTATCGGAGGCGTTGCTTACAAATATATTTTCCCATTCAAAAGATTGTCTTTTTACCTTGTTGATGGTTTCTTTTGCTGAAAAGAAGCTTTTTAGTTTGACATAGTCCCATTCATTTATTTTAGCTTTCACTTCCCTTGCTTTTGAGGTCAAATTCATAAAATCCTCTTTAAGTCCAAGGTCCTTGAGTTTCGTTCTTATGTTTTCTTCTATACATTTTATTATTTCAAGTCTTATATTCAGGTCCTTAATCCATTTTAAGTTAATTTTGGTGTGTGGTGATAGACAACAGTCTAGTTTCATTCTTTTGCAGGTGGCTTTCCAGTTTTCCCAGTACTATTTATCGAAGAGGCTTTCCTTTCTCCACTGTATGATTTTGGCTTTTTTAAAAAAATTATTTGCCCATATAATATGGGTTTAATTCTGGACTCTCCATTCTGTTCCACTGGTGTGTGTGTCTGTTTTTCTACCAATATCATGCTGTTTTGATTACTGTCACTTGTAGCATAATTTGAAGACAGGCAGAGTGGCGCCTCCAGCCTCGTTCTTTTTTCTCAGGATGGCTTTGGCAATCCAGGGTCTTTTGTGCTTCCATACAAATCTATGATGATTTTTTGTTCTATTTCTTTAAAAAATACTGATGGGATTTTGATAGGGATTACAATTAATCTGCATAATGCTTTAGATAATATGGTCATTTTAACTACATTGATCCTTCCAATCCAAGAACACAGAATATCTTTCCATTTTTTTGTATCTTCTTCCATTTCTTTTAATAAAGTCTTATAGTTTTATTATATCAGTCTTTACATGTTTAATTAGATTTTATTCTTTTTGTTGCAATTGCAAAAGGAATATTTTTTCCACTTCTTTTTCTGACATTTCATTACTAGTGTATAGAAATGCTATGAATTTTTGAATGTTGATTTTGTATCCAGAAACTTTACTGTATTTACTTGTTGTTTATAGTAGTGTTCTTGTGGAGTCTTTAGGGTTTTCTATATAGAGAATCATGTCATCTGCAAATAGTGACAGTTTGACTTTTTTGTTTCCTATTTGGATGCCTTTTATATCTTTCTCTTGCCTGATTGTACTGGCTAGGACCTCCAATGTTATATTGAATAAGAGTGGCGATAGTGGACAGCCTTGCCTTGTTCCTCATCTTAGAGGGAAGGTTTTTAGATTTTCATCATTAAGTATAATGTTGGCTGAGGGTTTCTCCTATATGGCCTTTATTATGTTAAGGTACTTTCCTTCTATAATGATTTTGTTAAGTGTTTTGATCATAAATGGATGCTGCATCTTGTCAAAGGTTTTTTCTGCATCTATTGATATGATCATAAGGTTCTTTTTTTAAAATTCGTTTATGTGATATATCACATTAATCTATTTGCATATCCCTGTGCCCCTGGGATGAAGCCCACTTGATCTTGGTGTATAATCTTTTAATATGTTGCTGTATTCGGTTCACTCGTATCTTATTTAGGATTTTTGCATCTGCATTCATGAGAGATGTCGGTCTGTAGCTTTTTTTTTTGTGTTAGCTTTACCAGGTCTTGTAATGAGGGGAATATTGGCTTCATAAAATGAGTTGGGAAGTATTGTTTCCTTTTTGATTTTTTGGAAGATTTTGAGAAGACTAGGTATTAAATCTTTGAATGTTTGGTAGAATTCACTGGTGAAGCCATCTGGTGCTGGACTTTTACTTTTTGGTGGATTTTGGATAGTTGTTTTAATTTCTGTACTGCTGATCGCTCTATTTAGATTTTCCAGCTTTTCTTGATTCGGTCTAGGAAGGTTGTAGTTTTCTAAATACTGGTTCATTTCTCCTAGGTTATTAAATTTGACGCTATATACTTTTTTCATAGTATTCTTGTATGACCCTTTACATTTCTGCGGTGTCTGTTGTAATTCTCCATCTTTCATGCCTGATTTTGTTTATGTGTGTCCTTTCTCTTTTTTCTTTGGTGAGTCTAGCCAGGGGGTTTTCAATTTTATTAACCACAAACAACTAGCTCTTTTTTCCTTTATTTTTTCTATTTTTTTTTGTTTGTTTGTTTTCAATTTCATTGATTTCTGCTCTAATTTTGATTATTTCTTTCCATCTACTGACTTTAGCCACCATTTGTTCTTCTTTTCTAGATTTGTAAAATGAAGCATTAGGTTGTTTATTTGGGCTCATTTTTTTTTTTTGAAGATAGGCTTGTAATTTTATGAACTTTCCTTTTATGACTACTTTTGCCATGTCCCAAAAGTTTTGATATGTTGTACTATCATTTTTCATTTCTATGTATCTCTTGATCTCTCTTTTTATTTCTTCTCTGACCCAGTTATTCTTCAGTAGCATATTGTTTAATCTCCATGTATTTGTGCTTCTTCTCACTTTCTTTTTGCAGTTGATATCCAATTTCAAGGCATTATGACCAGAGAATATGGTTGGTATGTTTTCAACCCTCTTATATTTGTTGAGGGTATTTCTGTGTCCTAATATGTAGTCAATCCTTGAGAATGTTCCATGTGAACTAGAGAAGAATGGATAAGCAGCTGTTCTGGGATGGAAATGTCAATTATCCAGTTGGTCTAATGTATCATTTAAGGATGTTAGCTCCTTACTGATTTCTGTTTGGATGATCTGTCCATAACCGACAGTAGGGTGTTTAGGTCCCCTACTACGATAGTGTTTTGGTATGTTTCTTCCTTTTGTTCTGTTAGTAATTGCTTTACATGTTACGGGGCTCCCTGATTGGGAGCATAGATACTAATAAGGATTATGTCTTCTTGGTGCATGATTCCCTCTATCATTATGACAGGTCCCTTAGTAGATTTCTTTTCCATTTTGATTTTGAAGTCTATTTCGACTTATATTAGTACCGCTACTTCCACTTTTCTGTGAATGCCATTTGTTTGAAATATTTTCCACCATTTTGCTTTGAGTCTACATTTGTCTCTGAAGCTGAAATGTGTCTCCTGGAGGCAGCATATGGTTGGGGTTTATTTTTTGATCCATTCTGCAACTCTGTGCCTTTTTATTGGTGAGTTCAGTCTGTTTATATTTAGGGTGATTATTGAAAAATGAGGTCTCTTATAGTCATTTTATCTTTTACTTTCTGGTAGGCTGGTGTTTCCATTGCTTCCTTGTCCTTGTGTTTCTATTTTCTTTATTTTGGTTGGCTTTTGTGGGTTTTGCCTCTGGTTCTTGTTTTATGTTATATACTTCAGTTCTGAATCTTTGGCTGTTGGTTACCATTATGAATATATAAAGGATAGTTACATATTAACGGCCATCCAACTTCTTCTGTGTGTGCCTTATCTCCATTTCTTTTTTTTTTTTTTTTTTTAATACAAGGCAATTCTTGGTTGACCTCACAGATTGTAAGGAACTTTTCAGCTTACAATTCCTTATTTATTTTTATTTTTATTTTTTATTTATTTTTTACATCTGCAGCACCTGGTCTTTGTACGTGGTCTCCCATCCAAGTACTAACCAGGCCTGACCCTGCTTAGCTTCCTAGATCAGATGGGATTAGGCTTGTTAGGTTAGCATGACCATAGACTCCGTTTCACTTTGAGAATTTGGATTTTGAATCCTCCCTTTATCAGCCATTATTGTCTCAATTTGTCCCTATGTATGCTAAAGATTCATTACTATCTTGCTATAGCAAATTCTTCTTACTGTTTAAGGTTATAATGCCCTGTTCTTAGTAAGGGTTGCATTCCTCTGCTTCTATTTGCCTGATAGTCACCTTACTCCTAATTATGTATTTTTTTGTGTGTGTGTCATTTTGTTTTAAGTGAGCTGACCCCTTTCAGTATTACCTGTAATGCAGGCCTCGTAGTGGAAAATTCTCTCAATTTTTATATGTCTGGAAAAGTCTTTATCTCTCCTTCATATCTAAAGGAGAGCTTAACTGGATACATTTTTCTTGGCTGGTAGTTCCTCTCATATAATAGTTTGAATATTTGATTTCATTCCTTTCTGGCTTGTAAGGTTTGTGTTGAGAAATCCAACGATAATCTAATGGGTTTTTCTTTATAGGTTACCTCCTTCTTTTCCCTGGCTGCCCTGAGAATTCTATCTTTGTCCTTGATTTTTGATAATTTTAATACAATGTGTCTTGGTGAAGGCCTTTTTTGAATTGAGATAATTGGTGTTCTGTTGACTTCTTGAATTCCAAGCTCCAGTTCATTCCTTAGATTTGAGAAATTCTCGTCAACTATTTGTCTGAAAATGCTTTCTAATTCCTGCTCCTTCTCCCCGTCTTTGATAATGCCCACTATTCTTATGTTTCTTCTCCTGATAGTATCAGCTAGTTCTTGAATTTCTCTTTCATTATTTTTCATTCTTCAGTTTCTCTCTTCTTCCTTCTGATTTATTTCTAGATTTCTGTCTTCGCTATTACTGATCCTTTCCTCCATTTGGTTGACTCTATTTCCCAAGCTTGCTATTTCATTTTTCAACTCTTGCAGTGTGTTGTTTATCTCCAAAAGTTCTATTCAGTTCTTTCTGAGGGTTTCAATCTCCTTGCTAAAGAACTCATCTGCTCCTCTAGTTGGTTTTTCAGTTCCTGAAATTGTCGATATGATTTGTTTCAGATCTCATTGAGTTTTTTCAAAAGTACCATCCTAAATTCTCTCATTTAAGTTGCATATTTTTATGTCTGTAAGCTTCTTTTCTGGAGATTTTTCTCTTTCTTTCTGAGATGCCTTGTCACCTTGCTTGTCAAAGGTGTTTAATGGACTATTTCTCCACCTGGGCATTAAAGGAAATGTATTCTATTTTTTTTCTAGAATGAAGATTTATTATATAAAGTTCTCTCCTTAGCCTGTTGAAAAGAAGGCGCTTTTTTTTTTTTTTGAGTAGGGGTCTGGGCTCCCGGATCCTTGTTTATAGGTTTTAAATATAATGCCTTCTTTTTTTTTATGAGAGGAGACAAATTCCCACTTACCCCAGCTCCCTCCCCGTGTTAGCGACAGTATTTGCCCCTGGGTGTTTGGTCTTGCAAGATGTAAGGGGTGGAGTCCTCTGGGTTGAAGGATGGGGCCTGTGGTTCAGCCTCTGTTTTGCAACTGCAGCTGAGAAAAATCAACTGTTGTTTCTCTGCTGTCCCCACTTCTCTGATTTCTGCTCTGATGCCTGGGCACTGCTGCTGGCCACATGGAGCTCACAGCACTCCCAGGCAGGGCTGTTTAGGAAACTTGCAGCTTCTCTCCTCTTCCCTCTTCTCCTATAGGGAGCTCTGGCTGTAAGAGGCAGCTTCTTTGTTTCTCTCAGTCCAATGCCCGACACCCAGAATTCTGACCTGCAGTAGCTCTTTTGCACAGATCCCATGCTTAGATGTGCTGGTGTGCAGTTTGTTTTTTGTTGTTATTGAGTTTTAGATGTTCAGCTTATCGTCATTTAAGGGGAGAGTGTGGGTATGTCTCTCACTCCGCCATATTTCTGACCCAGTTACGTACATTTTTTCTTTTAATATAAATGCTAATTATTTTTGACCAAGATGGCTTTAATATTTTTCTCAATTTGGCTAAATTTTAGATAAGTTTCTTACTTCCTCTAGGCCCCTGACCTTACTCTCACCGCCTCACCGCAGCCCTTATGGAATCCAGATGGCCCAAACACAGAGATCTTTCAATCCCTTAGAACATTTACTTAAGAAAACTTATGCTGTAAACCTTTTCTCTGCCACTTTGAGATGTAACTCTTTTAAAAGTCCTCTTGCCAGTTTTACAACTCAGAAATATGTTTCTCGAAGACCTGAGAGCCTTGCTTTTCAAATATAATCATCAAAGCCATCTCCCAGTCTCTGTGGGGCAAATGAATGTCTGGTGAGTGGGCACCTTGATCCAAATTATGAAAATACCTCCTATCAGGAAGAGAAGAGAAAGTTTGCTTTTCCTTTGGAAAACGTCAGTTAAGTAACACAGATGGTCTAGGATAGCGGTCTCTGACCTTTTTGGCACCAGGGACCAGTTCTCCTATGAGAATCTAATGCCTGATGATCTGAGGTGGAGCTTGAGATGGTGATGCTAGTGCTGGGAAACTGCTGTAAATATAGATGAAACTTCACTCACTCGCCTACTGCTCACCTTCTGCTGTGTGGCCCAGTTCCTAACAGGCCACCAACTGGTACCAGTCCTCGGCCCGGGGAGTGGGGACCCTCTATCACAGCTGTAAAAACTCTCCCATCATTTGTTTCAGTGGATCTGAGTTCAATCTGAATGCTGGCCTCTCTACTCTACTGCAATAGCCTTGAATAAAGTCCTGCTTGTTCATTTGAAAGCATTTACTGGTCAGAGTTCCAAAATCCTCCTGGGCAAATGTCAGGTCCACATACCCTAGAGTATGAATATCCACAAGATGACCCATGGATCCAGATCCAGCCACTGTCTCTTTTTGTATGAAGACTTGTAAAACACAAAACAAAAACAAAGAATGATATGAAGAGACTACATGTGTCCAGCAAGCCTAAAATATCTAATATTTATCTCTTTATAGGAAAAAATGATCAAACAAACAAACCCATCAAAACAAAACATGTCTACCTGTGCCCTAAAACTAGAGAAAACATCTTTTTTTGGTGCCTGGAAAGCTTTCACAGACTGCTGTTTGGCTTGAGGATTTTGGAGGCCCAGAACGCTTTCCCATGTAAAATGGTCTCAGTTTCCTTGAATCCAATCTGGCAGGGCTTTTACCAATTCAGCATTATCATAAACCCTGTGGTTTTTCTATTTTATCAATCACAGAGGCTCTGGGGCAACAGATTTCTGTAGAACCACACTTGTAATCATTCTAGAATCTTCTTTGGCGGAGAGGATATTTTAGTTGCTCACATAAATGCTTTTAGGGGTCTTATAAAAGGGTTTTTGAATGACAGTCTTGGTTTGGTCTTTTCTCTGAGGCCATCGGTATAGTTGACAGGGCCCTAAATGCTCTTACTTCTGGGAAAAGCCAGGTAATTGCCCTCATCAAGTCTGTCCAGGCACTTTCGTTCATCAAATATATTTATACAGTTTATTGTTACTTATAATATTTGACATAAAACATAAAAATAGACTAATAGTATATACTATTATATATTGTTGAATTATACATAATTTATTATAGTGGTGGCTTCCAACGAGTCATATCTCATTGTAATATTATCATTTTTCTGTTGACTGAATATGCACCTTTTCATGTGCTTTTGGGCTCATGTATCTTTTACACTGTAAAGTGTTCAAGTCTTTGGCCTATTTTTTTTCCTGTTGTGTTGTTTGATTTTTCCTATTGATTTTATCAGATATTTATATATTCTGAACAAAGTCATTTGTCATGTATATGAATTGTGAATATTCTCTCTCATTCTGTGATTGCTTAATCATTTTCTTAATTATATTTCTGAACATCAGAAGTTCAATATTTTGATGTAGTTCATTATCGATTTTTTTCTTTTATGGTTAGTGATTTTTTATGACTTCTATCTAAACAAAAAAAATATATATATTTTCCTATTCAACTTCATGAATCTATTTTTATATGTTTCCTTCTAGAGGCTTTTAGATTTCACATTTAATTGTATATTCCAGCTTGAAGTTTTATCTTTTTGTTTGTTTGTTTTTGAAGAATATGTATCCATATTCATTCCTTTTCATATATTTGCCTAGCAATGCCAGCAAAATCTGTGAAAGACTGTCCTTTCCCCATTGAATTATCTTGGCACCTTTGTAAAAAACTCAATTATACATATTTGAGTCAACTTATGGGCTTCAATTTTGTTCCATAGTTATATGAATTTATTTACATGAACAAAGATGTTATTTATGAAATAAGACAGTTTTACTTCTACTTTCCAAATGTTAAGTATTTCATTTTTTTCTTACTTCATTCAAAATCTAGGCCCTACAATAGACATTAATAAGAATAGTTAACATCCTTGTTTTTATTTATTTTTCATGTTTTATTTTTAAATTTTTACAATCTTTGGGGAAATGTTCATTTTTCCGCCACAAGGAGTGATGTTAGCTAAAGGTTTATCATAGATGCCTTTTAATAGATTATTTCCTTCTAATTTTGATTTTCTGTAAGTTACTATCATGAATGAATGCTATCATGAATTTTTTCATATGGTTTTTCTCCTTTATTTTCTTTTTTAATTTGTTAGTAGGAGAACTGCATCGATTGATTTTGAAATGTTAAATTATCCTTTTATTCCTGGAATAACTCTACTTTGTTATGATGAATTATTTGCTTTATAAATCGTGAGATTCCATTGCCAATATTTTATTAAGAATAACTTTGTTGGTCATGAGGGATATCTGCTTGTAAATTTATTATGTGATTTCTTTTTGAATTTCGTTTTCAGTGCTCTGTTGGCCCCATAAAATGTATTGTTCTGTGATCTCTCCTTTCATAATTTCTGAAAGAGTTTTTATACAGTTGTGATTATTTCTTCAGTGAAACTATCTTGTATTGGAATTTTCTTTGTGAGGAATTTGTTTATGTATTCAATTTCTTTAAAAATATTCTATATTTCTTTTGTTTCCATTTCATATTATTTGTTAAATTTATTGGCCATAAATTGCTTGAACTTTGCCTTATTACCTTTTAAAAATTCTATAGGATCTGTAATATTCCCTATTTTATTCCTGATAGTGTTAATTTGTATCTTCCGCAGGCATATTAAGGATTCATCATTTCGAACATTTTTTTTTCTTTTAATTCTCTAAATATTTTTAATTGAGGTAACATTGGTTTATAACATTATATAAGTTTTAGGTGTACAACATTATAATTCAATATGCGTATACATTATAGCATGCTCACAACCAAAAATCTAGTTTCCATCTGTCACCATACATTTGACCTCCTTCACCCATTTTTCTTTCCTCCAACCCCTATTCCCCTCTGATAACCATAATATGTTGCTCATATCTTATCTATAGTTTTTGTTTTGTTGGTTCATTTATTTTTTTCATATATATATATATATATATATATATATATATATATATTTCACATACAAGTGAGTAAAAGCATATGATTTTTGTCCTCTTTTGTCTGACTTATTTAAGTTGACATAATACCTTCAAGGTCTATCCATGTATCAAATGGCAATATTTCACTTTTTTATGGCTGAGTGATACACACACACACACACACACACACACACACACACCTTCTTTATCCAATCATTGGTCATTGGACATGGGTTTTTTCCATGTCTTGGCTATTGTAAATAATGCTGCAAGGAACATAGGGGTGCATGTTTCTTTCTAAATTAGTGTTTTCATATTCTTCAGAAAAAAGGAATGAAACTAGACCACTATCTTCACCATACATAAAAATTAACTCAAAATGAATTAAAGACTTGAATGTAAGACTGGAAACCATAAAATTCATGGAAGAAAACATAGATTCTAAGCTCATGAGCATTGGTCTTAGTGACATTTTTTGGACTTGACTACAATGGCAAGAGAAACAAAAACAAAAACAAATGAGACTACATCAAACCTAAATGTTTCTGTACAGCAAAAGAAATCATCAACAAAATGAAAATGGAAGCATTAAATGGGAGAATATACTTGCAAATAATATTTCCAATAAGCACTTAATATCCAAAATATGTAAGGAGCTCATACGACTCAACAACAACAACAAAAAGACAAACAATCCAATTTAAAAATGGACAGAAGACTTGGATGTATATTTTTCCAAGGTAGACATACAAATAGCCAACAGGAACATAAAAATATGTTAAACATAACTAATTATTAGAGAAATGCAAATTAAAACCACAATGAGATGTCACCTCACACCTGCTAGAATGGCTAGTATCAAAAATGCAAGAAATAACATTATGTTGGAGAGGATGTGGAGAAAAGAAATCCTTGCACACTGTTGGTGGGATTGTAAATTGGTACAGCTATTTTGGAAAACAGTATAGTGGTTCCTCAAAAATTTTTAAAAATTAAGAATATTTACTCTAAAGAATAGAGTTTATGTTCATTTATCTTCTCTATTTTTTTTGCTACTTTATTTCTTATTTTTATTACTTTCTTATATTTATTTTGAGTTTATTTTTTCTCTTTCCTTATCTTCTTTAAGTAGAAATGTAGATAATTGATATTAACCATTTGATCTTGTCTAAAAATTTAAAGCTACAAATTTCCCTCTAATCAGTGCTTTAGCTGCATCCCACAAATTTGACATTTCGTATTTTCATTATCATTCATGTCAAACTATTCTCTATTCTTTCTTGTGATTTGACCTACATGATTTTGGTTGAGAGTCGTTTAATTTGCAAGTATTTGTGACTTTCTACATATCAGGTTTTATAGATTTTTCATTTAATTCTACTGTGTTCAGACAATATACATTGTTAGATTAAACAATTTTGAAAGTCAATGGGGAATATTTTATAGACCCTTGTTATAATCCGCTTTGTGAAAATCCTATATGCTTGCAAAAAGAATGTATCAAGTGCAGTTGTTGGGTATAATGTTCTATATATATGAATTGGGTATAGGTAATTGAGAGTTTTTAAATTGTCTATATACTCCTTAATTTTAAAAAAAAATATAATTAAGTAATAGTTTAACCAAATTTTGCATACAATTTTAAAAGTCTAGGTCATGGTCTCATGAAAACACACACTTGCATTTTGATTAGTGGATGATGTACCACCTGTGATACAAAACGAATCAACTGTAGCATAGATTAGATGATAGCTGTTTTATATATTGAATTGCTTAGAAGAATATATTGAATCCATCTAAGTAATTTTTTCTAAGAAGGCAAGGGTTCGTACATTGACTGTGTGTGCTTGGTAGGGCTATGAAAACCTCTTTATCCTTCAATGTTCTCTGGATCACATAATTCTCATAATGGTCTCAGAAGGTAATGTCAGGAGAATCCCTTGCTGAGAAAACAAGTCCCTGGATACAGAGTAAGTTTATTAGTTTGCCTTCAGCAACTGGCAAAGAAGAACAGTGAACAAAAGTTATATGAAGGTACAGATCCAGTCAGCGAACCTGAGTGGCTGCTGTTTTGCCTGCATCATCACTTGTGCTGGAAGCAGATTTGTTTACTCTCTAACCCATGATTAATGAGAGAAATGTAACATATTTCACTTAATGATCTGTCATTTTATTAATTAGATTTAGAAATTTTCTTTACTTCTGTGAGTACATGTGGAGAGAATAGTTGGGGTAGAGAAAGGCAGATAAATGTTCAGTTTTCCATTACAAACCAGATGCTGCCTGACTGGAAGTAAGAAATATATTAATTGTTTTGCTAGTCCCAGCACAACCTAATGTCCACTAGTGAAAAGTAAATTGGTACATTATTTCAGTATTGACACTTCTGTTTCAATCTTATCTTTTGTTTACCCATCTCAGGGATTTTCAGTACTTTTCAACAAGAAAATGTATAGCTGGTAAACCTGAGACATTTCACAAAATTCCAAGTAAGAAAAAAAAATGGTAATTTATAACCAGTCAAGCCTGCAAGTTTGAGGGTTCCTGAGAAATTTCTATAGTAGATGACAATGAAATACTATTCTTAACACTTAACCACTTTAAATAAAAGTTATTGTAGATATATTATGTCATTCTTAAATGACATAAATAAAAATATATTGAATATAATGGAATATAAAGAGGGAGGGAAGGAAAGAATTAATAGTCATTGAGAAATTAATATATTTTTAACTGCAAGGCAGAGAACAGAGAAGGTGTCAAGCATTGTGTTTCAAGCTGTTTCTATAGTACCTCATTCAATTCTTAGAAAAATCTTGTAAGTTGAGAGGTGTTATCCTAGGTTAGAGAAAAATAAAACTTAGTTCATAAAAAGCTAAAACCTGCTCTAGGACTCTCAGCCAATAAATATGAAATCAAAGATGCAAATCCATTTCATCATTACAATTCCAAAGATGATACTGACTTTTCCACTGCAACATGTTACATCTTTACCTCTCTTTCCCAGGTCCATGGACATTATTTTTATATCAGGCACTGAACTAGGGTATTAGACAGTACTACGTTTAATTTTATTTAAATTAATGCAACAAAAATCATCTATAGTGAAACTATAAATTCAAATAAATAATTTTTCTCCAGAAGAAATATCATTCCTAAGAGATGTCTGTTATGTTAAAAATGTAATATAAGCTATTGAGATACTAATGGTCTAATTTTAAACTACATGATGTAATTTTAATCAGTGATAATTGATAAATTACCCCTTTTCTGTGAAAGTAGTCACTTTAACTTTTTAAAACCACTCTCATTGCCCCCTATTAGTTCCACATTTTTGTTTTTCATATTTTACATTATCTCAACTTATAATATTCTGAAGTCATAATTCCAATAGTTATTTAGTAATAAGAGTATCTCTAACTTTAATGGATTCAGTACTTATTACTAGTCATTTATTTAATTCTCGAACATTCATTTTAATTGGATGAATTCTATTTTTAATTAAACTTTAAATTTTGAGATAACTATAGATTCACATGCAGTTATAAGAAATAATGCAAAGTGGGCAGAAAAAAAATGACATAGATGATAGAGTCTCTGTTCATCCCTCTGGAGATCAAATTAAAGTTGTTACAGAAACAAAGAGTGAACAGCAAAGAAAAATCACCTGGGATCTTGATTAACAAACCATACTACTAGGGAGAAATCTAAGAAATAACTCTGCAACAGAGGGTAGGATGGGGCAAGTATGTGAGGCTGCCCCATCTGGAGCAGCTGAGTGGGACGGAGGCTGTGGAAGCAGCAGTGGCAGAAGTCTTGTAAAGGGGCCATGTCCACAAGCAGAATTTCTGATGGACTCACTCATTCTGAGCACCAGCGCTGGGGAGGCTGCACGGGATGGCACCAGGGACTTAGAGGGGGACACTGAGTTGTCGGAGTGAGGGCCAGAAATGAGGATCTCTCCCACACAGAAGTGCCGCGGTATCCATTGTTTCCATGTTGAGCCCTCCCCACTCCCAGTGTGCAGACACAGCGCTGCCATAGTCAAGAGGTCACTAAATTGGATAACAGAGGTCGCACCACCCAAAGGAGTCCCTGAAACTTCACTTCCCCAACTCGCGGCCCCACCCAAGCCACATCCAGGTGTGTCCTCGCTTACTCAGGTGCCCCTTGCTGAGCAGGGCCTGGACTCACACTGGCAGAAACTGGCCTTAATTTCTGGTGTAGCCTTTTGAGGCAACTATGAGCACAGCATCTCTGCATTGCTTGCTGAATCTTAACAGGTGGCCCCGGAGGGGCACAGTCTGGGGCTAAACTTGGCCCGCAGTTGAACCTCTCTCAGGACTGTGCCACTGAACACCTGTTACACAAATCCACACTAAAAGACCGGGATACTTAGGAGCTTTGCTGAGTACATAGAAACAGACACAGAAAGTCAGCCAAGATGGGAAGACAAAGAAGCAGAAACCATATGAAAGAATAAAACAGACCCAGAAATAATGGAGTCAAGCAATCTAACAGATGCAGAGTTCAAAACACTGGTTATAAAGATGCTCAATGAACTTATGAGAAGTATAGATGAATTCAGTGGAAACTTCAACAAAGAGATAAAAATGGAAATGGAAAATATAAAAGGGAACCAGTCTGAAATGAAGAACACATTACCTGAGATAAGAAGTATATTAAATGGAATAAACAAAGTGAATAAAGAAGAGGATCAGATGACCTATACAGAGGATGGGAAAGCCAAGGACGCTCAAACAGAATGGTAAGAAAAAAGAAGCCAAGACTATAATAATAATTTAAGGAGCCTATGGGACACTATTAAAGGTAAAAATATTCATGTCGTGGAAGTACCTGAAAGAAAACAAGATGTCAAAGAACTATTTGAAGGAATAATTATGGAAAACTTCCCTAACCTGGTAAAGGAAATAGACATAAAACCCCAAGAAGCTCAGAGAGTCTCCAAAACCAAGGACTCTAAGAGGCTCATACCAAGACACATGATAGTTAAAATGCCAAAGTTTAACTACAAAGAATCTTAAAAGCAGCCAGAGAAAAGCAGTTAGTTATCTACAAGGGAGCACCCATAAGACTGGCAGTTGATTTCTCAAAAGTAACTATGCAGGACAGAAGGGTTTGGCACAAAAGATTTGATGTGATCTACAACCCAGGATCTACAACCAAGAATATTTTATCCAGCAAAGCTATAGTGTAGAGTTGAAGAACAGATAAAGAGCTTTTTAGACAAAAATAAGCTAAAGGAATTTATCACCATCAAGGCAGTATTACAGGAAATGTTGGAGGGACCCCATTAAGAAAAAAAGCATGTATCAAAAACAGGAATAAAGAATGATAACAACTACATTCCTATCAATAAGTACCTTAAATGGAAAAGAATTAAGTACCCCGACCAAAAGATAGAGTGGCTGAATGGATAAGACAACAAAACCTCTACATATGCTGCCTACAAAAGACACTTCAGATTAAAAGACACACAAACTAAAAGGGAGGGAGTGGAAAAAGATGTTGCCTAGATGGACCTAAAGGGTATTGCGCTGAATGAAATGGGTCGATAGAGAAAGACAGATATCATATGATTTCATGTATGTCTGGAATCTAAAGAATAAAATCAACAACAACAACAACAACAAAAGCAGAAATAAACTCATAGATGCAGAGAATATTTTGAGGGATACTAGATGGGAGAAGAGTTGGAGGGGACAAAAGAAGGCAAAGGGATTAAGAGGTACAAAAGGATAGCTGCAGAATAGAAATAGAGATGTAGAGTGTAGCTTGAGGAAGATGGTTAATAATGTAATAAATATGTAAGAAGGAGGAGGGGTACAAGATTTAGTGGGGTGATCACTTTGCAAGTTATGTGGATCTCTGATCACTATGCTATACAGCTGAAACTAGTATATTATTGTATGCCAACTATAATTAAAAAAAAGAACTCATTGAATTGTGCAATGTAAATACAAGCAACTAATTTTCTATTATATTTTAATAAAGACAAAAAGAAAATAATGCAGAGTGATTCCATGTACCCTTTCTCAATGGTAACATCTTACAGAACTATAGTACATTCCACAGCCAGGCTATTGATATTGGGACAGACAACACAGAGAACATTTTTTACCAGGAGAGTGACTCATGTTGCCCTTTTATAGCCATGACCACATCCCTCTCACCCCACCCCCTTCTTAACTTCTAGAAACCGTAACCTACTCTCTGTTTCTACAATAATGTCATTTAAGATTAGAAGAAACATCGAATGCTCCTCCTCTCAAATTTATTATATTTCTCTAGATTGGGGGTCCCAAATGCTTGGGCGGTGGACTGGTACTGGTCTGTGGCCTGTAGGAAACTGGCTGCACAGCAGGAGGTGAGCAGCAAGCAAGCAAGCAAAGCTTCATCTGTATTTGCAGCCACTCCCCAGTGCTAGCGTCACCACCTCAGGCTTTAGATTCTCATAGGAGCACCTGTCCCTACTGCCAAAAATTTGGAGACCGCTACTTTAGAGAGGCCAAGCTAAATTGGGAGTGAATTACAATGAAACATTTTTAACTGGTATTTGTAGATTCACATGCAGTTGTAAAATTAATACAGAGAAATGTCTTGCACCCTTTGCTTAGATTCCTCCAAAGGTAACATTTTATAAAACTATAGTACAATTTCACAACCAGGATATTGACATTGAAACAACCCACCTATATTATTCAGATTTCTACAATCTTACTTTTACTTGTGTCTTTGTGTGTATGTGTGTGTGTGTGTATGTGTGTGTTTATTAAGTTCTATACAATTTTACCTTAGTGTTTGGGGCTTGTTAACCTTTTTGAATAAGTAGGTGTATGTCTTTTGCATATTTGGGAAGTTTTTGATCATTATTTCTTTGAATACTTTTTCAAGTCTCTGTTCTTTCTCCTCCCTCTGAGACTATAATATGCATTTTAAACCTGCTCTTGTCCCACAGGTTCCTGATGTTCTATTAATTTCTTATTACTGTCTATTTTCTGTCAGTTGTTCAAATTATTTAATTTTTATTTTTCTTTGACCTAGCTAATTGGTTTGTTCTTCATCTCCATTCTTGTGTTTAATTCATCTATTGAGGATTTTTTTTTTAGTAATTGTATTTTAAGGTCTACAATTTCCATTTGATTGTGTGTGCCTGTATTTCTTTCCTGAAACTTTTTATTTCTTTGCTGAGATAGTCTAGTTCTTCATTTTGAGCATGTGTATAACTATTTGTTGAAGCATTGTTTGATGGCTGCTTTAAAGAGTTTGTCAGAAAAGTTTAACATCTCTGTCAGCTTAGCCGTGGCATCTATTAATTTTTTTTTTCATTTAGTTTGAGATTTTTCCAGTTCTTGGTATGGTAACTAATTTTTTATCAAAACATGGATGTTTGGGATATTATGTTATGAAACTCTAGGTCTTATTTCAATCTTGTGTTTTAGCTGGCTTCCACTAAATATCTCTTGTAGGGAATGGGTAAGCTTTTACTGCCAGGGGTATGTAGAAATCCATATTTTCCACTTGGCCTCCATTGACACATTAGGTGGGTATTCCACGTTCGGTGGGAGTATGCGTTCTGGCTTCCCACCAGGCCTCCAATAATAACCTCTATGACCGAGAGTGGTGGGAGTGGCTAGTTACTGCTCTCTACATGATCTCTCCTGACGTCATGTGTTTTTCGTAGTGCTTACTAGTGATGAAATTCCTGAATTTCCATCAGACCTCCTCTGACACTATCACCGTATAGAGAGGAATGGGTACTGTTATTATCTTCTAAGTGTTTTCTAACGTAAAGTATTAATGCTCAAAGATTTTTTTTTTCCATCTAAGAATTTTATAAGAACAAATCTCTAGGTAACCCATTCTGAGCAATTTCCTTCAGATATATAATGTAAAATTTCAGTATGTAATTACCAGGGGTGTTTTTGGGAAGAGAGGAATGCTATGGTTTTTAGTATTTATTCTGTCCATGCTTAATTTTTCCCCCCACTGGTACTTATGAGTACCATTCTTATACATGTATGTCTATCTATCACTTTCTCTGATATCTCTTGGATTTATTTCTTCATTACTTTTTTTAAAAAGAATTTCTTAGAGCAGTTTTAGGTTCACAGCAAAACTGAACGAAAGGTCCAAAGATTTCTCATGTACTCCCTCTCCCTACACATGCATACCCTTCCCCATTATCAATAGGCCCCACCAGGTGATACATTTGTTGCAATTGACATATCATAATTATCCAAAGTCCATAGTTCACATTAGGATTCACTTTTGAGTTTGTACATTCTATGTGTTTGAATACCTGTATAATGACTTGTATCAGTTATTATCTTATTTTATAGAGTAGTTTCACTGCACTGAAAATATCGTTCATCCCTCCCCCACAACCTTTGGAAACTACTAATCTTTTTACTGTCTCCATAGTTTTGTCTTCTCTACCACGTTATTCAGTTGGAATCATACAGTATGCACTATATTTTAATTAGCTTTTTTCATTTACTATTATGCATTTAAAGTTCATTTATTTCTTTTCATGCACTGACAGCTCATTTATTTTTAACAGCTGTATAATATTCCACTGTCTGATGTACCACTTTTTATTTATCCATTCTTCTACTATAAGACATTTCGGTTTCCCCAAATTTTGGCAATTTTTATTCATTTATTTATTGAATCATTTATTTACATAACTATGGACTCATGGATATTTAGTATATACTTTGGGTTATAAAAGTACTTATTGTACTTAAAAATATTATTCTCCACCAATTACTTAATGATATTTTTCTGTTTCTGATTTGTAATTATGTATGATTTTTATTACTTAAAATTTTCTTTTAGTTTGTTTGCTGATCATTTTATTCTTTTAAATGTCCATATTTTATTTTTTTAAGCATCCATAACATTTCTTTATTTCTTTTACTTTATTTTGAAAAAAATTAAGTTAATTTTTTTGTCTGCTATGTGGTTAAGTGTTAATAACTTTCGTATATATAAAAATGTTATTTTGCTCCGCATTTTTTTAATTATAACAATTTTGTATGAGATTCTGCTGCAAACTTTTTCTCTTACACATTAATAGGTAAAATGACTATATTGCACTTTTAGGAAGGAGTGGCGAGTGAACAAAGATATTTAGTATAGATTCACCACCCAAGAGCCCCCTCCTCTGTTATTTCACCAACTAATCAAAAATATGGTCTCATATTTTTGAGAACTTTCTCCACAGTTTCTCATCCACTTTAACTCTCCCTATCCCTTATCTGAATCTTCTATTTCCTTTATTCACCCTTATCTGCTTAATATGAATTCTGTCCTAGCCATATTTCCTCTATAGAGAAATTTGACCAGAAAAGCACTTTAGTTTGTGGTTTCTAGATTTCATAGGATAAAGACTCCTGGATAACTTTACCACTTTCAAACATTCCTAAGGTCCCTTGAACTCTCACTCAAATTGGTGGTTACTATGTGCCCTTCCAGATTTTGCTGTTGTTTTTTGGGATGGACTGAAAAGCTTGCAATGGTTACATGATAATAATTTGGGTTTCTCTTGACTTTAGCTCTGTCATAAGGCCCTTTGTTTCCTTCTACTTTATCTAATATGGTTCTGATATGTAACTTGTAGTTTTGCTGTTGCCAGTTTATCTTCTCCTACTTTTATTTTGAGATTCTTTCTTTATTAAAATATAATTATATAACTTGTGTAAGTTTAAGGTGTACAACATGTTGATTTGATCATTTATATATTGCAATATAATTACTACCATAACATTAAATAACACCTCTATCATGTTACATGATTATCATTTATTTTGTGTGGCTTCTTAGCAACTTTGAAGTTTGTAACACAGTTTCTTTGACTACAATCACTATGCTAGGTAACTAAATGACTATTATCACCTAGCTCTCAATGACTTACCTACTAGTTCCAAGTTTGTATCTTTAAACAACATCTTTTAGGATTCTTGAAGTTGCCTTCTCAACTTAGTCTTTTCTGAAAGAATTTCAAAAGATTAAAGTACCACATCTATGTCACAACTATCTTCCTAATATCCTACTTATTCATATTTAACTTAAAATGTTTTCCCTGTCTCCTGCTCATCTCTGCCCTGTGGTCAGTATAGTTTTATATAATTTGCAATTACTTTTAATTATCACCCCATCATGTTTCCATCTATCACATTGTTGTCATCTTTAATAAAACAGAATTCCAGGAACTAGCCTAATGTGATTAAGAAAAAGAACCTATATAGAAATTGTTTCCTCCCTCAAGCATACATGTATGTGTGAGGATAATGAATAAGATGTGCGATAAGCACCTTGAACAATTTAAGAAAATATGCAAAGTAAATACAGAGGCAAAAACATATTTATGTATTTATTTATTTATACTTTATAACTTTCTCCAAAAAAGATGTGAGAAGTCAGGGTTATAATCATTTTAATTAGGTTGCACCTTTCACTATTTTTAAATTTATTAAATCTCTTTTTGGGTTATGTAAGAAGAGAATGAAGTATACATCCTCTTTATACTTGACCCACTAGCTATCTCTCTTTCTTCTTTTATTCTTTTTCTCTCAATTCCCTTTATTCTTTCTTATTATGTTTCTCTTTTTTTTTTTCTTCTTTATTTCTCCTCTTGTTCAAAAGGACTTGACTGCTATATGATTACAGGTGCTTGAAATCTAGCATAATATTTAATTTAAAGAAGTAAATGAACTGGATGATGAAATAGGGCTCTAAATCTATCCTGGTGGATTGTATCTTTTAAAAATGAAATTCAACAGTATTGAATGTTAGAAAGCAAACTGGAACATGAAGCCAACTGAGTAAAATTTAGGAAGAGAGTAAAAAGCTCTCAGCAGCAGTTTTAGTAAGTAATGACTATAATTTTAGTCAACAATATGAAATGATCACTAAAGTGCTAAACACTCTGAGCCTTGCAGTGATTAAGAAGAAAATCGAGAGAAAACAGCCCACACTTTTATTTAGAATGAGACTATGACGTTCTTTTTAGGTGAAGGAATAATTTAAGTATGATGTTTATATTTGAGGCTCCACTTTAACAGGGTTTATTCCCGCCAGATGTGTTCTAGTCAGAGACACTAGAATGGGGAATATACTAAGAACCTTTTCATATTAATTAATGCCCAAGATCATAGCTTAAACAAGAGAAGATACAATTGTTTCTCTAAAATATTTATAGTGTTATTGTAAGGTAAAATTATATAAGGTCCTTAGAGGAGGAATTACAATGTGGGTTAATATGAATGTATGGAAACTTAGAAAAATCAGACAAAAGGCAGTTTGGGCTGCCTCAGGAGGTGGTGTGATATTCTCCAAATTCAGATGATGACTTGGTAAAACTTTACAGAGCATTCTACAATTTCAAAGATGATTGGATTATATGACTTTTAGAATCTCTTCAAGTTATGAATGCCTGTGAATTTTATAAAATATCCCTGTTACCCCCGAATAAATAACAAGTATCATTTCCAATTAAATTCAAATAAAAGCTTTAAAAAGGAAATGATCCATACTAAATTATAATTTGTTTTATAATTATAAAAACTATTAAATTTATAATACAGCCCCTATGTGCATTGTGCTTTAGTGAGATCATTAAAACTAAAATATAACTCATTAAAATAGGAAAAAATGCTGTATGAAAGTTGTATCATATGTTACTCACCTCTCACTATCTCATGACTTTTATTAATCGGTAAATAAATCCTGAATTGGTCCCTCTATTCTCATTTAAGATAAGACTCATAAGGACTGTTTCTCAATTGGAAGTAAATTGATTGAAACAGCATCACAGAATTCCCCTTCTCTAAAACATAATAAAATGCTCAAAAGTAACTTACAAAACAGCAACAACAGCCAAAAAGACCCTAAAACAACAATAGAGTGACAACACAAGGTAAGGAGGATAATCTAATACCATAAAATATAAAAACTGTTGCTCTTGCATAAAAGCAAAAATTAAAAAAATCTGGAACAGAGAGGAAAAATCTGAACTGCAGATTGATTATTGCTCCTCCCTCTCTGTAGTAGCTGTAATAAAAGTTGACAAACCCTGCAAGTGTCACTAAGGGAGAAAAACTGAGTAGATCTCTCTTATTGTTTTCCTTCTTGAATAAGGAGCAGTAGAGAAAATGGCTGCTGGGGAGAAAAGGGGGAAAGGGAGAGATAAACAATGGTGCTGAGGTTCTTTGATAAAAATAAAGATTCTAAAGCCAAGCACTAAATTGGGAACCAGGAGGGTATCTCTCTGAGAATGGGATTCCTCCTACTAATGTAATGAATCCTAGAAAGGGCATTTAGCAGAAAAGTACCACCCCACATTTTCAAATTGCAACCTCAGTTTAGTTATATGTCTCCCACTATAATTCTCTTGTTATAGAATAATTGATAGAGCAGAAATCATCAAGACCTCTCCAACTGTGTTTTTGAAGAAAAAACAAAATTCACATAAGAAGAGCTGACAAAATGCACAGGAACAGACTGCTATGTATTAAAAAAAAAAATGAAGAAACAACATAATTCGAAGAAAAAAAAAATAAAACTATGTATTTGATGACCAATATTTTTATATAGAAGAAAATAACTCAATCGAGAGAAACAACTTCCCTATCATTTATGTTACAATGCAACTAAACGAAACATAAAATCTGTCAAATAAGAACTGGAAAATAAGGTAATAAAGCAGTTGTATAAAATGAGAGAGAATAATAGTCCCTGAATGGTGTCCGCATCCTAATCCCTGATACCTGTGAATATGTCACCTTACATGCCAAAGGAGATTTTGTAGATGTGATTAAAGTTAAGGAATTTGAGAAGGAGAATTTTTCCTGAATTATTTGTGTGGAACCTACGTAATCTCAAGGTAAAGAGAGAGGCAGGGAATCAAGGTAAGAGAAAAGGAGAGATTTAAAGGTGCTATGCAAATGGCTTTGAAGGTGAAGGAAAAGACCACAAGTAAAGGAATGTAGGTTGCCTCTAGAAGGTGAAGGTATTCACTATTGCCTCCAGAAGGAATGCAGCTCTGCTGACCCATTTAAACTACTGACCTACAGACTGTTAAGAAAATAAGTTTGTGTGTTTTTAAAGTCATTAAATCTGAGATGATTTGTTATAGCAGAAATAGAAAGCTAATGTGAACAACACGAGGCAAAAATTACACACCTAGAAATATAGAGGACTAAGGAAACATTGTTAACTTTTTAAAAATCAAGAAAATGAAGGAACAATGCTAAGAGTTGATTTACTAAAAAGAAGGTAAAAGATAACATTAAGCAATAGATATGAGAAAAGACCAAAAGATTAAATAGATTAAGAGATAAACAAGACAAAGAGAAACCAACATAGGGATAAATGGTTTACCTGAAGAAAACACTCAACAAATATATACAGAATTCTGAAAGTATAACACAATTTTCATTCAAAGGTCAATGGCACAGGTAAACATTCTCAAACATGACACCTAAGCTCTTTTGAAAAATAATTAAGTTAAAATGACATTTATGATTCTACTTTCAGGAAGATAAAGATCTACTTCTCCATATTTCTTGTGTCTAGTACAACCGAAACCCTTTGATATTACATGAAGAAAACATAAGAAGACTTTAAAAGGTGGAGAGTATAAGGCAGATGGCTGGGAATTCAGGAACCAAAGAATGACATGGTCTTGAGTTCTCAGCGTTTTCTTTTTGCCTGAAATATCCCTGACTTGGCGTTGAAGAAACTGGCAGCCTAAAAATGCCAACAGATGCCTGTTCTCTCTACCAAACAGAATAGAAAAGGGACAGCTTTGCAAGACAGAAAACTTTCAAACAATTACTTTCTTCAGCTAAACATTACAGAAAAAACTCTGATCTTCACACAAACATCTCTACCAGCCAAAAGCAGAGGTGAAAGCCAGACTTCACCATTGTCATGCTGGAACCAAGCCTCTCAATCCCCAAACCTACCAGTTGGTGTCAGAGAGGGCCAATAAGAGAGCAAGGATTTCATTCCTGGTCATAAAGAGTCTCTCTTTTACCCCTAATAACAATGGAAATCATAGGGAAAGCCTTGAACTCCAGAAAACAATGAATCTTATTTAAAATATTTAAAATAAATAAAATGTCACCTAAGGATTTTATACTCATAAAATCTAATTTTTCAAATATAAGGGCCACAGACAAACAATGGCAAACACAGAACTCAGAGTATTTTCTTTCCATTATCATTTTTGATTGGATTTAATAGAGAATGTGTGTAAGCCAATCAAAATAACTAAATAAAATCATCAACATTAGGACTGGAAATGGGCATTAAATCTATATTTACCCACAGAAAGAACTAAAACTTAGTGATGGTGATAAAAGACACAGTAGTAAGGTGGTAAATGTTGATAACTGATTTTCTATGAGGAAAAAGCCCTGATTTGTGTTTGTTGATTTCTGTGGTATAAATAATATAACCAAGTTCAAGCTACCAACTTAGAGAGGCTCTTACTGGTAAAAAATGGGGCAATTTGAGCATCTACAGAAATAATAATGGCAGTAAACTAAAGCACATCAAATGTGTTTAAATCTATGACTTCATTATATTTTGAAAAGGACATCTCTCATACTCATGATTATAGAAGACTGTAAGAGATTAAATCATTTTGAAACCAAACAAAAAATGAAACAAGCATTTCTTCTGTCTTTCCTATAAAATCGGTACCTTAGGGAAACAATATAGTACATGAGTAGAGGTAGATATTTATAAAAATATCCCAGCTCATACATGAAAAAAATAATAATTTAAATAAAATATAAACATTTTGCAATCCCTAGTAAAATAACGATTGAAACATTGATTACTAGTGGCTGCTGACATCATGAAAAGAGGTGAAGTTGGTATTAGGTACTTCTTAAAGGAAGTATAATAGAAGTACAATGTGCCTCCTGTGAAAAACTCTTGAAAATGCTAGATCTAACTACAAATTTGTAATAAATATAGAAGATGGAATGCAAGCAGTACATCTAGACTATGAGAAATCCACAGGACAAACAACAAAATAAAATAAAACAAATTCCAAATTTCTTCAAAATAAATTGTAAAGATAAAAGAGTGATAGCTGTAAATTACAAAAAGACTTAAAGACAAATTAACCATTCAAAATGTATAACTTGTTTGGATCTCAGTTTGATAAAAATACTATAAAAATAAAAAAGAACAATGTAAGATAATCAGTAAATGTGTGTATTGCCTATATATTTGATAATATTCAAAATTATTTTTTATTTATGTGAAGGCGTGACGATATTTCAGTTATGTTTTAAAAGGTGGGTATTGTGTTTTACACATACAACTAAAATGTTTTCAGATGAAGTAATGTTGTATAAGACTTGTTTTAAAATAATAGTGGGTAAATGTGTGGGTTATGGAGAAAGTAAGACTGGTAATGCTTTGATGATTGTTTAAGCTGGGTGATGGATACCTAAGGGTTCAAAATACTATTTTCTTTACTATTGCATATGTTTGAAATTTATCTAAGAAACATTCTAAATATGACTTTCTGGCTATAAAGTATAAAAGTCTAAAACATCAAATTAGATCAGGTATTGTTTATATCTAATAATTCTGAAGAAAATCAAAACTAAGTGTTTTGGTGGCATTAGATTATATGCTTACATTACCTCTCAAGGTTTTTCTATTCTTGACTGAACTTTGTTTCTTTAGAAAGCAATATTATATTTGTCTACGGTTCTACAATTCTTTTTAAGATTTTAGTGCCAAAGAATATTTTATTATAGTGACTGTTTTAAATGTTTCTTTGTTTTCAATATATCACTGCATTAGATATAACTACACTTAAGATTATTTATTTTAGGTAACTAAATACACTGTCTTTCAACTAATGGCTGCGGATCAATATTATTGTAGTGGGACAAAAATCATAAGTGAGTCTAGTGTCCAACTATTAATAAGGAGATTTAGTGGACTCAATATTTGGTAGTTTCTTTTGCTTTTTTTATGTGGGAAGACAAACTTATTATAATATTGATAAAGAAATAATTTTTGACCTCAAGTTATATGTTACCATATCATTGATTTTATAGCACTTAACTTTAGTCTAAATGTCTTTTTAAAGGTAAGGCAAGCTATACATATTCCTTATATATTTCCTAAAGAAGAAATACTATAACAACTTTGAATTTATTATTAAATGCCTTCATAATTATTAAAATAAAAATGGCATTTATAATGTAGATGAAAAGTAAAAGAAAATAAAGGAACATCTATGTACCAACTTAAGAAACAGATTGTTATCAGTTCCTTTGAAGTTCCCTGTGTAACTTTGCTTAAGCCTATCATTCTCCTCCTCCTTGCAGAGGTGACCAGTATCCTCAATTCTGCATTTATTCACTTTTTGAAATTGTTTAATCTCATATGACCTTGTCAATATAGTATTTAGTTTTTCAGATTTTTAAACACTTGTTAATGGACTCACATTGTACATATTTTCTAACTTTTTCTTTTTAAAGATTATGCTCCTGAGATTCACCCATGTTGTTGATTTTGCTGAAGTCGATTCATTGCCATGTTATAAAGTATTTTAACTTGTATATGTGAACACTCCATTTTTTATCCCAAATTTTGTTGGTAGAAATTTGATGTTTTTAGTTTAGTTATAAATGTTTTTGTGAGAATTCTTGATGTACAAGTGTGAGAGTTTATTTATCCAGATGTATCTCTGAAATACATGTACAATAGTTTCTCTAAGATATATGCCCAGATGTAATATGATTGAAACACAGGACAAATGCATTTTCAGTTTTACTAGATAGTACAAAATTATTTACCCGTGTGATGGTTATCAATATAGTTCCATCAGCAATACAAGAGTGCCAAATCCTGAACGCCTACATTAGCAGTTTATGAAGTCAAATCTATGTCAATCTGGTAGGTGTAGAATAGTGTGCATTGTGATATTAATTTGCATTTCCCCAATTACTAATGTCATTGAGTATATTTTAATGTTATTTGTGTATTTGTGTTTATTTGGATTGTTTATATTTTTTTCATTTTCTAATTTAGTTGTTTATCTTTTATTAAAATTGGTTTCTTAAGTCTTTTATGTTCTGCATACTATTTTATTCTCAGTTAATGAGTTGCAAATATTTTATTTTAGTTTGTGAGTTGTGTTTGCATTTTATTTATATGCTTTTTTTGAAAGATAAATTTTTAATGTTAAGGTGGTTTATTTGATCAGTTTTTTCTTTTATATTGTACAGTATTGGTATTTAGTTAAATTTTTTTTTCTTGTGAAAGTATAGAAAAATATTCCAAGCAAATGGAAACTGAAAAAAATCAGGAGTAGATATATTTATATCAGACAAAATAACTTTAAGCCAAAAAACTGTAACGAGACAAAGAACGTCATTATATAAAGATAAAATTATGATAAAAGGGCTAATTCATCAAGAAAATTTAACGATTGTAAATATTGATGCACTGAACATTAGAGTACCTGAAGATATAAAATGAATATAACAGGTCTGAAGGGAACAATTGACCGCACTATAGTATAGTAGGGGATTTCAATATCCCATTTCAACAATGGATAGATAGATCATCCAGACAGAAAATCAATAAGAAAATGTTGAACTTAAACTACATGTTAGATGAGATACACCTAATAGATATATGCAAAGTATTCCAACAAACAGTAGTATAATACATATTCTTCTCAAGTGCACTTGGAACATTCAGCAGACTAGATGACATATTAGGCCACAAGCCAAGTGATAGGAAATTTAAGTTTGAAATCATATCAAGGATCTTTTCTAACCACATGGTATAAAACCAAGACTCAATTACAAAAAAAAAATCACAAATATGTAGAGATTAAACAACACACTTTTGAACAACTAATGTGTCAAAAAAGAAATCAAAAAGGAAACCAAAAAATTATTTTGAAACAAATGGAAATGAAAATACAAATATCGAAACTTACAGTATTCAACAAAAACAGTTCTGAGAAGAAAATTTATAGTGATAAACACCTACATTAAGAAAAAGAAAGATATCAAATAAACAACATAATTTTATACCTCAAGAAAATACAAAAAGAACAAACTAAGCTCAAAGTTAATAGAAGAAAGGAAAGAAAGATCAGAGTAGAAATAAAAGGAATATAAACTAGAAAGATTAGAAAAGATCATGAAACTAAGAGCTAGTTTTTGAAAAGATAAATAAAATTGAAAAACTTTACCTAAAGTAAGGAAAAAAGAGAGAGAGCTCAAATAAGTAAAATTAGAAATGAAAAAGGAAACTTAATACTAATAACCAGAAATACTAGGAATCAGATAAAATTACTTTGAACAATTACATACCAAGAAATTAGATAAACTAGAAGAAATGGACAACTTCCTAGACATACAACCCATCGAGAGTGAATCATGAAGAAACACAAAATCTGAACAGATCAATAATGAGTAAGGAGACAGACTCAATAATCAGAAATCTCCCAACAAAGTCCAGGACCTGATGCTTTTACTGGTGAGTTCTACCAAAGATTCAAAGAAGAATTAATACCAACTTTTCTCAAACTATTCCAAAATATTGAAGAGGAGGGAATATTTTCAAATTAATCATATGAGATGAGCGTTACCTTGATACCAAAGCCAGACAAGGACACTGCAAGGAAAGAAAATCACAAGCCCATATCTCTTATAAACCTAGATGCAAAAATTCCTAACAAAATAAGAGCAAGTAAAATTCAACAGCACATTAAAATGTTCATATATCATGATCGAGAAAGATTTAGCCCACAGCTAACATCATTATCAACAGTGAAAAGTTAGGTTTTTCCTTTAAGATCAAGAACAGGACAAGGATATCTACGGTCATCAGTTTTATTCAACATAGTACTGAACATCCTAGGCGAGTAATTAGGAAATAAAAATAACAAAATGCATCCAAATTGGAAAGGAAGAAGGAAAATTGCAGGTGACGTGATATTATATATGAAGCACCCTAAAGACTCCACCTAAAAACTATTAGAACTAATAAATTAATTTAGTAAACTTTCAGGATGCAAAGTTAATACACAAAAATCAGTTGAATTTCTATACACTAAGAACAAACTATCAAAAAGAGAAATAAAGAAAACGATCCACTTTAATAGCATCAAAAATACTTATGAATAAATTTAACTAAATATGGGAAAGATATGTACTCTGAAATCTACAAGATATTGATGAAAAAATTTAATAAGACAATAAATGAAAGGATATTCTATTGACATGGATTAGAATTAATATCATTAAAATGTACATAACCACTCAAATCAATCCGTACAGTTAATAAATTTTCTATTCAAAATACTAATTGCATTTCACACAGAAATAGAAAAAAACAGCTCTAATGTATGTATAGAAAGAACCACAAATGACTGAAAAGCCAAATAAATTTTGAGAAAAAAGCACAAAGTTGGAGGCATCACACCTTATGATTTCAAACAATATTACAAAGCTATAATAATTATAAAAGTAAGGTATTGGAATTCAGACACATAGATCAAAAGAACAAAACAGAGAACCCAGAAACAAACTCATGCACATATAGTCATTTAATTTTTGACAAAGTTGATAAAAATATACAATGAGCAAAGGATATTCTTTCAGAAATGGTTTTAGGAAAATTAGATAGCCACATTAAAAGGTATCAAACTGGACCTCAATCCAGCACTATATACAAAAATCAGGCCAATATGAATTAACGACTTGAATATAAGACCTGAAACTATAAAGGTTTTAGATAAAAAATGGGGTAAGCTACTTGACATTGGTCTTGGCGATAATTTTCTGGATTTGAGACACTGAAAGCAATGACAACAAAGGCAAAAATCAACAAGTGGGACTACACCAAACTAAAAAGCTCTGGACAGCAAAGAAAACCATTGGTAAAATAAAAAAGCAACCTAAGGAATGGGAGAGAAAGTTGAAAATCACATATGCAAAAAGTGATTAATCTTTAAAATGCACAAGGGACTCATGCACAAAGTGATTAATCTTTAAAATGCACAAGGGACTACACACACACAAAACAATCTACTAAAAATGCACAAAGGACCTGCATAGACATTCCAAAGGAGACATATAAATCGCCAACAGGGATATAAAAAAGTGCTCAGTATCACTAATCATCAGAAAAACGCAAATAAAATCCATAGTGAGATATCATCTCACGACTGTTAGGATGTCTGTTATTAAAAAGGCAAGAGATAAATACCGGTGAGAATGTGAAACAAAAGGACTCCTTGTATACTGATGGTGGACATTCTGATGTTTGAAAGTAATAGTAAAAGCAGGTATCACTGCCTTATTTCTCTTCTTAAAGGAGATACTAAATTTTTCACATTTAATATGTTTGCTGTATTTTTTTTTTATCAATTCCATTTTTTAGTTTAAAGTACTCCCATCCATTGCTAGTTTGGTAAGAATGATACCTCGACGATGTATTTTAGATAAATATTTTCTGGCATCTATAGGAATAATTTCATGATATATGTTGTTTGCTAATATCTTGTTTAGAATTTTCTCATCTGCAGTCACAGTGTATATTTTACAGATATACTGAACATTTTCTCCCTTTATCTTTCTCCATCTGCTTCTGCTTTTTTAAAAATAATTTTTTACTTTTCAATTACAGTTGACATATGATATATTAGTTTCAAGTACACTTCATAGTGATTAGACATTTATATAACTTAAGAAACTTTGATAAATCCAGTACACATCTTATACCATGCATAATTATTATGATATTATTGACTATATTCTCTATGCTAACTTAACATCCTCTGAATATTTTAAAACTAATTTGTCCTTTATAATCCCTTCTCTTTTTTATCTATCCTCCCAAACCCCCTTCCATCTGGCAATCCTTAAAATATTCTCTATATCTTTCTGTTTGTTCATTTATTTTACTTTTTAGATTCCATATATAAGTGAAATTATATGGTATTTATCTTTCTCTGACTTTTTTCACTTAGCATAATATCTCTAGGCCCATCCATATTCTTGCAGATGGCACAATTTCATTCTTTCTATGGCTGAATAATATTCCCTTGCATATATTTACCACTGCTTTTTTTTTTTTTATCAATTTATCCATGATGATCATCCAGTTTATCTCCATATCTTGGCTATTATAAATTATGCTGCAAAAAACATATAGATGCTTATGTCCCTTTGATGTAGTGTTTTGAGTTTCTTCAAAAAATACACAAAAGTGGATTAGCTGGTTCCTTCTTTGTCTCTTGTTATAGTCTTTGTTTTAAAATCTGTTTTGTCTAGTATAAGTATTACTACCCCAGATTTTTTTTTTGTTTACATTTTAATGAAATGTCTTTTCCATCCTTTTACTTTCAGTTTGTGTGTGTCTTTCAATATGAAACAAGTCTCTTGGCAGCATTTGTAAGGATCTTGTTTTCTTGTCTGTTCAGCCACCCTATGTTTTGATTGGAACATTTAATCCATTTACATGTAAAGTAATTGTTGATAGATATGTAGTTATTAACATTTTATTATTCATCTTTTTTTATCTTGTTTTTCATTTTTCCGCTTCTTAAAGAAATCCCTCTAGAGAGTTTGGAGAAACATGGCAGAGTGAGAGATGTCCCCAGATCTCCCTCCTTGAAATAACAATAAGCTGAACATCTAAAACCCAACAAAAAATAACCAAACTGCACACCAGCCTATCTGAGCATGGGATCTGCTCATAAAAGCTACCACAGTTCAGAACCCTGAGTGTCAGGCGGTGGACTGGGAGAAATAAAGAAGCTGCCTTTTGCAGCTGTAGGAGTTCCCTGTAGGAGGAGGAGTGGTGGGGAGAAGGTGCAGGGAGTTCCCTAAACAGTCCTGCCTGGGAGTGCTGTGAGTTCCACACGGCCAGCAGCAGGGCCCAGTCATCAGGGCAGAAAGCAGAGAAGCAGTACAGCAGAGAAACAACAGTTGATTTTTACCAGCTGTGCTTGCAAAACTGAGGCTAAACCGCAGTCTCGATCCCCCAACCCAGAGGAACTCTCCCCACAGAGACTGAACACCATGGAGAACAGGGGAATCTGAGCAAATGCTGCCCAAACTATCGCTAACACTGTTAGGGATTGAGACTGAGGGTAGTGAGCATGATTAAACATCTATAAGAAAGCAGCATCATTATATAAAGCAGGTATCCAAGAGGCTTAAATGCCACCTAATGGAAACCAAAAGAAAAACACCTTATTTGCAACAAGCTAGAGAAACATTTATATAATAAAACTTCATTCCCAGAAAGCAGAACACACTTCCATTAATGCCCAGGTGAAGAAATAGTCTATTAAACACCATTAACAACCAAGGTAAGAAGGTATCTCAGTAAAAAGAGAAAAAAAAATCTCCAGAAAATAAACTTATAGACATAGAAACATGGAACTTAAATGACAGAGAATTTAAGATGGTACTTCTGAAAAAAACTCAATGAGATCCAAAATTAGTCATTTCAACAATTTCAAGAATTGAAAAAATAATCTTTTAGCAAGGAGATTGAAACCCTCAAACATAATAGAATAGATCTTCTGGAGATAAAAAGCACACAGTAAGAGTTGAAAAATGAAATAGCAAGCTTGAAAAATAGGGTTGACCAAGTGGAAGAAAAGATCAGTGATATCAAAGAAGAAATCTAGAAATAAATCAGAAGGAAGAAGAGAGAAACTGAAAAATGAAAAATGATGAAAGAGAAATACAAGAACTAGCTGATACCATGAGGGAAGGAAACATAAAAGCAATGGGCATTATTGAAGGTGAGGAAAAGAAACAGGAAATAGAAAGCATTTTCAGACAGATAGTTGATGAGAATTACTCAAATCTAAAGAATAAGTGAGAGCTTCGAATTCAAGAAGTCAACAGAAACCAATTTTCTCAATCCAAAAAGGCCTTCACCAAGACACATCATATTCAAATTATCAAAAAACAATGACAAAGACAGAATTCTCAGGGCAGCTAGAGAGAAGAAAATGGTAACCTATAAAAGAAAACACATTAGATTATTGTCGGACTTCTCAGCACAAACCTTCCAAGCCAGAAAGGAGTGGAATCAAATATTCAAAATATTAAGTGAAAGAAACTACCAGCCTAGAATAACGTATCCAGCTAAGCTCTTCTTTAGATGAGGGAGAAATTAAGACCTTTCCAGACATAGAAAAGTTGAGGGAATTCTCCACTATGAGGCCTGCACTACAGGAAATACTGCCCATCTAAAACCGAGGAAAAACATGATTAGGAGCAAGGTGACTATCAGTCAAATAGAGGTAGAGGAGTACAATCCTTACTAAGAACAAGGCATTATAAGCTTAAACAATAAGAATTGCTATAGCAATATAGTAATGAACATTAGTATACATAGGGACAAAATGACACAGCAATAACTGTAAAGGGGAGGATTCAAAAATCCAAATTCGCAAAAGAGAATGGAGATAAAGCACATGCAGAAGAAAATGGATGACTAAATATATATAACTATTCTTTACATATTTGTAATGGTAACCCCACACTAAAGATTCAGAACTGAAATATATAACATAAAACAAGAAGAAACAGAGGAAAAACCCACAAAAGCCAACCAAAATAAAGAAAACAGAAACACAAGGACAAGGAAGCAAAGGAAACACCGAGCTACCAGAAAGCAAAAGGTAAAATGGCTATTAGAAGACTTCATATTTCAATAATCACACTAAATGTAAATGGACTAAACCTACCAATGAAAAGGCACAGAGCTGAAGAATGGATCAAAAAACAAAACCCAACCATATGCTTCTTCCAGGAGACACATCTTAGCTCCAAAGACAAATGTAGACTCAAAGTGAAAGGGTGGAAAATGATATTTCAAGCAAATGGCATTCAGAGTAAAGTGGGATAGCAGAGCTAGTATCAGAAGAAATAGACTTCAAAATAAAAAAGATAAAGAAAGATACTGAGAGACACTTTATAATGATAAAAGGAATCATACACCAAGAAGACATAAAACTTATTAATATCTATACTCCTAAACAGGGAGCCAAAAATATGTAAAGCAATTACTAACAGAACGAAAGGGAGAAACAGACCAAAACACTATCATGGTAGGGGACCTTAATATCCCAATGTCGTATATGGACAGATCATCCAAACAGAACATCAATAAAGAAATAACATCCTTAAATGACACATGAGACCAACTAGACATAATTGACATTTACAGAGCCTTCCATCTTAAAACAGTGCTTATACATTCTTCTCCAGTGCACATGGAACATTCTCAAGAATTGACTACATTCTGGGACACAGAGATGGCCTCAACAAATATAAGAGGGTTGAAAACATACCAACCATATTCTCTGATCATAATGCCTTGAAACTAGAGATCAACTGCAAAAAGAAAGTGAGAAGAAGCACAAATACTTGGAGATTAAACAATATGCTACTGAAGAATAACTGGATCAGAGAAGAAATAAAAAGGAAGATCAAAATACATAGAAAGGAATGGTAATGATAGTACAACATATCAAAACTTTTGGGACATGTCAAAAGTGGTATTAAGAGGAAAGTTCTTATCATTACAGGCCTATCTCCAAAAATAAGAATAACTTCCAGTAAACAACCTTAGGCTTTATCTTATAAAACTAGAAAAGGAAGAACAAATGAGGCCTAAAGACAGCAGAAATAATCAAATAAATAATCAAAATTAGAGCAAAAACAAATGAAATTGAAAACAAAAAAAAACACAATAGAAAAACTAAATGCAACAAAGCTGGTTCTTTGAGAAGATTAATAAAATTGACAACCCCCTGGTTAGACTCACAAAAAAAAGAGAGGAGAGAGAGAGAGAGAGAGAAAGGACAGAAATAAACAAAATCAGGGATGAAAGAGGGGAAATTATGACTAACATTGCAGAAATATAATAGATCATACAAGAATACTATTAAAATATATAATAACCTAGAATAAATGGACTATTGCTTAGAAAAATGCAATCATCTTAGACTGAATCAAGAAAAACTGGAAAATCTAAATAGAGCGATCAACAGTATGGAAATTGAAACAATCATCAAAAATCTACCAAGAAGTAAAAGTCCAGGACCAGATAGCTTCACCAGTGGATTCTACCTAATTTTCAAAGAAAATTTAATACCTATTCCCCTCAAACTCTTCCAAAAAATCGAAGAGAAGGCAATACTTACCAACTCATTTTATGAGGCCAATATTACCTTGATACCAAAACCTGGTAAACGAACCACAAAAAAAGAAAACTACAGACCCATATCTCTCATGAACACAGATGCAAAAATCCTAAAAAAGATACTAGCGAACCAAATACAGCACCATACTAAAAAGATTATACCACACGATCAAGTGGGCTTCATTCCAGGGACACAGGGATGTTTCAACATACGCAAATCAATTAATGTGATATACCACATAAACAAATTAAAAAATAAGAATCAGATGATCCTATCAATAAATTCAGAAAAAGCCTTTGACAAGATACAGCATCCATTTATGATCAAAACACTTAAAAAAATCAGTATACAAGGAAAGTACCTTAACATAATAAAGTCCATATATGAGAAACTCTCAGCCAACATTATACTTAATGTTGAAAAACTAAAAACCTCCCCTCTAAGATCAGGAACAAGGCAAGGCTGTCCACTATCACCATTGTTATTCAATATAACTTTGGAGGTCCTAGCAAGTGCAGTCAGACAAGAGAAAGATATAAAAGGCATCCGAATAGGAAATGAAAAAGTCAAACTGTCACTATTTGCAGACGACACGATTCTCTATATAGAAAACCCTAAAGACTCCACAAGAACACTACTAGAAACAATAAGCAAATATAGTAAGATTTCTCAATACAAAAGCAGCATTCAAAAATCCATAGCATTCCTATACTCTAATAATGAAGCATCAGAAAAAGAAGTGGAAAAAATCATTCCTATTGTTATTGCGACAACAACAACAACAAATCAAACACCTATGAATAAATCTAGCAAAACATGTGAAAGACCTATATAATGAAAACTATAAGATTCTATTAAAAGAAATCTAAGAAGATACAAGGAAATGGAAAGATATTCTGTGTTTTAGGACTGGAAGAATCAACATAGTTAAAATGACCATATTACCTAAAGAATTATACAGATTTAATACAATCCTCATAAAAATCCAATCAGTATTTTTTAAAGAAATAAAACAAAAAATCATCAGATTTACATGGAAGCACAAGAGACCCTGAATTGCCAAAGCCATCATGAGAAAAAAGAATGAGGCAGGAGGCATCACTCACCCCTAATTCAAATTATACTACAATGTGACAGTAATCAAAATGGCATGGTATTGGCAGAAAAAACAGACAAACAGGCAGCAGAACAGAATCGAGAGTCCAGAAGTAAACCCATATTTATATAGGCAAATAATTTTCGACAAAAGAGCCAAAAACATACAGTGGAGAAAGGAAAGCCTCTTCGATAAATAGTATGGGATAACTGGAAAGCCATCTGCAAAACAATGAAACTAGACTGTTGTCTATCACCACACACCAAAATTAACTCAAAATGGATTAAAGACCTGAATATAAGACCTGAAACAATAAAATGTGTAGAAGAAAACATAGGAACAAAACTCAAGGACCTTGAAATTAAAGAGGATTTTATGAATTTGGCCTCAAAAGCAAGGGAAGTAAAAGCTAAAATAAATAAATAGGATTACATCAAACTGAAAAACTTCTCAGCAAAAGAAACTGCCAACAAAGTAAAGAGACAATCATTTGAATGGGAAAATATATTTGCAAGAAACACCTCCGATAAGGGCCTAATATCCAAAATATACAAAGAACTAATACGACTCAATAACAAAAAAAGAAAATGATCTAATCAAAAAATGGACAGAGGACCTGAACAGATACTTCTCCTTAGAGGACATACAAATGGCCAACAAATATTTGAAAAGATGCTTAAAATCGCTAGCTATTAGGGAAATGCAAATCAAAACTACAATGAGATACCATCTCACACCTGTTAGAATAGCTATAATCCACTGAACAAGTAATAGCAAATGTTGGAGAGGATGCAGAGAAAAAGGAACCCTCAGATACTGCTGGTGGGACTGCAAATTGGTACAGCCACTATGGAAAACCGTATGGAGGTTCCTCAAAAAACTAAGAATTGATCAACCATATGATCTAGCAATCTCTCCACTGGGTGTTTATCCAAAAGACTTGAAAACTCATATATGAAAAGATATTTGCACACCGATGTTCACTGCAGCACTATTCACAGTGGCCAGGTCATGGAAGCAACCGAAGTGTCCTATAATAGATGATTAGCTAAAAACGCAGTGGTACATATACACAATGGAATATTACTCAGCCATAAGGAGAGATGAAATACTGTCTTTTGCAACAATATGGATGGACCTCTAGATAATCATGCTAAGCAAAATAAGCCAGACAGAAAAAGTTGAAAATCACATGGTATCACTTATATGTGGGATATAAACGTAAAAGCAGCAAATGAACAGCACAAACAAACAGAGGCTCATAGACATGGATTATAGACTAGTGGTTACCAGAAGGTAGGAGCTGGGGGAAGGGAGAGGTAGATGGGGTAAAAGGGGTCAAATATGTGGTGACAGAAAGAAATCTAACTTTGGGAGGTGAACACATAGTTAAATATACACATGCCTTACTATTAAAGTGTACAGCTGAAATTTATTGGATTTCATTAACCAATGTCACCATCAAATAATAAATTAATTAATTAAAAAAAAAAAAAAAGAAGTCCCTCTAACATTTCCTGTAATACTGGCTTGGCAATGATGAAATCCTTTAGCTTTTCCTTGTTGGGTAAGCTCTTCATCTGTTATTGTTTTCATTGCTTTGAATAGTTCATGCCAACCCCTTATGGCCTGCAAAGTTTCTCTTGAGAAATTAACTGACAGTCTTATGGGTCCTCCTTGTAGGTAACGGACTGCTTTTCTCTTGCTGATTTTAAGATTCTCTCTTTGTCTTTAGCCTTTGATATTTTAATCATATGTTTAATGTTTGGGCTCATCTTGTGCTTCCTGGGCTAATTTCTTTGCCAGATTAGGGAAATTTTAGTATTTCTTCAAATAGGTTTTCAGTTCCTTGTTCTTTCTCTTCTCCTTCTAGTACCCCCAATGATGAGAATGTTGGTGCATTTAATGTTGTCCCAGAGGCCCCTTAAAGTATACTCATTTTTTTGAATTTTTTTCCTTGTTGTTTGATTGGGTGTTTTCTGCTACATTGTCTTCCAAATCACTGATTCGATCCTCTGTTTCATCCAATCTATTGTTGATTCCTTCTAATATATTTTTCATTTCAGTTATTGTATTCTTTATTTCTGACTAATTCTCTTATGTTTCTATCTCCATTTTTATGTTTCCTATCTTTTTTTTTTAAGTTCTCACTAAGATCATGGAGCAGAGTTATAACCAGTGATTTGAACTCTGCATCTGATATGCTGCTTGTCTCCATTTTGTTTAGTTCTTTTTTCTGTAGCTTTGCTCTGTTCTTTCATTTGGTACATGTTTCTTTGTATCCTTATTGTGGCTATCTCTCTGTGTATGTTTCCATGTACTAGGTAGAAATATTATGTCTCCCAGTCTTGGTAGAGTGGTTTTATGAAGTAAGTGATCTTTGGGGCCGAGCAACACAGTCTTCTTGGTCACCTAATCTGGGTGTTCCAGGTGTGTCCCTTGTGTGGGTTGCACATGCCCTTTAGTGTAAGCTACAAAATGATCTGCAGATGGTTGCCACTTGTGCTGGGCTTGGAGGTGCTTTAGAGAGGCTAAGCTGCGAACTGAGGCTGGCTGCCATAATGCCAGGTTGGAGCTGCCTGGCAAGAGATATGGGGCACGCTGAGGCTAGATACTCCTTGTTTGGGATTTGTGAACCTTTGAGAGATTTAGGAAACTCCCCAGCATGAGCCAAGACAGGTTGTTTGTATAGAAAAGCTACTGGCAGAGGCTTGAGTGGGCCTGTAAGTTTGGATGGGTGGGGTCTGCGAAAATCATCTGGGCAAAGCAAATGATTTTAGCAAGGTTGATGGAGATTCAGATATGGTGCCTGCTTGCATTTTCACACTGGGAGTGGGAAGACTCAACAAAGAAATAATAGCTTCTGCTAGCACTTCCATCTGGGAGAAAGCTGCCCCTCTAGCCCTCACCTTGAAGCCAGACAATTAGTTCCTCCCTGTATGTTTCTGGCATATTTCAAGCTGCTGCCCCAGTGTTGGATCTCGGAGTGAGTCCATCAGTGTTTAAGTCCATCCTCAGGCCTTTTAAGAAGAATGCCTGGTACTCTAGCCACCCTTTGTCTCACTCAGCCACAACCTCCACTGGTTTTCACAGCCAGAAATTGTGAGAAACTTCTCTTCCCAGCACTGGAACCCTAGGCTGGGGAGCCTGATGTGGGGCTACGACACTCTGCTCCTGAGGTGGGACCTTCATAGCCGAGATATCTGTCTTGATTTTTAACCACCATACGTGGGTGTGGAACCAGCCATTTCTAACTCTCTGACCCTTTGACCAGTTTCATCATGACTTCTGTATGTCTTAGTTATAGGACTTCTGTTCAGGTAGACTTCAAGTGTTTTTCATTGATGGTAGTTCTTTAGTTTAGTTATAATTTTTGACTTAGACTGTGAGGTGAGCTCAGTGTTTACCTACTTTACCATATTGACAAGAGCCCTGCTTTTTAAAACTATGTTAGAATAATAGCATCATAAAATATCTTGGAAGTTTTCTCCTTTTATATATTCTGTGAATTTTTGTATGAGCTTGGATTTATCTATTCTTAGAAAACATAGATAAAGCTATCTGGTGTTAGCATTTTCCTTATTAGAACATTTCAATTACTTTTTCAATTATTTTAGTGACTAAAACATTCAACTTAGCTGTTACTTCTTAATACATGGCATATTTGTTTTAAATGTGAGCTGGAGTACAGAGACAATGTTTGACTCATTTATGCAGTACCAGTGTTCTTATTTTTTTCTTGGTAATGAAATTCTTGCCTTTCATATTCCTTCACATTTAACTTGCTAATGAAGTACTCTAATTGTAATGCATGCCTCTTCATATATATTTCTTTTAGTCTGTCCCATGAGATATCATGTGATCAAAATTCCTACTAGATTACATGAAACACTTCATAGGAGAGCATAATTAAAAATAAAAACATATTTCCTATGAAACATATGTAAAACCAGTGAGCAGGATGCTCATTTTGCTGTTGACGAAAGTGAGATTCATGATATTAAGCAATACTAATATTTAAGATGAAGATTAGAGAGGATAAAGGGGAAAATCTATAAATTAAAATAGCGGAAGGAAAAGCTGCCAGTTAACGGCTTCCAGGAGATAATCTGGAAGATATAGCACACTGGAGCAGGTTTTACTTGTTCTCTTCTTACATCAGTGCAGAGGCCAGGTATCCAACTGCTAAAACCTGTTTTAATTTTTTTTTTTCCTTAATGTTTTGATCATTGGAGCCTTTAGCCTACCTGCCAGGCCAACAGTGTCAGATTAATATCTCTTCTTTTTCCTGGGGTCTTCAGCTAATGGTAATTGTTGTATAAATACAACAATTTGAAATGAATGTTGTATAGAGGTTCCCAGAACTCCCCACTTGCTGGAGGAAGTCATCCAGAGGATATGACCATCAATTGACCCAAGAGCTGGACCCTGTCAATTAGAGGCTCCTCACCTCCTCTCCTGTCCTTGGAATGTACGTTCTTCTCACCATTCCCACAATGACAGCTGTTAGGTTCGCCAAAGGAGGAAAATGCAAGGTCGAAGGGGTTAAGCAAGGTTTATTGTAGCTGAGTGACAGCCAGGCTGAGCAGAAGATGGCATCAACCCTGAATGGGAAAAGACTTGAAACTTATATGAGGTTTGAGGCAGGCTTTTTTGGTGGGAATATTTCAGGTGGGTAAATTGATGAAGAAGGGAGGAAAGTCAAGTAAAATGGGAGGTGAGCATGTACTGTTGCCAACCCGGACACAAGGTCAGTTCCCACACAAAAGATAAGGAGGGAGTCTAGCTCCCACACTACCAGGGTAGGGCCCTCCTGGACCTAAGAGCAGCTATTTTTGAGGACATAGCCTCAAGATAGTAATGTGTTATTGAGACCATCTGGATAGTATTTGTGCCTAAACACAAGTTAAGATTTTGGCAGGCAGGTGTGATCACTTATCTTATGACATCCGAGACAAACCTGTATGTAGTAAGTTTCCTTCCTTATTAAAACTGCCACCTTCGAATTTGGAGTGGCATGCCTTTTTATTTGGTCTCTTCTTATCCTCTGTGTTTGGGAGCCTGTTTGCAAACCAGCATCAGTGAGATTAAGCTAAGAGGAATTATTTCCCTAAGTAGAATCTTGACTTATACACATGCTTTTTTAGTTGTCTTCCCTTCTCTGTCTCATTTTCCTGATGTCCAACCTGCATTTCCTGGAATTATATTCCAAATAAATTAACTATTTAAATACATTTTTCAGAGTCAGCTTATTTGGAAAAAACCACAAAAGCAGATATTTTTCTAGGAACCGGTTCTCAAGATGGTTTTCTGTAACTGGACAACTTGCTGGCCAAATCACCACAAGAATTCCATTGCTAATCCAAAATTACTAAAAATTTTCTCTGGAGTGAATTGAAATAGTCTGTAAGTATAAGAAGATACATTACTTTATTCTACATTTCTAGCATTTTAGTATTATTAAAACAGTATTAATTATAAGTCCTGTGAAATTGGTTGGTTTTTGTCAAATGTCAATGAGTCAAAGGAAGAAAATGTGTGGCTCATGTCATTCAATTCCCAAATCAGGATGTGATGAGAAAGCTAGAATTATTCTGGTACTATTAAATGAGTTTATCTCCTGAAGCCAAGAAATAATCAAAAGTAGAAATTGATGGCAGACATTAACTCATAGGATCTTTAGGTCTGTTATTACTTCCCTTGGTGCTTTTATATGTTTTTTTTTTTTTTATTTTTGTTAAATAAATGAAATTATTTTTAAAACATAAAAAATCAGGTACTTTTCAGTACAACATAGAAAGTCACCTACTTTGATTATGTATATCTCCTGTGGTGGCTAAATATATTTTTTTAGACACCTTCTTATCTAATGTGATCTTGAACAAAAAAATGACTGGTTAATCAAAAAGTGTGCTAAAGCAGGAAATCAGTAAAAAAAGAGACAAGCATTTATTACCTATTTCAACTTAAATATATGTGCATATACTCTCAAATAGTATATTTGGCAGGCCAGGGCTTATATTTGAAGATGGTTCCCTTCATATTTTATCAATTTACGTAGCCTTCAACTTAATGAAGTAAGATGCCACTACCTGAAAGTAGCTTATTTGCCTCATGCACATTTAGCATATTGTGGATTAATACTGTCAATTTTACTGGCCAGTTGTTAAAATAGAGGTCAATGAAAAAATCTATTGTTTCACATGTAAATTCCACAAGCTTCTGAAAAGGAGTATCTACTATAGTTATTGTATAATAATCTAGAAAATGTGTTAGCGTGACAGAGTTTCTAAATATACCAAGATGTGGAAATGCTATAAACAATTTTTATGAGCAAATGCATATAATGATATAGAAGAGTAATAAAAAAATTAAGGTTTCTTAATTTTTCTCCTTTTTCTTCTTTCCATTTTCTATTTCCACAGTTCTGATTTAAAATCTTGCATTTCTTACTCGAATATTGTTCTGGGGAGGCGGATGCTCTATTTTACATTTGCTGTAGGTCTTTGTTGCATTCTGGCTTTGAGACCATGATAGCAAATTACTAATCTCTCTCTAAAATGGACATTATAATGGTTCCTAAATATTACAGTTCTTATAAGAACTATTAAATGAGATTGCATATTTAAATGAGTAAGTGTAGTGAGAAGTTTATTCAAGGCACTCAGTAAAAATTAACATTAATTAAGTTAATGAAAATAATAGTAATGATAAGTTTACTCATCTGTATAGCGCTTTGATCCTAAATTACTTTTCTGAAATGATTTTTATTTTTCTTTGTGACTACTTGAAATGAGGAGGCTACATTTTTGGGGATATGTTTTCTAATATTTCAGTAGATTTTCAGAAAAAGTTGATAAATTTTGGGTTTTAGAACTACCATATAGGTAGTTCTAAAATAAAGCAAGTTTAGAAAGAAAGAACTATATATCATTAATCCTGTGAGGTAGAGAAAAAAGTTCAGATTAATAAAGATGGTATAAACTGGTTCTTACTAAAGCAAATATATCAGCCCTCTCCACCCGGTCTCTAATATAAACATGCATAGATTTATTGCATGGATACACATCAAATTTTTGTACCTGTTTACCTCTAAAGTTTAGGCATGAAAGATGACAGAGGACAGAATTCATATGTTTATGTATTTTTGCCTTGGTCTACTAGTCACCATGAGGAGATATTATTGATAATTTAAAATATATTTAAAATTTTCAGCTGATACAAATAATGCCATTTGAATCATTCACAAATATAGAGAGTAAACAAATCATGTATTTTTGTTTTGTTTTGTTTTTAAAATTTTATAAGATAGAGAAACTTTTTTTTTTAAATCAAGAGGAAAGACTATATTCTCTAATATTCTTTTTCATGACATTTTATTCTCTATTTCAACAGTTAAGACTGTTGCCATTTAAAAATTCAAACAATGTTTTATATCATAAATGTTAATTTAAATACATTTCAGTAGTCGTTTCAGAAAATTATTGGCTGATGACAAATATCTTTCTATGTGGTTTAAGATAATACCAGTCTGGTCTCTCTTTCAAAATTAACTATTTTCTTCTCTATATATGTGTTTGAAAGTATGCAAAATAATAGTGTTGCTAAACATTTATTTCAAAACTTCATGAACTAGTGGGATCTGCTAAAAAGTAAGTAAAATCATCAAAGTGCCAGCCCATTATCCATCAGTTGCTATTTTCTATGATTGCCATAAAATAATGAGCCACGTTCTTTGAGGAGCAGGAAATATGTCATTGCAAATTCCATTAATATTTTTAGATCCCTACAAAGATGGCGGTCTATTGCCAAATATAATTTTATGAAAAAAGCTGATAATATTAATTTAAAATGACATTTTAAAATAAAAAGACTATGGAAGTATTTTTATATTGTTTGAATACCTTGATTTAAAGAATAATTTAAATATTCAAAGAATTTTAATAGTATATTTAGTGACATCATTAGTCTCTACATATAAAACACAATCTAGTTTTGATAGTTCAGTTTGATTTCCAAAAAAAGTTTTTAGGAAAAAATTGTCTTACTGTTTCTTTTATTGAATTAATTTGTTGTTGTTCACCAATGTGAAGTAGTCAAACTGGTATATATGCATAGGTATGACCAGGTTTATTTAATGTCATGTCTTGTAAAATTGCTTCCAGGGCAGATTTTTCTTCTTTGTGTGTACTATTCACCTTCACTGGTTCTATTTCTGCACCCTGGTGCTGAGTGTACAAGTGTAGTGGTTATAGCATTGGTTTTAGCATCCTGATTTGACTATTTGCTAATTGTATAGCCTTTAGTGAATGACTCAATCATTTTTAGCATCTTTTTATTCACGTGTAAAATGAATGACAGCATTAATACACACATAAGTAGGTATGCAGAGAATAGTACCTGGAAAACAGCAAAAACTAAGTTACCTTGATCTCTTTTTTCTTCTACTCAGCTGACTTAATGAAACAATTTTGAAATGTATATTGGGAAAAGTTGATGTAATATTTAATGTACACATTGTCTTGCAATTCAGTTGAACTACTTTGGGAATAATAATAATTGTATAATACCATAATAGTAAAACAGGCTAGGAGAAGGTCAGCAAGCAATTTTATTAGCTTTTCAACACATAAGAAAGTTAAAGCAACAAAAACATGATAACAATCAAAGCATGATTTGGCTTTACAAATCCACAATATGCATGTTTCTCATTCTTTCTGGAAAGTTAAAGTAAATAATATAGTTTTTAGCATTCACTGTAGGGTAGTGACATACTCCGTGTTATTACTAAATGAGTTAGGCTTAGTCTTCCTAACGTTAAACAATCTAAATTTGGTATTCGGCACAAGCACATATAGAGCGGAAACTCTGGGAAAGTCTAAACAGACAGCAGCATAAACATTTGTCTTTGGAGGAATGCAGGAATTATTCAAAGAAAGCTCATTGTAAGAACTGAAACTTGGGGAGTCATTTGAAGATGGAGAAACAGATAACTCTTCAGAGAAATGGAAAAAAATGTTCCATGTGAGAAAACATTGCCAGAAACCAAAAGTTTTTTAAAAAAGTGAAGCAGAGGGAAGAAAAAGATAAGAAAAATGAAACATACTAAGGTGCCAAATGGTGAACTGGTTCTACTGTGTGCACAGAGCTGACAAGAGGAATAAATTCATCTTGAATCTTTTAAATAAACTCAGCACACACAACTTTCTAATCCTTACGAGTTTTACTAAGGCAAAGAAAAGGCAAGTATGAGATACCAGAACTTGTTTTCTAAAAGAAACTATGAAAAACAGTTAAAATTTGGACAAATCAAAGGATCCGATTGTTGGCTCAAGAATGTGACAAATATTTATGATATTTCTATTCTTTACATTATTTATTATTATTATTATTATTATTATTATTATTACAAGTGATATGAATACAGCACAACTAAAAACTGATCCTCATCTTCAAGAAGATTATTACCTTGTGAGACAGACACTCAAGCAAATACATTGAAAATCACATTATCTGTTCTGTACTAGAAGTGATAACAATGTGACATAGGAAATAGAGGAGAAGATTTAGTCCAATTTTAGAACTTTGAGAAAATTTCCTGGGGACATAAAAATTAAATTTTGTTTTGAGAGAATTTTTGAAGTTAACCAAGTGTAGAATGTTGGTAAGAGTTTCTAGGCAGTGATAGCACCATGAGCATAGTGTATATAAAGAAATTGAAGAAGTTGGTTATTGCTAGAGCCTGAATTGAGAGATAGGAGTTGAAGTTGGCAGACGTTAAGATATAAAAGCCATTATATTCAGAGATAAGGAGATTGGATAGAAAGGAGATTCTGTAGATCAAGTGTCAAAAAAACCAAATTCTACAGAGACTCTTTTTTTGGGAGGAGGGCCATATTAAATCAATATTAAAAATTAGATAGTTAATATTGAAGTCAGATCTTTGATATCTCTTGCTTCTGTTTTCCTGGCAGCACCAATTCTTCATTTTTTCATGGCAACAGTCCCCTGGGAATGAGAAGGTTTCTACTGAAGACATTCATTCTTTATTGTGCTGTTGTGGCATCTTCTCATACAAAATTTTATATGTACTTACACACATCTACCTTTATTTTTATTTGGCCCAAGAAGACATTTGATTTTGCTAGCTCTGCTCTTGCCATTGGTTGTCAACATGAGACAGGACTATTAAAAGTACTTTAATCTATGAAATGACATGTTTAGTTGGGGGAAGATAAAGGCTGGATTTGCAGAAAGGTTAGAATGGGAGCAGAAACAGACGGAAGCATTTAGAGGGTTGTAATCATCAATATGAGGCTTTATCACAACCTATTTATATTGAGAAAATTTCAGTCAGTTGTTGAATGTGAGGGAAAGAGGGTAGTTGAGAATGACAGATAATTTAATGGATTGAATGGTTAGGTTGATAATGAGACCCATGACTAAGATAGAAAACACAAGCGTAAATTTAAAGGAGAGGTAGATGTGTTCAATGTTAGAAAAACTGAGTTTGAAGTTCCAGGGGATATCGCAGGGGTCAGGTGAGCAGTGAGTTGTGCATATGAGACAGAAGCTTGGTGAAAAGTTCTATATTAAAAATATAATTTGGGGAGTTATTATTATATAGGCAGTATTTGAAACCATCAAAATAGGTGAAGTCTTAAAAGTAACAGGAGAACAAGAGAAAACCCTGGAAAATGGGAAATGGGAAACAAAAAGAGGCGGATAAATGCATAAAAAAAATGAGTAATGAGGAGTCAGAGAATTATAGATTAAATGATGAAAAAGTATTCTTCACCATTTGAATCTATTTGGTTCCTGAGTTCAGCCAGCATGAGTTTGGATGGCAAAGAATATCTTTAGCCTCAGAGAATCCAAAGGTATAGGGAATTCTAGGCAGTGAGTGGTTAGCAGTTCTAAAGTCAACAGATCTGTCCAATGAATCAAGAGATGAAATGCATTCACATAGAAATTATAGTGATCTTAACCCAGAATTCAGGGGAACAGGAATTAATGAAAGGTGTCTAGAGTCAGCGAGGTTAAACTGTATTCAAGAAGCTGGACCCAGAAAAGAAGAAAAATAATTGAGTGATAACAAGAATTGAATACAAGATCTAGGAAAGGGAGTTTATATTATACAGGAGAGACTTGAGGATGCTATTCTCTTATCTCTGATTATATAGTTTTAGAAAGCATTTGTATTTCAAAAAATGGAAGATAAGATTAGTTCTAAAAACAGTAAGGGGTGAACCATTATCATTGTGATTATTGCTATTTACCATTATTAAAAATCAAAGAAATTATGTTTGGTAATTCAATCTCCCACTTACCTAACGTACATTTTTTTTTTCTTTCTGCTGTGTTATCTTTAATGACAGAGAGGTCCCTGTCTCTAAAAACAACACATTCTGTTCTTACGCCTCTTGTTTTTATGTTAATTCAAAATCTGCTTCTCTTATTTCCACTTCTGGTTAAGTTCTGCTCTTAGGAGCCACATAGAGTGAATCTAATCTGTCTTTCATAAGAAAATTCTTTAGACATTTTAAAAATAACTTCCATGCCTCTTTTTTCATTATACTTTTTTCTAAGCCACATGGAAGTTTCTACACTTAGCTCCTATTTGAGATGTTTTCAGGTCCCCTGCTAAGTTTATTTCTTATTTCTTCTTCTTCCTCTTATTTTACGCTAGTTTATATATATGTTTAAATGACATTGAATTGTACATAACACTCTAAGTGTAGTTTGTGTAGCATGGAGTAAACTCGGTCTCCCTTGTTTCATTAAAGGGAGATTATCTCTTTATTTAAGCTTCTTAGGTTGGCTAGCTAATGTAAGCAACCATTTGGAACTCTAGCTCAATAGGAGACCTGCAATCACAGATAACATTTACATTAACTCATGTCAAACATTTTTTAATCCTCCATAAATTTGTTAGTTATTTTTGAGCTTAAAAATATATGTAGGATTTTTTTGTCTTTATATTAGATTAGGAATTTAGCTCTCCACTGTCATGTTGAATCTTGATTTTATTACTATACTGCTTGCTTTCTACATACTTTATTGTCTCCAAAAAATATAAGTATCCTTTTATGTTCATAACTAATGCATGGAAAAAAAATTATAGATGAAGATAAGGCCATGACTTTATGTATAAATTCCACTGAGGATTTATCTCAAGATTGAAATCAAAGTCTTATTCAACAATACATATGATTACTAAGGCATTTGTGAATTCATCTAAAAATATTTCCCAATTCACATTTCACAAACATCTTATTAACATATGTGAACACCTTATTCAAGTGTCCAAGTGTATTGTCAAGCTGATAAAAAATTTAACAAAGGAAGACATAATGATTTTATAGCAGACTCATTTTGGTATATTTTTATAGGTTTCTTAGGATTTTGTGATTCTTTTCAAGTAATAGTAAATTCTATTTATATAGTGCTTGATTTTTCTAAGTGATTTGCCATGCAATTTTTCATAGCGGAATCATAAAGTTTATAGGCATTGGAGTCTAGTAAATGGATTAAAATGTCTGGCTTTGGCATGTATTTTTTCTGTGTCTCAGATAAATATGTAACCTTCCAGTATATAAAAAGGGTAATAATATATGTTTCCATAATTTAATGAGAATAATATATGTTTCCATAATTTAATGAGAATTATATAGAGCATCCAGTCAAGGGCCTAGCCTTTAGTGTGTATATGACACATTAATTATTCAACATTAAGTTATTCAGAGTAACTGCACTGGGTAGTCATACTGATGTTATGTCTATTTTGACACCGAAGAAAAAAATTAGAGATCTTTAGTCATTCATTCATTCAATAATTATCAATGCTTTCTATGTGTATGGAGCTATTACATATTGAATATAATTAATTATGAGATGTATGCATAGATATCCTAGAGACACATGTGTATCAAACCTAGCCTCAAAGGCTAGTTAATTTTTAAAATGAATTAGCTAAGAGTTGACAGGGTTTTGACAACTCAGTAATTGTCTTCTTTATTACAGACATTTTGTAAATATTCACAATGAATCTCCGAAATCTCTCTCTTTTTTTGGTGTAGTCGATAATAAAATAGCTTCTTGTGATCAGGTCCAAAGAATAATATGTTGAGGCAACAATATATGGCCCGTTAAGATGCCTGAAGACCAGCTTTCATGAATCATTAAAGATTACTTATAATCAGCATATGAAACATATATAATTAGAATATGTAATTAGGTACTTCTAAGGTATTCAGGAGGCTAAAATAATTTATTTTATGGAGTAAAATATTTCCCTTGTATTTACAAATTCTTTTTTTGATTATTCATTTTTATAGCTAGATAGTCTTAATTTGGTCCTAAATACAGAATTGGTATAATCAGAATTAATGATGTTTGAATATAATTTAAAATTGTCAAATTATGACCTTTTTCATAAGAATAAACATTCCTTTCAAATTCTATCATCTAAAAAAATGAATAGTATTGTATAACTATGAAAATTGTCAGGATAGATAACTTAGTAACTGTAGGGAACAGCACTGACTAGAAAGATTCACTAAAAATATGTCTTCAATTTTTTTTTTTGCCTGGAGTTGCTCTATTCTTTACCTACTCCAAGCATTAATGATGAGAAATGTTAATTTACCAGCTTGGGAATGGCTGCATAAATTTGTAGCTCTTCTACCAGAGGATGTGGATTTGATTTTATGTAAATGTAAAAACACAGAACTTTCCATATTAAAGTGGTGAATGTAGTAGGACACAAATGGAGGAAAATAACATCTTTGATAGCCTGAGACTGTGATCCTGGTTGGAGTGAATGGTGGCTGAGCTAGAACTTTATCAAGAGTTTCTGTAAATAAGAGAGCCAATGAATGACTAGATAAACTATCTATGCATCTCTGACTCTCCAGGAAACTATGCACATGAGAGAGGCAAGCGGAAAGTGAGTACAAAAGGAGATTTGGCAAGTGGCTGGTCTTTGAATGCTCTCATGAGCCAATACACAGATGGATCGTCAAAAAGAAGTTCAAGATGTTGAGCATAACATCTGCAAAATCATGGGTTGACCTTTAGAGACACAGGGGAGACCTCTGACAAACAATGCTTACAATAGACATTTTAAAAACCCTACCAAATTTTCTACAAAAGAAGAAACAGGAGATATTGTCATCTTAGCTCTACAGATTTATTATCTATATGACCTGTTGAAGTGAGATGCAGATAATTAAGACAACTATCTCAAAGGAGAGCAGAAGAAATTATATGAGTTCATACTACACTTAAAGTAATTAGAGCAATGTCTAACACATAGTAATGCTTCTATTATTTCTGTAGAAAACAGTATGTGTGTTTCTGCAAAAACAAACGAAACCAAATTTTATGAGAGTAATAGTTTTCATTCAGATTAGAGAGAACAACAAAAACAACAACAAAAACGAGAGAAGCAAACTTGCAAAATACAAAGTTCCTAGATTTAACTTGCTAGTTTTAGGTCCCATGAATTTTGCTACTCCTTCATTCATTCAACAATAATGTACTACTATGTGTCAGACATTGTACAGGTTGCTGGAAGTGGAACGATGACCGATATGAAAATTATTAAAATGATACTACTAAATCAGATGATCATATAATCATTCCATATGAAGAAGGGTCTCACTCATAGTCATGTGGCAAGACAACTTAAAACTAAGGAATGTCCTTTCCTTAATTATGGACTATTACTCTGGTCATTGGTGACTAAATTTAGTAGTTAAATAGTAACCTAAGAATTAGGCTTATATTAACATCATATGTGCTTTTAGATTACTCTTAAGTCAATGTAGCTAAAAAATAAAGATGTCTACCAGAGTGGTTTTATCTTTGGATTTGCTATTAGCTATTTCTCTCCACGGATTCAAGTGTTACTTCAGAGAGCACTGAAATATTAGGAATGCACTTCTAATTTGAATGAGAACTTATTGAGAGTGTAACACCAGAGGGAAACCATTGTGATTATCTTGGGGAATGGTACTCATAATTCCTTCTGACTTTTCCTTAATCAACACATGAATAATTCATACATTTTATATTTGACTTTTGAAGACTTGTCTGCAAAGAATGGTCAGAACTGACATTGTAGTTTCTGTTGATAGTAATAACTCATAATAGGTTTGTTTCTGTATAGTTTTCCCTTTTTCCTTTAGACACATATAATTACTGGACTACCTGACATTTCTGAATTGATGCTTCATAGATATATTAAACAATATTTTCCAAAAAGAACTCTTGATTTCATCCAACAAACCTGATCCTGTTCTGTGATTTCCTCATTTCAGTAATTGTTAAAACTACCTACCAAGATGTTTAAGCTGGAAACTTTAGGGTCTCCTTCAATATCCCATATGAATCAATCTGCAACTTCTATTATTTCTGCCTTCTAAATATACTGCATACTCATTCATTTTTCTCTAACTACTCTATAACTATTTTAAGTCAAACTACTTAAATTTTATCTTATATCTTTCCTCCTAACCAGTTTCACATTTATTTGAATCTTTTTTTGAACCTAGCAATCAATCTTTTTAGATTATGAATTGGACCATGTTATTCTCCTTAAACAAACAAACACACACACAAACAAAAACCTTCTATATCTTGAAATTTCACAATGTTACTCAATTGCAAATACAATTGCAAATACAAAATAAAATTGCAGATATAAATACAAAATGACCCATTAGATTGTACCCAATCTGGTCCCTGCACACCTTTCAAGTTAACTTTTTTCTGCTTCCTCTTCCACGTAAGTTCTGGCCACCTTGACCTTCTTTTAGTTTCTTCTATTTGTAAGTTCTCTTTATAACTCAATGCCTTGGCTGATAGTTTTGTTTCTGTCTGAAGAAAATCTTTATCTTATGGATCTCAGGTTAAACTTTAAAGTCCTTTCCCAAACCATGATAATCACTCTTTATTATTTGATATTATTCTACCTTTAGTTATCATGTAAATACCTCATTTTAAATATGCATTATCTATATTATCTATATATTATCAATATTATCTATATTGACATACTAATTTGCAACATTAGTACTCTTACAAGAACTGTTAAAAAAATGTTTTGCACCTATTTTTTTCATTTTTCATTTCAATTTCTAAGGACTATACCACTCACACAATCAAAGCAAATCCACAAAACAAAAATGTATGTATATTACTAAGCACTATATATTCATAACACATAAATGAACACACTTTGATAAAATAACAGTTTAGTCATGCTCTGCAGATAATAGATGTAATCCCAAGCACTGAGTAAAGTGGCAATGCATCCTCTTAATCCTGCATCTACTGCAGCCCTGAACACCAGTGCCCCACACTGACCAACCCAACATTTTGGTTAGACAGCCTCTCCAAACACAAGACTCACTTCAGAGTTTAACCCCTCATACAGGATATTCCAGAAAATATATATTTCTGGAAATTCTGAATTTGTGAAGAAATTACATTTTTAAAAAACTGTGTATAAATATAAAAAAAGTAATATGTTAATTTTCTTTATAAATCTAGTTATTTTGTTAGATTCAAAGTATAAAAATTATATCTAGTATTCTTGATTTACTCATGAAATTAAAATGGTTGGCATATTAAATTTAGAAGGGTAGCTTGTTTAGACTCTAATTTCAAGTTTACTATTGGGATTTATTTTAGATATGTTATATTGTTACAAATAGCATTATAAGCTGCTGAGCTTAAGGAAGTGAACATATTTTAACTTTTACCTATTATCTGAAGCAATAAAAAACTGAGAAAATAAGAAACCATCAATATTATAATTAACCAAGCAATATCATCATGTTTAATGGATATGGTACCACCATATTGTCAAACAGAGGTAGAAATATGTAATTTCAAAAAAAGAGCAAAGATAAAAAAAAGAATATACATGTATTTTATTCATTGGGTCTGGCCAGAAGAATCAAGAATAAAACACAGAGCCTGAGCATGGAGATATATGTCCTCGAATGGTGAGGATCTCTGAAGGCAGGAAGGATAGAGCCCAGCTAGGAAATCGGAACAGAAACAGTTTAGTGTAGAGATAAAGGTGATGGAAAAGGCTATGCAATTTTACCAAATAGAAACCATAAGCCCAGACTGGGCTGGATAGTTTCAAAGTAAGTTGCTTTAATATTTGCAACAACTCTTTGAGGTATTATTTTCTTTAGTTTACCAGTAAGAGACTCAAAGCTCAGTAAGTTTAATTTGCTTGCATAAGTTCCACAGTTAGAAAGTGGCTTGTCCAGAATTGACAGAGAGATATATATATGAGTCTAAAATCAAGTTTTTCTATCATTTAAACTTTTATTTTCAGAAATGGGATCTAGGAAACAAGATTACATCAAACCAAGAGATGGAGAGGTGGCCATGCCTACTACATCATTCTCTACAACAGACACACTTGTAGCAGTAAACAACAGAGGCAGTTTTATCCTCATGGATCGTACAGTCTAGTAGGGGAGACGGAAAATGAAAATTAAAGATACAAATAAATATATGACATAAAAAGTATGTAGTTATAGGTGCTGTGAAGAAAACTGTAGCTGTCAAATATGTATAGAATGTGACAGGGTAGAGAGTGGCCATTTTAAATAAAGTGAGTCAGACCCTGCTTCATATGAAATGATTATATTATGTTCCAATCATTTGATTTAGTAGTATTGTTTTAATAAATTTTTTGGATGCCATTAAAGAAATAATTTCTTTTGCTTCTGTGTCATCATGCGTACTACTCCCCTTAGGAAAAGCTCTCTAAAAAGACGATATCTGACTTAAGACACACACATAGTAAGAGAAGGAAGACATGGTGGGCAGCCAAGCTGCTAGTGCCATAAGGCGGGATTGCTGTGTTTGAAGGATGTTAAGAAGACAATGTGATTAGAACTGAAGGAGAGAGGCAGACAAGTCTGAAGATAAGGTTAGAGACAAAGGAAGCAGGTGGTTTATGTAAATCTTCATACACTGTAGTAAAGAGGTTGTGTTTTATTTTATGTTATGTGAAGCTCCTGCATTTTGAGCAGAAGGGTGTCAGGAGCTGACTTACATGAAGCCCCACTTATGCTGCTTTGTGAAGAATGAGATGAAAGTCAGAGTTGGCCAATCAGTTAGGAGATTATGACTCAGGACCAGCAGAGATGCTAGTGGCTTGAAACAGGGCAACAGATGTACAGATAGTGAGAAGTAATCATATCTGAGATGTATTTTGATGTCATAGACATAAGAGTATCTATGGTTGTAATAAGAACAAAGAGAACATATAACAGATTCTTCCAGAATTCCATTGGCCATGTTGTTGCTGCTTTAGTTGGCTGTGATTTTAGCTCTATCACCTTCAGAAGTTCAAAAGATATTATAAAGGAATCATGCAACTTTTGATAACCCCATTTTCCAAGCTCCAATATTCTCATTGAAAATACTCTTTGCCACACTTATCCTCATTATATGAATGATCACTCTTAGGGGTTCTGCTTTGCAATTGTCTCTTTTCTCAAAAGTGAAGGTTTTTACAGTCTTGTCTTTAAAATTTTTAGTTTATCTCTTGGAGGGGCAGAATTTTCACACAGACATGAGCTTTGCCATTGTTCTTATCCTTTGTTTTGCTTTCATTTTCTGATGAGAAATCTGACGCTCCCCTTTGTGTAGTCCTTGATAATGTTGTGGGAAGAAGACATTAACTAATATTCTTTTCCATATGCTAAGTTTGGGACAAAGCATCTTGTTCACATTATTTCACTTTAGCTTCAGAATAACCTTGGTGAATTTGTGCTATTTTCATTCATAGAGGAGGACATTGAGGCCGCAAATTTAAATATCGTGATCAACTTCACTCTAATAAGTAGTAGAGTCAGGATTTCAAACTTTTCCTATAATTCTCCTATAAGAAGCTACAAAACACAAGTTCTTTCTGTTGCAGATGCTTGGCAGATCTCAGACTAAATTCCTAGAGCAACCCCTGAAGGATTGCTTTTTTTCTTCCAGCACTTTAAAGTTCCTTTCTAACATCCAGGCTAACTGTGCTACTTATTTTGCAATCCAGTCAAATGCAGCAGCAGTTTTATATTTCTGCCTTTGAATCTCAGATCCAAGAAACCTGCAGCAGTATGAAACTCCTCAGTGTAAAAGAATTGTAATGATCTGATGTTGTCGATGGGTTGACATCAAATTCTTTTAGTCACATAAAAACTTTTTTTGTTGTTAGAAGCAAAAATAGTTGCAGAGAAGTGGATTTGAGAAATAATATAAGAACAATTCAACTTAAAAATTATTTTTTATAAAAGACTTATAATAAAGGTATGTTCAATTTTTATTGCTAGAGACAACTACCAAAAAATAAATCTCCTTCAATTTTTGTTATTCCTATCACTTCCCTCAAGTTCACTCTAAAATAATGTTTATAACTTGCTCTGGATTATATTGTTCTGCACTTCCCCTTCTGAGAAAGGATCAAGCAAGAATCTTTTCACTTGATGGTAATTAGGCCATTCTCAGAGATAAACTAGTGAAGGGGAAATGGTTATATTTATACCACCTACTTTTACCCCACATTTTAGGGTTTTTTTTGTAATTTACATAAACCTATAACTATTTTACTATAAATAAAAAGAAATAACAAACTTTATATAATGTTTACAATCCAAGAAATCCACTCAGTTCAGTTCAATGGTGAGCACTTAATATGGCGTATGGCTGGAGAAGCTATCCTTGAGATATTTATAGTCAATGGAAAAACAAACATATAAAGAGAAAAAATACATCCTGAGTTACAAATACTATGAGACTCCCAAGATGGTAATTTTTAACTTGAAAATTCAAGAGACTTATTGGTGGGGATAACTAAAGTTGTCCACATGAACGTAAAGGGGAAGAGATTTCTGGTAGAGGAAACTGCTTGAAATAAGGCAATCGAGGGTGTGAGGTATTGATAGCATTCTGTTTCCTGTTGTCTTCCCGCCACCCCCAACAAGTGGATAAGGTCCCATGAAGAACTAAGTCTTCATCTCTGCTTGCTATCAATAAGATGAACAAAAATGTTATTAAAAGTTGGCTAGTTGGCACTCAGCTTTTCTCCCTTAACCTTTGTGTGTGTAAAATGAGCCTGGAGAGGAGGGGCCAGCAAGAAATTGAGTTTCCATTCCCACACTACAACAAAGCTATATGAGTCAGTCCTCTGCCTACTTTCTCCTTGGTGGTAGTGGGATCGAGGGGAACTGAGTATGGATCCCCACTTGGATGAATGAGGTGATTAGTGTGAGTGACCTAAGTCATAGAATCAGTGAACTGGAGGATGGACCAAAATAGAATAAATTGGGGGGAAAAGAAAAGGAGTACCAGAATCCTGTAGGAAAATAACCAGATGCCTAGCTTTTGTTTCACTAATTTGCAGATAAAATGAGAGATTGAGACTGAAAAAATAATTAGAGTCTGCATGATGCCATACCCCAGACACCCTGGCACCAGCGGCATGTACTACCGGGGCATGTATAGGGGGCCTCTGGGAGGGTGTATGTTTCCCAGACAAACTCAGGATCCACTGTATGGTTACTCTGAAGCAGTAGCTGGACAGGATGGGCAAATAGATGCTGATGAATTGCAGAGATGCCTGACACAGCTGGTCATTGCTGGAGAATATCAAACTTTTAACCTGGATATGTGTTGGCTTATGGTTTCGATGCTGGATAGAGAGATGTCAGGCACAATGTGTTTCACTGAATTTAAAGAACTCTGGTCTGTACTGAATAGCTGGAGATAACGTTTCATCAGTTTTGACAGAGATAGGTGTAGAACAGTGGATCCTCAAGAACTGCAGAAGGCCCTGACAACGGCGGGATGTCAGTTGAGTTCCTAGGCCTTGAATTTGGTTGCAAAGCAATACAGCACCAAAAGAAAGATCACCTTCAATAACTACATAGTCTGTTGCCTCAAACTGCGAACTCTAACAGACAGTTTTCAAAGACGGGATATTACTCAGCAAAGTGTTGTGAATTTCTCATATGATGATTTCATTCAGTGTGTCCTAAGTGTTTCAATCAAGAGAAACCTCTGTGAACTTAATCGACATTCCAGCTGGAGTTTTCTTTTGCTCTTGCTCTTTTCATTCAGTAATGTGTGAACTCGCCTTGGCGCTTTTCCTTAACAGATGTTGTAAAGACTTATTACTTTATGTACATCTGAAGTTCTGTTTTAAGTTTAGATAAATTCTTTGGAATTTTATTAATATAAGATCTGGTCTGTTATAACATTTAGAATTTTCTTGAGCCATTGTCATATGACTTGTTTTCTTGCTAAAACTCTTTTATGTAAATTTAAGTGTGTACAATGTTTAAGGCATATTATATATTTATCATTGTACTATACTAAAATCTGTTCATCAGACTACAGCTGTTGTCATTCTTCTACAAAGGCTTTTGTGTGGTATTGAAAGCCTCATGCGTGGAGTCTCCTTATGTAAAATTGTTTAGACCTATTTGGATGCAAAAAAAGCCATGGTAATCCATGTCAGGGTTCACCTTAGTGAAAATTTAGCACAGCCTTTAAGACTTACAGGTGTTTTGATGACCATATAAATGGATGGGGAACATGAGTGATTATTTTCTGCCTCTTGAAAACCTGTCGAATAACTTGAGTGGTAAATTCTGTCATCAATATCCTCTTTGTCATCATCCATGTAGACCTTTGTTACCTATACTTAAAAACCTTTTATATTATGAACTTAACTATGTAAAAAAGAAAATTGATAGAAAAAGACTAAGGGGATATATGAAAACATTAACTGTTTATTTTCAGTTAATAGGATTCTAGATGGTTTTAATTTTCTTTATACATTTTAGCATTTTCCAAGTTTTCTATAATGTGTATGCTCTCTTTTTAAAACCAGAAAATGTCAATTTTTTAAATATTGATACTTCTATTTTGATATGCCATGTATTCACACTTACATTTAAAAATATACACAGCAAAGGACTGGAAAAAGTGTACCAACATGTTGATATGATTGCCCTGGGAGTCAGGATAATGAGTTAATTTTCTTCCTTCATACTACTGTTCCGAATGTTCTCTGATAAGCAAGTAGTACATTTATAATGGAAGGCTTTAAAAAAAAATTAAACCACGTACTTTTAAGTAAGATCTGGATTCTAATGCTGAATATTCCTCTTGCTAAATATGTGGTTTGATCATTTTCGATAATCTCAGAGCCTCAGTTTCCCAATCTTTGAAAAGGAGATAATTATTACCTCCTGCAGTAGATCTGGACATGAAAAATTGTGTAGGTGTAATAGGTACCAATAATGTTTCTGTTTCTTAAATTTAAAACTGGCCTAGTTTGCTCTTATTTGGAAGACAGTTTAAAAGATAAAATAATGAAAGTAGTCTGTTTATTCCTTGCAAGCAGAATAATGTGAGAGTTACCATTCTGATGATCGATTATTTGGCAAGCAATGAAAATAAAATATTTCGAAGCATCGAAAAAAGTATTTGAAACAATAATGGCTGAAAACTTCCAAATGTGGTAAAAGGGACAACAACATAAAGTTATAGATTCAAGAAAGTATGTGAATGTCAGATTAGACAAACCCAAAGAAACTCATACCAAGATACAACATAATTAAACATCTGAAAACTAAAAGCAAAGAGAAAATTGGGAAAGCAACCAAAGGGAAACAACATCGTGATAACGAATCTGACTCATCTTTGTGTGTTTGACCACTGACAGCTTTCAACCTCACCACACCTCTTGTCCTTCTGAGCAAATGGATAAGAAATCTTGATGTTCTCTGCTTTGGTACAGATGGGAAGTTGAAACCAGCCCAAATGTGGCCCACATGCAGGGAACTGGTACCTAAGCTGACACCCCTAATCAGAATAAAATCCAAGCCGATCTTTTCCTGCTTACCTCAAGTGATATTAGGAATAATATTTGGGAAACTGGCATGCTTTTCAGAAAATATTATATGAGGACTAAACCCTTTCTTACCTTCTTGGTGCATGTCTGGCACCATCAGTCTCCAAATCTAAGCTAAGTTTTGGGTGGGGTTTCAATTTCATCTCTGTAATGACTACAACAGATGTATCACTTATAGGGGGACAACAATTTGAATTGAGTGAATCAGATTTCTCACCTGAAACCATAGAGGACAAAAGAAATTGACACAACATTTTTCAAGTACTGAAAGAAAGATGTCAACTGCAAATTCTATATATGGTGAACTTAGATACAAGAATCTTCAATGAAATATTAGCAAATATAATCTAGCAAAGAATAAAATTATAGACCCTGATCAACTGGAGTTTACTCCAGGTATGAAAGTCTATTTTACCATTTAAATATTGATTAATGCAATCTCTGAACCTGCAAAGCACAAGTTCTTTTTGTTTCAGAACTTGACTTTCTTTAGCCTGTAGTTTCATTGATCCAGCTCTAATTATTATTTAGTTTCTTCTGCTTACTTAAAATTAATTAGCTCTTATTTTCCTAAGGTCCTTAGGGGGAAGCTTAGATGATTAATTTTAAGTCTCTCTTCTTTTCCAATGTATGCATTCAATACTATGAATTTTCCTCTAAGCTCTGCCTTCACTGCATCCCACAGATTTTGATAAGTTATGTTTCCATTGAAATTTAGTTCAAAATGTTTTTAATTTCTCTTGAGATTTCTTTTTTGACTCGTGTTATTTATGTTATTTAATTTATAACTGTTTTACAATTGTCCAACTGTCTTTTTGTTATAGATTTCTAGTTTAATTCTATTGTGGTTTGAAAGCAGACATTATAAGATTTCTATTGTTTTAAATTTGTTAAGGCGTGTTTATGTCTCAGAATGTGGCCCATCTTGGGGAATGTTCCATGTGATCTTGAAAAGAATGTATATTCTGCTGTTGTTGGGTGAAGCAGTATTAGATATTCATTATGCCCAATTGATTGATGGTATTATTGAGTTCAATTATGTCCTTAATGATTTTCTATTGTGTTGTCCATTTATGATAGAGGGATGTTTCAGTGTCCAATTATAATAGTAGATTCAACTATTTCCTTGCAGTTCTATCAGTTTTTGCCTCATGTAGTTTGATACTCTCTTTTTAGGTGCATACTCATTAAGATTGTTATATCTTCTTTATCTCTGATAACTTTCCTTGGTCTGAAGTCTGTTCTGCATAAAATTAATATAGCTATACCACATCTTTTTGATTAGTCTTAATATTATGTATCTTTCTCCATCCCTTTTGCTTTTAATCTGTGTGTGTCATTATATTTAAAGTGCATTTTCTTTTTTTGTAGAAAACATATAGTTGGCTCATGTGTTTTGCTCACTCTGACAATCTCTGTCTTTTAACTGGTGGATTTAGACCACTGATGTTCAAAGTGATTATTGCTATAACTGGATTAATATCTACCATATTCATTACTATTTTTAATTTGTCCTCGTTCTTCATTCCTACTTTTTTCCCTTTCACACAGTTTCTCTTTTTTGTTTTTTTTTGAATGTTTTATATGATTCTATTTTTCTCTTTTCTTAGTATATCATTTACACTGCCTGTTTTTTTTATTACTTTTTTTTTTGTATGTGGTTGCTCTAGAATTTTCAATATATACTTTCAAATAACACTATACCACTTTAAGAATAGTGTGAGTACTTTATAATAGATCAATCCTCATTTCTCCCTCCTGTCCTTTGTATCATTGTAATTTATTTCACTTATACATAAGCATACATAAGCATATATCTTCATATATATAAACATATATATATATATATATATACACACACACACATATAAGATGTGTATATAAATATTCATGATCAAATTTATTGTTACTATTATTATTTTGGGCAAATTGTTTTCTGTTAGGTCAGTTAAAAATAAAAAAAAAATAAAAGTTTTATTTTACCTTCAATTATTTTTTCTAATGCTCTTTATATAGAACTGGATTTCTGATCTATGTAATTTTCCTTATCTCTGAAGAACTTGTTTTTATATTTCTTGCAACACAGGTCTAATGGCAACAAATTCTCTCAATTTTTGCTTTACTGAGAAAGTCTATATTTCTCCTTCATTTTTAAAGAATATATTTTCAGGGTATAGAATTCTAGGTTTGTGGATTTTTTTCTCTTAAAACTTTAAATATTTCACTCTGTTCTCTTTTTACATGTTTTCTGAGGAGAAGTTAATGTTTTTATCTTTGCTCCTCTATGGGCAAGGTTTTCTTTTAGAATTTTTTTAATCTTTGATTTTCTGTTGTTTAAAAAGGATATACTTATGTGTATTTTTTTTTAATTTTTTAAAAAAATTATCTTGCTTGGAATTCTCTGAGTTTCCTGGATCTATTCTTTGGTGTCTGAATTAATCTTTGGAAAATTATCTGTTACAGTTGTTTCAAATATTTCTTCTGTTTTTTTTCTTTTTCTTCTTCTGATGTTCCCATTATGCAAATGTTATGCCTGTTGCAGTTGTCCAATGTTCTTGGCTATTCTGTAGTGTTTTTTTTGTTTGTTTGTTTGTTTGTTTTCTTTTTCAGTTCTTTATTCTGTTTGTTTTTCATTTTCGGAAGTTTCTCTTTAGATATTGTCCGGTTCAGCAATTTTTTCCTCAGCTGTGTTCAGTCTAATAAGCCTAAATAAGGCATTCTTCACTTGTGTAACAATATTTCTGAACTCTTGTGTGTCTTTTTGGTTCTTCAGATTTCCACCTCTCTGCTTATATGACCCATTTGTTGTTGAATATTGTCTACTTTATCCGTTAGAGACCTTAGCATATTAATCATAGTTGTTTTACATTTCAGGTTTGATAATTCCTGCTATGTCTAAATCTTCATGGTACACCGAGTTAGAAAAAAATGTTATAAATAGGCCTTTAGTAATGTGGTGGTACAATGCTGGGGGAGATGAAGTATTCTATAGTTCTATGATTAATTCTGCCTTTCAGTTAGCCTGTCCCTATGGACTGTGAATGTCACCAGTGTTTTTTAGCATGCCCTCCCCCCACCCCCCACACACACAACACCTTAGGTGGGACAGCGTGGCTAGACTGGACTGGGGTCGGGTATTTCCCTTTCACCACGTGGAAGACTAGAGCCATCTGAGGTCGGAGGATGGGTATTTTTCTTCCCTTAGATCAGTTAATCTCTGATTAAACACCTGCAGATTAGTTTCTGGTTAAGTAGTTTCTCCTGAGGGCAGACCTTTTATAGAAGAACAGAATGCTCTGGTGTATTTCAAAATGGTTCCTTTTCCACTCATCCTGCAGTAAGTAGGATGAGATTTTTCTCTAAAGTTCAATGTGGGAATTTGGTACAAGTCTACAAGGTAAAGCCCAGAAAAGTGTGGGTTCTCCCCAACCCCCTTCATGAATGAGTCTCCTGGAGTTTTTCATTTCTAGAGTGGTTTATACTGAGCCTTCTGCAATTCATCAATTACAGTTCTGGTTTCCCTACACCAGCACTGATTCTATTGGAATTTTCAACTTCTGGGTTTCTGCTCTTGTAAGTTACGATTCTCTGTATTCAGCTATTGGTCTCTTCAATTTTGGGCAGTGGTTTGCCCTGTGACCTCAGTTCTCTTATGCATATAAGAAGAATTGATTTTCCAGTTTGCTCAGGTTTTTAGTTGTTGTTAGGTTGGAGTGGCAGCTTCCAAAATTTATGTTGGGGACACTGGCAAGTATTTCTGAACTGCACTGATTTTTACAGAATGTCAGTTTTGCATTGTCTATTTGCACAACAGCACTAAAGAGCTAGGTTAAAACAGTGCTATAACTTGAAACACTTATAATGCTTTTGGTTAAAATTAACAGAAAAGTTGAAACTAAATACGGCTTTAATAATAAGAAGATTTATTATCTCACATAAGTAGCAGCTAGAAGCGGTATGATAATTTCAGTGTAGTTTAGTTTAGAAGCTTATAAGGTTATCAAGCACCCAAGTTTATCTTTCTGATTTACTACCTTCAACAGGGAGTTTTGTTCCCATACCATACCAATGTCAATATCTTGTTTGTGATATTAAACTATAATTCTGAAAGATGTTGCTTTGTGAAGAAACTGGGCAAAGGGTACAAGGGAACTGTCTGTATTTCTTAAACCCCATATAAACCCCAAATTCAAAATATAAAGTTTAAATTTTAAAAAGTACAGGATTTTAAAAAAATATATAGGAAGTAGTTTATAATTAGAGGTAAGAGCTTTTTGAAGAGTATTGAGAGATGTAAATAAAGAAATTAGTACAATAGGGGTCTAAGGGGACTTGAAGTTATAGTGTGAAGTTTGGATTTTATGTTGCCAGTAATGTTATACCATTATATTAGTTTTCTATTGCTACTATAACAAATTATCATAAACTTAATGTCCTAAAATAACACGTTTATTATCTTGCAATTTTGGAGGTCAGAAGTCCGAGATGGGTTTCACTGAGCTACAATTAAGGTGTCTGCAGGGCTGTATGTGTTTGTTGTTGTTGTTGTTGTTGTTGTTTTTCTGGTAGCTACAAGGGAAAACCTGTCTCTTTGTTTTTTCCAATTTTTAAACGCTTCCTGCATTCCCTGACAAGTACGTTTTCCTCCATTTTTAAAGCCAAGAATGTAGCATCCTCAGGCGTGTCTGATTCTGAACCTCTCCCTTTCTCTTTTACTTGTAAAGACCAGGATAATTTTCTCATTTCAAGATTGTTAACTTTATCAAACCTGCAAAAACCTATTGCAGGAAAAGTAGCCTATTTACAGGTTCCAGGAATTCTCTCGTAGAGCATTCCTAGAGGTTTATTACATATGACTTCCAGGGTGGTAAAAGAATTGAAGGTTGAAATTGAGCACATTTAGTATTAGGCATTTAAGTAAAACGTGTCATGCAATGTTACAATTTGCTTATTCCCCAGACTCTTCCAACCCTAGGCCCAAGATTGGATTCAAAGTAGAAAAATATGATGATGTTACTATTTTTGCTCTAGATTGTGGTGGCAGAGCATGGACGTTCTTTAAGTGACACCTATGGACTTCGTCTTACATTTGCTGTGTCCCAATATTTGTTGCTACTTTGAATGGGAATTATTTCAAAGATCTCAAACATGTAAGATATGCACATCAATACATTTCATAGTGTCTAATTCTCCCTGCTCCTCTTCAAACAAGCAAGATCCAGCTTCAATGGTCTGTATTCCTTAATTTTCATTGGCTTCTTTGCTCTGAAGATTCATTCAGAAAAGTACACAACAATTCCAGTAGTTTCATCTGTTCTATCTTGCTTGGGATAGTTATTAACAACAAAGTTAAAAACATTCTTGTGTAGTACAAAATTTATTATAATTGTTCTAAGTGAAAGAAGTTCAGTATGACTGTCAGCCCTGAGCTGATGAGAAGGGAAGGTTTCAGTGGTGAGATGCCCAGTTGGAAGAATGCACAAGGGGCTGACATGAGAATGAAACGACAGGCACCAACTTTATTGTGGGGAGTGTGCCTCTGCTTCTGCTCTTCTTCTGCTCCCCTTCTTCCCAGAGGACTCTTGGGCTCCACATATATCAGAGTACAATAGTGGCATCCAGCCTCACATGAGTGATACAATAAGCTGAATTATGTTTACATATTTTAGGTGCAGGCACCCTACTACACTAATGTAACATTCTAAATTCAGGGTCCTATTCCTAGCCGCAAGCCTAGATCACAGCCTGACCTGGGACCTGTCAGGACTGGGACCCATAAATACTTTTCTTTTGTTTTTAGTCAGGAAAAAATCTTGCTGAATTTTTTTATATAAAAGTTGTCATCTATTCTTTTTCATCTCTGAAGGTGAAATATCCATAGACATGACTCTAAACACTTTCTTCAGAGGTTTGTACAAAGAACTTATAACCAGATTTGTAATTAGGAATATCACTTTAACTGCCACGTGAAGGATGTGTGATTTGTAAAGTGATAATAGCTTGTATTAATCTTAATTGGCTTTTCCTAGTGTTTTTCTATTTTAGTGAGATTAGAGCTCATATGAGATTGTTCTTAGATATTACTTAAAAGAATGAATAGCATATAAAGCAATGTAAACATGCATTATACTTATTGTGTGGTGTTGTCTTTGTTTAGCACAAAGAATTTCTACAGAGATATTTCATCTGATCAGAAATCCTGAAACTCCACTAAACTAAACTGTCTCCATGGCTTAAACAATTAGACTGTCATTTCAGGAAATTTTAATAAAGTTAACAACAAATTGTAAATGAGTTCAGCATTATTACTTGCCATGGAGTAGCAAAAAGAGGTAGAAATGTGAAATGCAAAACTAGTGAAATTAACATTTAAAGCAGCAATCAATGAAAGTATCATTTAGAATTTCAGAATATGCTAGGCTCCTAGACAAGGAATTTATAAAGCAGAGCTTCTAAAAATTTAGCTATGATTCCTGTAATACTTGAAAGGAACACTGATATCAACTCGCTGACACCATTTTAAATACTCCTTTTAGAAGCTGAATAGAAATCATTATTTTACAACCATTACTTTGTATCTATTTGACACGATTTATCCCTGAATGTCAAAGAACTTTAATATAATACCTTATCATAAATTTAATAATTCCCTAGAATCTTTGGGATAATATGGAGTTTTCCTACAGTCAAGTACAATGTGAATGGCAGAAACAAAATGAAAACTCACTTCTTTGTTCTCATCAACCTTCACTAATACGTATATTCTCTATTAAACAGTACTAGCTTGTGAAATGTTTCTATTCTTGCAGGCAGGCATATTTTATAACCAAGTTACTCATTAGAGCTCATCTAGAGGAGAATATGAAACATAGGGATGCCAGGAACTACCACATCTAGAATTTCTGTAAGAATTGGAAAAGAGATATAATATAGAAGGGAAACCGATAGCTGCCTTTAGACATCTGAATGGTTATCATGTCTACCTTCTGAAGTTCTTAGATGGGGACTTAACATGAAAACATGCTTCAGTCCAATGTTAACATGAAAACATGCTTCAGTTCGACATCAAGTCTAACATTAGAAAGTTAAAAACATTCAGTTAGGGACTGTGTTGCTTTGTTAGGAATGAACTACCTCTCATTGAAGTATTTAAGTAAAAGCTGGATCACCATTTTCCCAATATGTTTTTTTAAAAATTACATTGTGCAGGAGAGTAGATTAGAGGACTATGATTCTGTTCCTCTTTACATTTATGATTACTCAGTATAACAAAAGAAGATGCTAAATTATTCAACTGCCTAGTGAAGGGTATAATTGCTTGATACCCTAGGAGAAAAGGCTATCAAAATTCACAACAGACAAAACTGGCTGAAGTCAGTGAGAACCCATAACAGGTTCTAATTATTCATGGTGTACTATTCTTGTACATTCAAGCAAGAAGAGAATAGAGTGAAGTATTTAAAATCTTAATAAATATAACTCTTTTGATTGATCTTTTGTTTGTAATGTATACTCTTAAAAACCTTAATCTTCCATATCTTTCTCCTCTATAAACAACATATCAATTATTTAAGGATCTTAGTCTTGAGTTTTAGATGTGTTTCAATAACTTGTAGCTGATTCAAAATAATAACAGAAACAGGCTAGTTATATTTTTTTTGTTCTGGGAGAATGTCCTGAATTTGTTCCATAGGCACAGTCCTTAGGCAGTTCTCTCCTGGATTTCCTTGGTCTTTGAATTCTAGTGAAATGTACATATTGGTGTTTCTCTCTCCTACATGGAGAACTACTGTGGAGTTAATAAATTTCCTAATTCCTTAATAGATCCAAGAAAAGACACAGACAGTAATAAGATTTGTCACGCTTTCATAGGACGCTGAATAACTGACCTGTGAATAAACTCCGAGTATCAGAATTTTGGTGGAAGTGTCAATTGGAAACTATTCAGATCAGAAAGAACTAAATTGGACATTCGTTTCAGAAATTTAAAAATATAACAAATCATTTAAATTAACAGATTACTTCAATGAATAAGAAATATATAATTTTCCAGAGTTTTCTTTAAGTATAAAGAGACATACACATCATATACATATATGTACATACACACATAGATATACAAATATTAATTACTAATTAATACTAAACTTATATTAAATTCTCATTATAACTTAAAGTTAATTAGTCAGATTATAGGAGTTCCTACATCCTCTTTCTATCCTTTTTTCTAATGTTTTGAATTATTCAGTTCCAGGGCATCTAATAATCCTCTTCTACCGATGTTAAATACTATTTTTTCTCCCACTAATTTTCTGTAATAAATGCCTTTTTTATTAAGACATTTAAATTACATCAAATTCTCATTTCATTTCTAAGACTTGTTCATAGTTTGAAAAAATATATATGTGTATGTGTGTGTGTGTGTGTGTGTGTGTGTGTGTACCAAATGTGTATGTATATGCACACACACATACACACATATATAAAACTAATTTAGGGACGTTTATGTCCTGCAATATTCCTTTTCTTGTTTTTCCAGGGAGAGAAGGCAGTGGGGCTTTTTATCCCCTGCCACCCCCGCTTTTCTTTCTCTATAGATTGAGGGCCTTCGATTCAATCTTTTGGGTGTCCCACAGTGGTGGTAATGGTAAGGGTGTGAGTAGTTAAACATCTATCTAGCTGTTATCACTGAGGTGTTAATATTTAACCATTAAGATAGGATTGTATTCACTGTCATGTTGATTATACAAACAGAGCCTGGGTAATTAATTGCTAAATATATAGTGGAGACCATGTTTAATTTTGCTCCTGAACTGGGCCATATGGCCTCCAAGTTTTTTGTAATATTTAGGATTATCCAACTGGGTCTAATGGCCAGTAGCAAGATCTGATACCAATTCTAATCAAAATCAGAGTATCAAAACTCAAATAAAAATGTAAAGCTACGTACTCCAAAAACACCTCCAAACACAATCTTTTTTTTTTTCAGAATTATGTCAACTATTCAAGACTAATATTGCTCTGGAGGGTAATGCTCAAGGAGTTCTTCAGTTTAAGGCCAGTAATTGATCTCAAGTATTCAAACCTTTCTCTTTTTAAACCAGAAGGTGATCTAAGATGTGATTGTAGCAGTTTTCTGAAGAAATGATGAATGGACAAATAAAAACTCAATGGGTATTTCGCTGCTTTCATGAAATTACAGCAAACTTTCCTTTCTTGTAGCTTTCGAAGATTTCAGATTCTGAGGATGAACTCCACATATTTTTAGAGGCACAACTGGAAATGTAAAACAAACAAAAATACACAAAAAATCTTTAGGGATAGAATGGATACCAATTGATAAAAACCAACTACTGGTAAATCCAAGTTTATTAAACAATAAACTAAATTATTGAATACTAAATCAGAAAGAAATCACCCCTAGTACAAGTGGGAAATATCAGCACTAAAAAATTAGGTATCTAGTCTACTGCCATACTACCCTGAACAAGCCCAATCCATCTGATCTCAAAAGCTAAGCAGGGTCAGGCCTGGTTAGTACTTGGATGGGATACTACCTAGGAAGACCAGGTGCTGTAGGCATAAAAAATGAAAAAAATAAGGGATTGTAAACTGATGAGGACTTTGCAATCTGTGAGGTCAACCAAGGGTTGCTGCGCCCAAAAAAAAAAAAAAAAAAATTAGATATCCACATTTCTCCTTTCCATAAGAAGATCGGAAATATAAATTTCACCTGACATGGGACAGAGCTAATTTTTTTTTATTTTAAATATTTACCATTTCTGCTTTTACACATATGGACCATACTTTAAACACCAAAACTATTCAATTATCCCACTAGTAGGTTGTATGGTGATTATGGTGAGAAGCACTTTCATGTTGTAAGTGTGGCATGGAATTTGTTATGTTTCTCAATATTGAAATTTCAAAAATTTGCAGAAAAATATTTCTTACAGATGATGTAATGAGAAGCAAAAATGTCTTTTTTATAAGAACTACATCGTAATGATATTGGTAACATTAGCCATGAGGATAGAAAAACAAAACAGAATGGAAGTTCTTGAATTGTGATATTAACTGGTGTTTCTTCTGTGAGGTATGCAATTTTACTTATTTTATTCTGTAGTTTCCTACTTCAATTTTATCCTTTCCCCATTGATTTGTTTTCCCTTTGTATATTGCCAAAAATGGGAGATTATCACATATGACCCAATCCAGAAGTAGTCTTAAAACAGACACGATAAGGTCAAATAAACAGCTAAATTTAGAGTACATATCCTCTGGATTTATGTCATGGACTTTCTCTGAAAGATTGAAAGCACTCTTCAATTTAATAAATTGACTATGATTGGGTTCTGGATTGAATCACTGCGTGTCATTCAACCAGAAGTTCAACATATTACTGCACCTGATTCCAGTTAAATTTTTTATGAGACAGACAGCTGGGGAAATTTGAAGCTGCTACCATAACAGTAGAAGCCAAAACACCTCCAGAGATTATTTTATGCAACATCATGTCCCCCTGTACAATTGAAAATGTTATCAAGGACTATGAAAGTATTTTAATATAGAAAATAATATAAAATAGAAAAAAATAAAGGAGACTTTTACTGGCATTTTCTCTTTTAGTCATATAAGTATACCCAGATATAATAAATCTAAAGACAAAAGAAAACAGCTTAGACATGTTTATATATACTTTACATAAAGATCTGTTAGTATCTGGAAGTTTTCAAGCAGTGAATTTTGATATATAATGATTTCACAGGTAATTGTTGCAGTTATTTAAAGAAAAAGGAGACAGTCACATAAATAAACATAATGGAAACCTTAATTATTAATATCAAACATTAACAATCATAGGCTACAAAGCAAGTCACCATTTTTTCTCTTCCATATTTCTCCTTTGTCTTATTCTATCAAGATATTATTTCTGCTTGTTCATCCTGACATGTCCACAAGAATCACTGAAAGTATATGGTTGACAGCCTAGTGATGCAAAATTAGTTTAACTCTCTTCTAAAACCTCACATGTAGAAAATTTTTCTTTTCCACCTCCATGAGTCCTATGCAATAAAATGAAATTAGCCCATTATAGAAAAGAAAGTGTTTAAAATATACATTAACATAACATTTATTTCAAAGTACTGTTTTTGATTTTGTTAGTGGTAAATCTGACTTTTGCAATGTAAACTGCTTTCATGCTCAAAATAAAGTGTGACTGTAGAGAAAAAGAGTGAAACTCTTTGACCGATCTCTACTTTTTTTAAAGTCACTTTTAAGTTCTAAATATGGCGAGGTGATTAAGAACCTGTTTTTATATGAAAAATTGCATTTATAGGTGAATCAAATGTTTCTACTGATGACAAATTCAAGACATCTGAGCAAGTGTTGGCATTCCTTACACTTCTGATTTGTGAAATACAAGTGATTTCTTCAGCTCCTAAAGAAGGATGTCTGTCTTCTATGGAGGAGCTTATTGGCTAAAAACAAAAGACACATCGCTTCAGCCTCACAATAATTTTAGGGGCTCATTAGAATGTTTTAATTTTTAAAAATTTCATTAGAAAAAAATAAACTTTTAGGTAAAAGAAATTGTTTTAATATATTATTGATATATTCATTTTGTGCCAATATACTTTAAAAACATAATTTTAATATTTTTGTGGACGAACGGGTCAAGGAAGGCAAAAGTGCCCAAAGCTCACGAAAGTCATAATATGAAACTGTTCTCTTCAACCTATAAATGTAATGAAAGGGGATAGAAAAAAATATATGTTCTGTACAATGGTTAATGTTAGTCTCTTTAGATTCCTGACATTCCAAAAATAAATTTCAGCCAATTTATCAATCATTCATTGAATGGGTTCTAATTTCCTTCAAGCTGAAGTGATAACTATAATGTGAACATGTTCCAACATGTTTTAACTGGAGGCCAAAGCTCTTCATTGCTGCATTCAAATGAAAATTGCCATTCCACATGGTCCTGCTCCATCAGCTAGTTACTCATTCAAAACTGTACTAGTTCTCCACTTTACTGCATTCCAGGTTGGATGATCTGTGATGATATGATTCTGCTCAAATCTTTCATCTGAATGCAGCACCTGGTCCCTCTTCAATATTTTATGGAACAGAAAACTCATGAATGAAGACACAACTACCATTAGAACATGTCAAATATTTCCTGAGATGATTATATGCACCTACATATGGATTTTTGCATGGTGATTACTGGCACTATGTTATCAAGGGCAGAATTTTGAACTGGGCAGGAGAAAATCTGATTCTTGTCTCAGCTATCTTTTATGTCTCTGACCTTGAACAAGAGATATGCTTCTTTGTTATTTCATGTGTTCAACTTAAAAAATAGCCTATTTTCAAGGATTCTTTTTACTTCCAAATGTGAATTATTCCATCTATTCTATTGTTCTCCAGAATGTCTTTATATGATGTCTGCTTCCATTGCCTGGAATCTAGACCACTAATCAGAAGTTGCTGGGATTTCCTACTGATCATGAGTCCTTGAGATTGTCCACGAACATTTATAATAAGCATCATCACTTCCAGGCTCTAGCATACTTGGCTGAATTCCAGGAGGCTCTCTTTTATAGTTGTTATATGCTAACTTTCCATAGCTCATACCCATGGGAAGGTTAGATATCACCATCTTAAATAAGAACTGGGGTCTGAGTTAACTTGGCCTTAATCTGTGAAGACTTATGGAGGCCAAACTGCCTTTTCTGATTTGCTTTTATGCTTTCTGGTATGCCAAAAAAAAAATAGAAGAGTTTAGGAGAATGGCTTTTAGCTTTCTAATGATGAAGAAGATTGTTAAATATTTATAGCATATTCTTGGTGCTGGCTTATATATGGTTGCAGATCCAGATCTAGGTGTCTAGTAAAGTGATCACAATGATGTACTGTATTATTAATGTGGATAATGATATAATAAAAGTTGGTATTTTTGCAGGTTTTGTACTATTAAGTATGGTTTTGTTTAATGTTGAAAAGGATACAACATAAGTTGATGTATTTGTATATTACAGCTGTAATAAATTAAATAGAGGTATTCTTTCTTATTAAAAATAGAAGTAGTGAATAATAGCTAAAGAACACACACACACACCATACAAATCCTAATGTATGAGCTAGGTCTTCCAGTACAATTATAAACAGAAAAAAAAAGATACTGAATTATCGTTATTTTACTCCAATCTTAGGGAAGAACACTCAATATTTCATCATTAAGCAGGTTGTTAGCAATCAACATTCTGTAGGTCTACTTGTTAAAATCGAGGTAGTTGAAGTAGCTCCCTTATAGTCCTAGTTTGCTGGAAGTTTTAATCATGAAAGCTCGTTTAATTTTATCAAATTATTTTCTACATTTAATAATATATTGCATTCTCATTGTTTTGTAATGTTTTGAAATGCATTGATTGCTTTTTATGCACTGTTTCCCAATCTAGCATGATATATAAGCTATTTACGTTATCATCTAAAGCCAGTCTCTGAAATTGTCCTCTCTCACCTCTCAAGACTCTTTTGTGGCAAAGTTCTATCTAGGTACTGTCTATATTCATGCTCACTAATTTTTGCCTTCCAATTTTTATATATTCAGAGAATATATAAAATAAGTTAAATATACAAATATATAAAATAGGTATAGATATAGATAATGTGTATGTGTGTATATTCTCTGAATATACACACACACACACAATCTCTGAATATATAGACACACACACATTATCTATATCTATATCTATCTCTCTATATATGTATACATACATATACTTCACATACATACATACATACATATACATATATTTAACTTTTATTTTGAGATAAATGTAGATTCACAAGAAGTTGAAAGGATTAATACAGAGAGATCTTATATATCCTTCATTCAATGTCCCTCAATGGTAATATCTTTTTTAACTTAACTGTATTATAATATTACAACCAAGAAATAGATATTGATACAATGCACTGATCTTATTCAAATTTCATCGGTTTCACATGCACTCAATTGTGTGTATATGCGTGTGTATTTAGTTCTATGCAATTTTATCACATGTGGAGATTCATATGGCCACAACCACAGTGAAGGCACAAAATAATTCTATCGGCCCACGTCACCCTTTTATGTAAAACAGCTACCTCCTTTCCTTCGTCCATAGCTCCTGAAAAAATCATGAATCTGTCTTCCCTTCCTATAATTTGTCATTTCCAGAATGTTTTATAAATGGAATCATAGAGCATGTTACTTTTTGGGATTGGCTTTTTTTTTTTTGGTGAGTAAAATTCTCTTGATACAAATTGTTAGGTGTATTAATAACCTGTTCCTTTTTTTGCTGAGTAATATTCCAAGGTGTGGATGTAACCAAATTTGTTTAACCATTCACTCATCAAAAGGCATTAATGTTGCTTCCAGTTTAGGATTATTATGAATCAAGTTGCTATAAATATTTGTGGTCAGGTTTTTGTGTGAACATAATTTTCTTTCTCTAACTTGCATCATAATTCTGCCCCCACTTAATGAGTCATTGCTAGCAGTAAATAAATCTGTATTATCTCTCCTCTTAAAAGTCCTCTTTAAAATTTCCATATCTCTCCAACTGTTGCCTTATTTCTTTGTTTCTCTATCATATGGAAAATTACCTTGAAGCAACAGTAGCTTTTAAGTATACTACAAGGCAAACTATCCTAGGTGTCATAGAACAGAAACACTCAAAGACCAAATCAAAATGCTTTAAACATTTGACTTATTAAACCAACATGAAATACACTGTAAGAACTAAAACAAAGATTTTGGATTAGCTTACAAGTTTAGGATAAGGTACAAATAGGATAGAAGACACAAACTCTTTGAATCTTGGATTACATGATGATCACATCTCCTCTTTCTCTCTGTTATCTATCTCGTTAAAATACAACAATCTTGGAGCTATTCGTAATTTATCCCTCTATCCATTCATATCCAAGTATTATGGTATCTACATATAAAATAAATAGTGACTATAAATATTTTTTATCTGTACCACTCTGTGCCACAAACACAAGCCTCTTTCAAGGGTAGCACAATATTAGCTTAAAACATTTCGCAGGAATCAGTTCCTCTATAAACTTGCCAGTTATCTTTGAACAATAAAATTCTTTTTTTAATCTATTAGCTTCCAAGCACATTTTATGCCTTTACAATCTGGGTGCTTCTTGACCCCTTTTTCACTACTGGGACAACCTCTTGTCTGACCATTTCTTGCATCCTTCCAGTGTCTTCCAGGAACAGTTCCTTTTCTCCCAGTACTGTGACTGGGAAGCTCTTCTACTAGTTAGACACAAATATTCTCATCTCATTTAGGTGTGTGCTTAAATATTTCCTCAGAGACCATTTTCCTGGCCACCTCATTAGAAAAAGCCAGATTTATCCTCATGAGCTATCATTCTCTATACTCTTTTCTACTATTTTTATCTTCATAAAACTTAATTTCCTAAACATTCAGAAATATGAACATACATATGTTTATATAAACGTTATATATACGTGTTTCATACACGTTATACAAATATGTGTTATATCTGTTATATGTCTACTGACATATAGTAGATATTGACTTAATGTGGGTAAAACACATGAACAAATGTGAACAGCAAACATAGGATAATCTTAACTTTCATTATTCAGTCTTCTCTTACCTTTTGTCTCAGATTATCCCATAAATTTCATCTTCTTTGTAAACTACACCTCATACCAAAGTGTACATTAAAGTTTATATTCTGAAAATTTCTAAATGTTGTGAAAACAGAGGTGAAAGGCATCAATACAATGAGGAAAAGATTAATGCCATAGAATCAGACACACATTACATAGCTTCCAAATCTCTCCTGCATTACTATTAGTTCTACCAAATTATATTGCAGCTTATAAGGTAGTTTTTTATTTTATTTTATTTTTTGGTTCATTATCTTAATCTCCAAAATAATCTTGTAAATTAGAGAAGATTTTGGGAGCTTACTGAGGTACTTAATAATACATTATTAGTGGCATAGCTAGAATATGAATTCCAAATTATGTACTCATTATACTACATTGTATTTTCAAAATATGCTAGCATGTAGCAAATATAATTTAATCATTGGTAGATTTCAGCTCATTGATGCTATAAATTTTTTTTAATAATAACTGTGCCTAGCCAGGCTGTATTATACTCCTATTTTCCACTGAATAAAAAGGTATTTAATACACCTGAAACCTACTGGATTTTGTTAACAAATGTCGCCATAATAAAAAGTAATAAAAAGAATATATATTTACAAATATCTCCTCTTGATATCATGACTTTTCATAATTTTTGACTATTCAAAGATTTTAGTCTATTTATTTCTGAGAATCAGTCCTGTTCATTTTGAAAATTCAATACCATTTTGATTTAAACCTCTTACGTCTTCTTATCTTTCTAGTACTGCTTGACTTAATTCTAGCTCTGTGGAGGGACTCTTCTCTGGTGTTATAATAACCATGATGGGGAGGGAAAAAAAAGAAATGTCTATATATCTGACTGGAAAATGTTGCTTTCTCCTGCAAATTAACTGTCACAACCTCTCTAGTTGTTGTTCTCACTCCCTCTGTGTATGAGGTGGCCAAATGTTACCTCTTTTGTTGAGCATATTAGTGTGTTCTTCTGAGGACCTTGAGCGTCTTCTCTCTTTCTTGATACATTTTCCAGGAATGGGAGCTATTGCTTGGTTATGTTACCTTTTTTATTTACCTTAGCTTTTGTTAGAGAGGTTCCATTTTTTTCAGACTTGAGCTTCTAAAGTTCTGTAGCCCTTCGGTGGACACTTGCACAGTTGCTTTCTTGTAAACCAGGACAAATTGTAGAAGTGCAAGAAGATTAACCGTTTTCCAGGCCCAATATCCTCCATGCCCCAGGAAAATAGGTGCTATATTGGTTGAGAGGTAAAGAAAATTTACAGAAAAGATGCTCAATAGTTTCCAACCTAGTAGAAAAAGGGTGGTTCGAATACATGAATTTTTAAAAATAGCTTTATTGCAGTATCTTTGGCATATAATAATTGTATACATGTAAGGTATATGACGATGCTATAATACATGTATACATTGTGAAAGGTTCACAACAATCAAGCTAATTAACGTATTCATCACCTCTATATAGTTACCATTCTGTTGTTTGTATGGATTGAGAAAATTTAAGGTGTATCTTCACAAATTTCAAGTATACAATGTTAACTATTATCAACATGCTGTATATTAAGTCTTTAAAACTTATTCATCTTTCATAACTAAAAAAATGTATCTCTTGACCAATACCACCCCATTTCCTCCCCCCATTAAACCCTGGCAGCCACCATTCTACTCTCTCATTCTATGAATTTGACTATTTTAGATTCCACATATAAGTGAGATCATGTACTATGTCCCTTTCTGTGTCTTGCTTATATCACTTAGCATAATGTGCTCCAGCTTCATCCATGTTATTTCAAATGTCAGAGTTTCCTTCTTTTTTAGAGATAAATAATATTTTATCTATGTATGTTTATTCATTCATCCATTGAAGAACAGTTTCTTGATTTCTTCAAAGCATCCTTGGCTTGTCTATATGTAGGAAAAGTAGTCCACCTGTTCCAATTGTGTTCATGCATAAGGCATTCCAGACTCCACAAAGTACTTTTCTGCAAATCCTCTGAAGAAATGGCTTGCCTCAATAATTGGAGGCCCTTAGAATGCAAAGGCTTCTTATTATTTGCAGGTATGATTCTGAGCCGCAATATCGAGATTAGGGAAAAATACCACAAACAATAAATATATTGTTATATAAACTATGACACTTTTAAATATTGTATTTTGACTGAAACACAGATGATAAACTTTCTTCTCAAGTCACATGGAATTCAACTTGCTGGGATGATATGCTAAGAATGAAAGATATAGGTAGATAAAAACTCAGACTAATTGTATTTGACAATAAAGAAGATGTATATTGCTTTAGTGGCAACTGATTCAGTGGAAAATGTCAGAGATGAGAGAGCTGGCTGGAATGTTTTTGCCTATTTAATAAAGGCGACATTAAATACAAAATTATACACTGAATCAGCTACTTTAAGGAAGAAAGATAACTTCAGAGAGCACTAATATCTCAGAGAAAAACGGTATAAATGTGACTTTTAAAGTAAAAGGTGTAAAATTATAATCTAATCTTTTGCAGAGTCATAAATGGAGTTCATTTTATTTAGTGCTTTTTGCCATAATCCTTTCAAGGGTTCAATAGTTAACTCGCACATCTATAATATAAATATATTTTAAAAATCATGTATGTACATCAATTAACAAAACTGGCACTTTTATTTATGATTTCAAAATCTTTGATAAACTGGTACACAAATGGTGATTTGTAGGACAATGTAGACAACATATGCTGCCAAAGATATGACTGATTTTTAGGTATTTGAGAGAAAGAAAAATTTTCACAAATCTAATATTTTTACATCAGTTTCTAGTTTACCTTCAAGAACTTTTATGATTTGAGTAAACTTTGAAAAATAGAAATATAATTAAAACCAGATCCAGAGAGCCACTTAAATGTAAATTTTATGGACTCATGGATGCTCTCTCTAGTAGTTGTTATTTTAGGAGTGATGACATCATAGGAGTATAGAAATTTCACTCTGAAATGACTAGTCAGTGAAAATTTCCAAGATGATCCATTCTATCTACTTTTTTCCAGCTTTATGGACACATAGGTTGTTTGCAAATCTAGGCTACTGTGACTAATACTGTAATGAACATGAGAGTATACATATCTCTTCGAGATCTTGTTTTCATTTTTATTGGCTATATACTCATCAGTGGAATTGCTGAATCATGTGATAGCTTATTTTATGTTTAAAGAAATCTCTATTGTTTTCCATTGTGGCTGCCACAACAGTGCACAAAGGTTGTCTTTTCAGCACATCCTTGCTGACACTTGTTATTGCTCTCTTTTTTTTTTTTTTTCTTAACATAGCCATTCTAATAGATATGAGGTGATATCTCATTGTAGTATTGTTTTGCATTTCTGTGATGATTGGTGATGTTGAGCATCTTTTCATGTACCTGTTGGCCATATGTATGTTTTTTGGGGGGTAGAGGGTGCTGAGGGAATATCTATTCTGTTCCTCTGCCCATCTTTGAATCAGATTTTTTTTTTGTTGTTACTGACTTGTATGTGTTCTTTATATTATTTTGGATATTAATCTTTATCAGATATGTTTTACAGATATTTTCTCACATTCTGTAGGTTGTCTTTTTGTTGATTATTTCTTTTGCTATGTAGAAGCTTTTTAGCTTGATGTAGTCCCACAGATTGATTATTGCTTTTGTTGCTTGTGCTTTTGATATCATGTGCAAAATATCATTGTGAGATTAATGTGAAGGAGCTTTTCTCTGTTTTCTTCTGGAAGTTTTATAGTTTCAGTTCTAATGTTTAAGTCTTTAATTAATTTTGAGTTCAGTTTATAAGCAGTTAGGATAGAAGTTCAATTTTATTTTTCTGCATGTGGTTATCCAGTTTTCCAACCACTAGTTATTGAAGAGACTATCTTTTTTCCATTAAGTATTCTTGGCCCCCTAGTCAAATATTAGTTGACAGTACCATACTGTTTTGATTACTGTCACTTTGGAGTATAATTTGCAATTAGAAAGTATGATAACTTCAGCTTTGATCATTCTTCTCAGGATTGTTTTGACTATTCAGGGTCTTTGCAGTACCATAACAATTTTAGAATTTTTTTTTTAAATTTCTGTAAAAATGACTAGGTGCAGATGAGTCCAGTGGTACAGGCCAGTCATAGAAGACATGGCCTGGTCTGGGCCCACAGCAGCTTCTGGGGCCCTAGCTGTTGGTGTTCCCTGTCATGGTTGTGCAGTCTTTCCCCAGGCATGCACACAGCAGTGGAGGCTAAGTACGGTGTCAAACCACTGGCATACAAGTACACAGCTGGAGGAGCTAGCCTCAAGTATTTGCTAGGTGTTAGGGGTCAACACTGAGGATATTAGGGCAAGTCTAGGATCTTGCCCTATGCAGCTGTTGAGGTTCAGGATGGCTACCAGTGCAGATCTGAGGCTCTGGAGGGGAGTGGGGGAAGTTGCTGGAAGGACTCAGGTGGCTGGCATCAGTGAACACAAAACCTGTGGGATGAAAGCCGATGAAATCTGCAGGATCTGGGGAAGCTCTGCTGACCTTTGGTTTACTCAGTGGTGTGCAGGGAAGGTCACTGTAAACTACATCACTCCTGCCCTGTGGCTAACATTGGTAGCCCCTGCTTTTCTTCCTGTTTTCTACCATCTCTGCATGTCTCAGCTTTGCTGGTCTGGGTGAGGTGAAATTGAAGTGGAACTTTCATGTGATGCTCCAAAAGACTGGGGAAGCTGGTTGCTCACCCTGATCTTTCTTTTCTAGCAAGGAGAACTCTTTCTAGCTGGAGAGTTCCCTCTTGGCACTGAGCAATTCTGGCTTGGGGGATGTGGTGTTACAGGCAAAATGAAGCTGTCTCTCTTTTTATGTGGTTATTCGCAAATTTTTTGTTTCACTGACTGTACTCCAGAGCTCTCCCAGAACTATTTTTGTTTGTAGATATGTCTGTTGGATCTCTGTGAGGGCGCAGAGAATGGGGTCTCCTATATCACCATTTTGGTGATGTCACTTATCATTATCTGCTTTTTTCCTTTTTCATTCCAGCTCTTGTACTGTTTCTAGGGAGTTACCAAAACTGTTTCTTTTCTCTTTTATCTATTACAATTGATTTTTTTTTTTAAATCTGTACTATTTCCTAATTTCTTTCTCTTTCTCCGCCTGTTCTTCTCCCCTCTATTCTCCCATGTTTCCTTCTTTCCTCCCTCCCTCATTCCTTATATCCAATTCGAAGAAAGCACAGATCTTGTCTGTACACTTCATTGCTATATTCCAGACAACTAGCATAGAATTAGGTACTTAACAATGTTTGTTACCATAATAGGTAAATAGTATATCATTTTTCCATATATCCCATGAGTACATAGCTTTTAAAATCCTATGATACTCATAAATTCTTAAGTCTCTAAGGATGACTTGACATCGATATTGTAAACATATTTTTTAAAATGTTTCCTTCAGAATTGCTATGGTTTAAGCTTTAATGTTTAGGTCTATAATCCTATCCCAACCTAATGTTTGTGTATGGAATGAGTGGTTGAGTTTCTTTTCCTCCTCATATGAATATATTTTGTAAGTACCAAAATATTTTCCTTCACCCACTGAATTAACTTTCCATCTTAGTTGAAAATCAGTAAAACATATATGTGTGATCTATATCTGACCAATTATCTGTTGAATTTATCTATTTTTACATTAATATCACACTGTATGACTACTGTAGCTTTATAGTATGTCTTGAAATAAGGTAGTTTAAGTTTGCTAACATTGCTCTTGTTTATCATGATTGCTTTGGCTATTTGATATTTTCATATTACTAAGAAAGTTTTAATATCAGCTTGTCAGTTACTGTAAAATATTCTGCTACGATTTTCACTGAATTACACTAAATCTAGTATAGATCAGTTTGGAGAGAATAGACATCTTAATTTTTAATTTTCCAACACATGAACGTATTAGATCTTTTTTTAAGTCTAATTTCTCTTAGCAAGGTTTTGTATTTTGTAGTAATTTTTGTTAGATGTATTCCTAGGTATTTGATGTCGTTTGATAATTTAATAAATGATATTGCTTCTATTTCATTTCCACTAGTTTCAGGTAATATATAGAAAACCAGTAGATTTTTTGCATGTTGACCTGATTATCACTAGAATATTTTTTATAGTTTAAATAGTATTTTCTTCTACATAACAGTTTCATATGTAGGTAGGCACAGTTTTACTTTTTTCTTTTTAATCTCTATTCCTTTTATTTAATTATCTTCTAGTATAATGTTAACTAGAATTAAATAACTGATATCTTTGACTTGTTTTTGACCTTTGGGAAACTGATATTTCACCATTAAGTATATACTGGCCATTAGTGTTTTGTTTCTCACAATTACCAGATTGAGAAGATTAACTTATATCTTATTTTTCTGAGAATATTTTCTTTAAAATCACAAATGATCATTGCATGTTAAATTTTTTTTATGTATCTGTTGAGGTACATATATATGTATATATATATTTTTTCCTCTGTTAATGCCATGAATTACTTTGATTGATTTCAAACAAAAAACTAACCTTGTATTCCTGATGAGATGCAATTGACATGATATAATATATATTTTATATATTGTTAAGTTAAAATTTTTAATTTGTTGATAATTTTTGTGATTGTACCCATAAGGGATATTAGTCTCTAAGTTTCTCTTCTAATATCTTCATAATATTTTGGTAAGCAGCTTATACTTCACATAGCAGACATCATGTATTTATTATACTTCTAAAGAGGATTAACCAATTTGCTTCACTTACACACAGGCAATATGCATTTGTTTGTAGTCTGACATTATCCTTCAACTCTAGTTTTTTTTAGCCTGAAATAAATTATCCTATGAAATATGTTAGCTAAGAGAGAGCTGCCATATAGCTCTCTTTAAAAAAAAAAAATCTTAATTGCATATATTTTACCCAAAATAAAAAAAAAAAATGAAAATGGAGCTATAGCAGAATTAATTCTCAGAGATTTCTAGGATATTTGAAGTAAGATATCTTTCCACTGAAAGAAAACGATAAATGAAGTTGCATACAACTCTTATGAAAGCAAAAGACCTCAATGAAATTTTACATTGATAGAGTCCCCCAGGACTCTATCTTTACCCAAAGGTAAAGTATAGGGTCAAGAATTGATCCTTAGGGAAGTCAATCTTTAAAGTTACATAAAGGTTAAAGCATTTCACCTCAAGGTTGTTTCTTAATGGCTATTCTAGATCATTGTATAGTCAATTTGATTGATTGTGCCATTTGAGACACCTAAAAGAAAAAAAATCTGCCAGAAAGTGGTCAATATGTTGATTACTTGTAGATACAACCTAGGGAAAGCAAAATGTCCTTTTTTATGTTGAACTTCATATAAAGCTTTGTTTTATAGTGGAAAATATATTTGGTACCTGTAGTAATATAAAAATATTTTAAATGTTAACACAGTTACTACATATGTATGTAGATATACATGTACACATGCAAAATTTGCTATTTGTTTTTTTTTTTTTTTGCACGTCTACCTTTTATTTTCCCTAATAATTTGGTATTTATAGTGATGGGCAGGTCAATTATATTTTTGTGTAACAACCCTTGAAATATAGGTTTAAGGCAATGATAGCAATAACACAACATCAGAATATATTTCCCTTTTTGTCTTCCTAGTTCAGGATGACTTGAAATCAATTAGTATCTTCCTAATTCCTATAAACCAAAAGACAACAAAGTTACTCTAGCAGAAAACAATCTGTTATCTACAAGCCAATCAATAGTAGACTTTCTTATTTAAACTTTTATTTCTAACTCTTGGGAAAAATAAATTATATGGTTTGTATAGCTAACAACTTAGAAATTATACAAATCCCCTACAAATTGGTATATCTTTCTGAACTTTAGATTCTTCAATCTAGCTGGCAACCCATCTGTTAGACTGGGTTAGTACTTATACCTTCTAAGATGACTGTGAAACTTAAATGGGATAATTAAAGCTCTTAGCACTGTGCCTGTCACGTAGTGGTGCTCCAAGAATTTAGTAATAATTATATGACTTTACTGCTGTCCACAACCCTCTGAACACAATGAAAAGACTTGAAGATAAGCTAACAAAGTATTGCATTGTCAAATCAGACTCACATCAGTCACAGATCTTTCTGACGTAAGAGAGGAGAATGCCATTCTTCACTAAGTTCAGGACAGCCAGACCGTCTTCCAGTGTTGGAGAAAATGACTGTTTTATTTCAGGAGAATCAAATAAAGTGGTTGACTTACATTTAAGGGCCATGAAGTTAAAAAATATGCACCAAATCTTAAAGTCGCACTCAGGGGCTAGCGACCCACAATAAGACTGACATGTGGACACTGAGACACAATGGAAAAAGAAATGGTTTCATATCTCCCATCTCACACTCATTCCAAGCCATTGCTAATAAAAGGAAATGACAGGTATAAATCCCCACTCTGTAAAATTATTTCACTCCCCTCTCGCACCTTTCTCCCTGTCTTTTTTTTTTTTTTGAGAAGGCAGAAGAAGTATGTAGAATCAAATGCACTGCATGCATATGAAATACATGTTCTTTTGTCAAGGAGGACGTTTTTGCTATAAGAAACAGAAAATCCAGCTGAAAATGGCTTAAAATTAAAGGAATTAACTGTTTTCTTTTTACAATAAGTTCAAAGGTAGATGCTTCTGAGATTAGCCATTTAAGTGGTTCAACAAGTCATCAAATCCCAGAATTGTCTTCACATTTTCCTGTTATCTTTAAAATATTTCTGAGCTTGTTCACATTCATGAAATGGCACCCTAACTATTATATCTTGATGCATTAAAGTCCACAGACATGAATGCAAGGAACATTTTAAAATTTTTAATTTGTTTTTTTAAGCATGAAGGAAATTGTTTTAGAATCCATCTAGGTCATATGGTTTTCTGAGATTCAATCACTGAGAATAGAACTGAATGATTGGTTAAGCAAATTAATATTTATCCAAGTCACATTGGAGAGAGAGAAATCCAGATAATTTTAGGATTCTGGCAGCAGAGAAGATTTCATAAACACTTGAGGATTAGCACCCAATTGTATCCATTACAGCTAAACTTGCACACACAAAGCTATTCTTAATTAGTAAATTTAATGATTCTCCAATAATTTATCACTCATAATTTTTCATATGAATAGTTCAAGCCATGGCAACTATCAGTTGCCAAATAATATGACAAAGGAACTTCATTCTTAAATGTACTTTCAATTTATCTATTAATATGTTAGTGGTCATTCTAAAAAAACATCAACATGTATAAAATTTATTATCATACATTTTTGGACCATTAAAAAACTTTTATTTTAATCTTCCAAAGATGCAAAAATGATTGCCTCTCTGTCATTTCTGAAATAACTTTTTGACAGATGGTTGTTTAGGGAATGCATTTATTTCAGAGCAATGTTTCTGTTCTAGTACCAATTAAAAAAAAAAAAAAGATGTGCTCATTAAGTTAGTATAGTTAGTTTCCTAAAATTGAGGAAAAAGATGAGAACCATATGATTTCACTCATTTGTGGGATATAAAACTGAAAGCAACAAACGAACAAGACAACCAAAACTCATAGACACAATTTAGTGGTTATCAGAGGGAAGGGGGAGATGTAAAGAGGGTTAAATATATGGTGACAGAAGATTTAATTTGGGGTGGTGAATACACAGTGCAACATACAGATGATGTATTATAGAATTGTACCTAAATAATTGAAACCTATATAACTTTATTAGCTAATGTCATCACAATAAATGTAATAAAAATAAATAAAGTGGTCTTAAATAAAGGTAACTCTAAAAGTAATGTGTATATAATAATGTAGGTGAGATACTTTACTCCATATCTAATTAGGATCAGAAGCAGCCTGTTACAAGTAATAAAGCATGCTTTAAATTAGATATGCATCCAAATTTTGGCTTTGATATTTACCCGTTTTGTAACCATACACAAATTTGTCTTTCTGTGTCTGGCTTATTTCACTTAATATAATGTCCTCCAGTCCAACCATATTGTCACAATTGGCAAAATCATCTTTTTTTTAAGGCTGAATAATATTCCATTGTATGTATATACCACATTTTCTTTATCTATTCATTGGACATAAAGATTGTTTCCAAATCTTGGCTATTGTGAAAATGCTACAATAAACATTCAAGTGGAGATATCTCTTTGAGATCTTGATTTCAGTTCCTTTGGATATGTACTGAGGGATTGCTGGAGCATATGGTAGTTTTATTTTTAATTTTTTGAAGAACTCTATACTATTTTCTATAGTAGTTGCACCAATGCTACCACTTATATGAGTAATCTAAAATAGTCAAACTTATAGAAGCAGAGGGTAAACTGGTGGTTGCCAGGAGCAGAGTGGAAGGGGATGGGGATACAAGAACACATTAGACTCACAAATATAGAAGACAATCTGGTGATGGCCAGAGGAAAGGAGGTTTGGGGGACTGGAAGAATGTGTTAAAGAAGTACAAATTAGTAATTAATAGATAGTCATGGAGATGGGGAGCACAGCATAGGGAATGCAGTTAGCATTAATGTAATGGCTAAGTGGAGAACCAGAGGAGAGAAAGAGCAGTTAGGGAGATTTTTTTATAAACTATATAAATGTCTAACCAATGCACTGTATACTTGAAACTAATAATAAAATTAAATTAAAAAAATATATATGTCCATGCCAAAAAAAAAAGTTTAGTATAAAAGATGAATAAGTTCTAGAAATCTACTGTACTGCAGTGTGCCTACAGTTACAATACTGTATTGTACACCTAAAAATTTGCAAAGTGGGTAGACTTTCCATTAAATGTTCTTATTACAGAAAAAAAATAGAATAAAGAAGATGGGAGGATATTTTGGAAGTAAGCAATTGAGATGTTTATGGCGTAGATTGTAGCGATGGTTTCACAGGTGTATACCTATTTTCAAACTCATAATGTACACATTAAATATGTACAGCTTTCTGTATGTGAATCATATTTCAACAAAGTAGTTTTTAAAAACACACAGTTAGCCTTACTGTCACTTGAGTCAGAAACAGTTTATTCTGTTGAGTCTAGTACATAAATAATTTTATAATCTGTTGCATATCTCTATTTGTATTGATTTCATTTAGCAATACGTGATCTAAGTCCCCTGCTTTCTTTCCAGCCATACTTTCCAGGATTTATCCAGTCCCATTCACATTGGTTTGATTTATAGTTACTCAGATTTATCTTTTTATATTTTACTTGTCCTTTGTTTTGAATGTCTTTTTTCTTCATCTATTTAGATAACATTTTCTTTTAAGAATTAACCTAAGTGATATTTTCTCTAAGAATATCTGTACTCCTCTCTCTTTGACCTATGACAAAATGAAATGTTTTGTCCTTTCCCTGCTTATGGCATCATGTATAATCCTCTATTAAAACTCATTTCACATTGTAGATAACTTCATTTCAGTCTCTTTAATGGAACTTTATACTGTTTGACACACAGTAAACTTTCAATAGATGTTATTTGTATAAAAAATATTGATCGATCCCATCATAGATTTGGGATTATGTAATATGTCCCCAGCACAAAATCATTTGAAATTATCTTGATATTTGTAGTATCAACAGAATTTGATTCGAGCCCTATATTAGTACAACAGTGAACTTAGCTTTGCAATTCTGATAATTGATTTTTATGAAAGATTTGAATAAATAAGGGCCTACAAAGCAAGACCAAAGTAATTAAAGGGATAACAACTACATCTTATGAGGACAGATACAATGAGTTTGTGTAGATCAATTCAGAGACGGATGTTAGCCCACTGTGACTATTTGAGGAGTTTTATAAAGGTGATGAATTTTTTCTGTCTCCAGAAGAGACAGAGTAAGAAAAAGTTTAAACTGTAGCAAGATCTTGGATAGGCATTTAGAAGAGAACATTATCTAAGTGTGGTTAAAGGGATAATACAAATGTTTCATCTGTGCCTAACTTTAAAAACCTGGAATTAAGATAGTTATCTAGAGAGCTTCGAGCCCCTTCCTGACTCTAAAAATAAGTATAATACAGGAGATAACAATTAAAGTATATTGTTTGTTACTGTAGTCAATTGTAAGCGGATTATTTGGTGTATATGACCAAAAGCAGTCAACAATGGGAATATTATGCCCGTATTAAGCGTACAATCCATTTCATTACTTACTATATAATACACAGCTATTAATTCGGCAGGCTCTTAGTACTTAAGGGTTTGTAAAAAATAATAGATACTTTTAGAAAAACAGAGTGTAAATCCAAGCATAACATAGTATTTTGAGTTTAATTTCTTCATTGTTTGAAGAAGTATTATATGCATTGAAAAAGAATTGAATGAAAAAAGGGAGCAATAAAATTGTTTCCTTCTCGCTACTGTTCAATTCTCTTCCCCAATAGTATACAATCTCTTTAGAGTGGCATACAAGGGTCTTTATATCCTTGTGTCTCCCCACTTTTGTAACTCTTATCAGTTTAATCTATAACCTATATTCTAAGTATATGTACACACATATGCAGACACACATACACACACACACACACATACTTTCTACACCTTTTCTACTTAATAAAAATATCTGATATAATTGGAAATGCTGATTAAAAGGCAGGAGATATGATGGAGGCCTCTGTGACCCTGTGTCTCATTTTGACCATTCTTCCTTTGAAGTTCAGAATTTCCATAGTTTTTCTCTTTTCTTTTCCTTTCTTTCCTCTTACTTTTGATTGTCTTGCCTTAGTACACTTAACATTTTCTCTACTGAGTATAAATTTAATATGAAATCATAAACGTTGGGGACTATGTTTTTAATCTGTTGAGAATCCATGTATGCAGAGAGCCAACGACTTAAGTTATACATGGATTGACTGTGCTGGTGTCAGCACCCTTAACCCCTGTATTGTTCGAGGGTCAACTGTACTGGACAGGTCTTTTTGGTGAAAAAATGACAGTAGTGCTGGGAGGTGGGGAGTGGAGTGTGGCAACTGAGACAGTTCTTCAGTTGCCTGGGCTGTGGTACTTTATACAACCTATTCTCTAGCACTAGCACATCATGGACAATGGGATATTTGACCACTCTATGTTGTCTGTATCCTGGGTAACTTTTTTGTGAGGTTAAAAGAAACAGAAGATGTTGAATTGAAGTAGATGCTGGAGATGCAATTTTAAGATCTGGTGGAAGGAAAACAAATTTGTAAGTAAATTTGAGAGAGATCAGAGATTTTAGAAATGTTTGATACAAGCTGGAGGGACAATATTTTCTAATGTACTCTAAAGTTAGGAAGAAATACTTTTATGAAGTTCCAGTTCAGGGCCTGTCTGAGGCTAACATGAAGTTGAAGACAGTTCAGAGTCCAGGGAACATGTGTAAACACTCTGTGGGCTATAATGGATCAATCTGTAAAAAGCTTTTATAATTTAATCTGAATTAAGGGTTTGCTTGTCTAGATGACATTGTGATAGGAAGGAGAGTTTTTAAATGCCTTGAAGTACCTGTGGAGGAAATAAAGCTATTGGAAAATAGATCAGAGAATAAAAGTAGGTTATGCAACATGTATAGTTTTAGGGGAATCCATTTCCGGATTCTCCATTTTCATTAAACTGCTTTTCCTTAGAACTTGTCTGCATTCATACTAGACCTTTTTTGTACTTGAAATCATGAAGGCACAACCCCCATTCCACCTCATCTATCCCAAATATTGTAATATTGCCTTGCCTGGGGTGCAAAATCCTCTTAGTAACAAGGAGATAATGTGTGAGCAGCACTATTAATTTTGGGGAAGCATCACTTAATCACTTTCAAGCCACTATAAACCACAAAGATTACTGATTGTGCCTGTTTATACACTATTCTTTGATGGAGAAGCTTGTCTTTTATTGGGATATACTGAATTTTTACCTACAGAAGTTGTGAGGCTGCTGACCATGGCTCTTTTAAATCAGTAATTGTTAATGGTGGTGGTGGTGAGGATGATATTGCCTTTCAGGGAACACTTGGCAAAATCTGGAGACATTTTTTGTTGTCATAAATATGTATGTGTTTGTGTGTGCTACTGGCATCTAGTGGGTAGAGGTCAAGGATGCTGCTAAACATACTACAAATGCATAGGCCCAACCCCCCCTTGTATCAATAGAGACTGAGAAACATTATTTCAAATGTTAACTAGAGTACTTTTTGGAATACCATATTGTTCAAAGTGAAATAGATAAAATCTTCAGATAAATAAACATTTATTGTGATTCTAGTAATAGTAATGTCTCATCGTATACTATAAAATATTTACTATAATTTATCTTGTATTTCAAAAATAAAAACATGTTTAAATTTAAGATAAAAAGTATAAAGATCAATTTAAAGGTCTGAAGAGAATAAAGTCATTTTCTCTGCCTGGAATAATAATTTTTTTTTTAGATAGCCTCATTGTTCACTTTCTTATCTCAGCAATTTGTTAAAATGTTTGCTTTTTAATAAAGTCTTCCACAATTATACTTTTTAAAATTATAGTCTATCACTACACCTATGTATTCTTATCTCCATTCACTGCTTTATTTTTCCATATCACTTAGCATCATCTAATATAACACATATTTTACTTTATCATCTTATTATCAAGTCTTTTCCTCCTACTCGAACATCAGCTCCATTCGGAGAGGGATATCTTGTTTTGTTCAATACTGCATTCCCTAAAACTCAAGAATATTTGGCACAAAGTAGGTACTTAATAAACATTTATAAAATGAATGAAAAATTATATTGATGAAGAGAAAGCTTTGAAAGGATTCTAGAGAGCAGTTAGAGAGTAATAGACACAATAAGAAGTGGACATGAGAAGAGAATCCATGGACTTTTTCTTCAGGATAACTCAGGAATGTGGCTGAGAGCAGTAGAGAGGAGATGCCACTCAGAATTCTAGACGATCTGGAGAAATTTAAACTGCCTAGGCATGAACAGTGAGTAACTAATAATCTCAAACAGATGAACATGCCTAATAGAAATGTCAGAAGCCAGCCGACGAAGTAATTGAGGGTACCTGAAAGGGGGAGCATGGACTGAGGAAAAGAAAGAAGACAGACAGAATTGCAGGAGGGATCACAGAATCAAGCTGTGTCTGTGTCCCCGAGTTTATTTAGAACACACTATTTTTAACATTACAATAAGAAAGACAGTAGTCAAGAATCAAGGTTAGCCAGATTACTATATCTAGTAGAACAATGAGATTCTCACAACTCAGAACACTCTGCTAAACTGTTGCAAGGAATGTGCAGTGACTGCTATGTGAACAGTTACCTCCCAGTTTTTCCCAGCGCTTTACAATCTCAACTTCTTACATTGTTGCCAAGTACACAAATATCTTTGTTCCTTGTTATACGTTTTCACATGTCTATAAGTGACTCCCCACATGGAAAGGGCAGACTCTGAAATGAAAAGAAATATTGAAGATAATATAGGGAAGAGCTCTGGTGAGAATTTTTGAGTTTTTACTTTAGCTGGTAGGCCAGGTGGCTTAAATTGACACTTAAAATTAAACTATATCTAAATTTCAGCATTCATCATGTGCTATTTGAATGGTAAAAAGGACTATAGAGTCTCTGGCTTGACAAGTTTCTGATTAACATCTCAGAACATATTTTAACGGGTTTATTGATAATTAAACTGACATAGGGCAAGAGGTATATCTGTGGCAAATATTTCAGGATTGATTGACAAGTCATGTTGCAAGACAGGCCAGGTGATAAGGACAAGTCATTAGTAATGGAGTAAGGGATTTTCATAATTGTAAATATTTACCAGTGAGTGTTGGCCCAGTTGGAATAATTTGTGCAAACTTTTTCCTAAGGGAAAAAATGCTATTTGCATACAGCTTCCTGCTGTGAGATGTTCACACAACCAAGTTAGTTAAGAGAGACTTCTTTGTGATGGAGTCATGGATGTTCCGGGAGAGGCTTCCAAGGTCATTCCTTCTGGGAGAGTCTCATTTTTTGGTTGATTGTTTGATGGTGCCATTTATTCAATCAACAGACATTAATTTGTAACCTATCTGTGCCTATCAGTAGTGCATCATGCTTAAGAACACTGATTTTGAAGTTAGACCAAGCTGGCTCCAAATCACAGCTTTTAAACTTTATAAATGTTGAAGTTTTTTTTTTTCTTCTTCTTTTAAAATATTAACTTTTGTATCTCAGTTCCAACATTTAAAAGGAAGTGAATCGTAGCTCCCACATATCATGTTGGGAGGCTTCAGAGATGCATTACATATTGGTTGAGAAAGTTTTCCTGCATACAATGAGCTCAGTAAACGTATCAATAGTTTTTGTGTCATTTCACTGAGAGAATAGAGATGCTGGGAAGAACATAGAGAACCACCCCATGAGTGACATATAGGCGGGGCTTAAAAATATTTCTGAGAAATTAAATGCTCCTAATAAAGTTAAGCCTAAATCTTCAAGTTGAGTATGAATTATTAAGAACCATGTGAGGTAGTATGTAGAACACATGTTCAACAAAAAAGAATATGTTATGTGGAAGTTAAGCCAACAAGTAGAAGAAAAAGTGGAAATTTTGAAACCTCTGCAGTAAAGGAAATCACTGGATAAAGCTATATGGCTGCATTGAATAACATGAGCTGAGACCCTTCTCTTGAGGGTTACCTGCAAGCAAGGATGAAGAAGAGATCATTCATACACAAAGCCACATGTTAGCTAGTCACCACTGTAGAAAATGTGTCAACTTAAAATTATCTAGTGAAAATATATTTCACAAAAAAATGCAAATTAAGTTATTTTAGATAAATAAAACCTAAATGAATTTGTACCTAGCAGACTTGCATTAGATGAAATGCTAAAAGAAATTCCAGCTGGCCATTTCTTTCTGACATATATTCTCTCTCCCTTTCCCTCTCCCTCCTCCCACTTCTTCTTCTCCCTCCCTCTCCTTTTCTCCCTTTCTCTCTCCCTCTCTTTCTCATTACTACTGATTCGATAGGCTGTTCTGCAAACAGATGAACTTTTGAAATATTAAATGAGTCAAAATATTTGGAAAACAAAGATTATTTATGGATGGAATTAGAGGTATTAGAGATTAGATTGACTCCCTTCTCAGCAAAAACAAAACAAAAAGCCTCTCATCACAGAATCCTGAAATCTTGCTGTAGGATGGTCCTAAGAAAATTATTGATGAAAAATGAAGTTTTTGATTGTCACTCAGATTTCCAACGTAGCTATACTTAGTTTCCTTTAGGAAAATATTGGAAGAAAGGCTACCCATCATACTTTGATGTGTATATGGTTAGTCGTCCAGTCTTCAATAACAAAGACTCACTGCTAATTAAACTAGGAAAGAATAGCTTACCTATTACTATGGGCTATCTTTGCTGCATGTTTTTTAAAACAGCTTTGAACAAAGAGAACAATGCAGAGCCCAATAGCAATGAAATAAAATCTCCTCTTTAATACTGAAAATATATACCAAGTCATGTAGCATCTAGGGTGACTTAGAACAGACAAATTGCAAGTCAAGGTAAAAAATCTCATGTTCGTGAATATCTTTAATGTATCACGAGAGTAAAAGATTTTGGGTAATGGAAAGTACTATTGCAAAAATTTTAAATATCAAGAATAATAATATTGACTTCATGGCTATAAACTTAATCTCTTTCTGTCTCATTCTACTTCTGTTTATATCTTTCATAATTATTTCTTGTATGCTTATGCTTCGGAAGTTGTCATTTGTATATTTGGAGTGTTTTTTTTTTCCCTCTAACAGTCTAGAGCTTCTTCTGGGAATTTCATCGTTTGTATAAAAAGAATGTGACCAAGAATTGATTTTTAGACCTTCCATATTTGGATATATGATTATAGATTGGGGCGCTATTAGAAATCCACTATTCTTAGTATCGATATGTCTTTAGTTAACTTTTTTGCTTCCATTCTTTCTTCTCTTTCTCCTCTTGATTTTATGTTCTTTTTCTTTTGCTTTTGCTGCTCATGCGTTTTTATGTAATGTGAGATTGTTCGAGAAGTGCCTGACATAGGGATGAAGGCAAGTATGAAGCAGCTAGTGTGTCATTTCCAATTTGTATGAATGCTTAATAATAATGGAATAATAGTTCTTCTCCTTTGTAAGACTCTGAGGAACACTGGTGGTTAGAAAATCTTCAAACCCATGCCTTGACAAGTATGTCTTTAACAACGCAGTCCACATATGAAAAGGACTGTTGGTTCTTTGGAGAAGTTACTGGCATGAAGTATCACTGCCAACATGTGCCAGTAATGATGAATATGATGAGATGCCTGACATGTCAAAGAATAAGGACAAGGGACATGAGAAATGAATTAAAAGTACTGCTTAGATTTGGAAATAGTCAACATCTCAGTTGGAATTATTAAAAAAAAAAAATCTGCTAGTAAAACCCCCAAGGAGTGGTCTTAGATTATTGAATGAAATGCTCAGAGCAGGAAAACTGCAAGTCAGGAGGAAAAGCCTGTCATGTATAAATACCCACAGAATGTCAATGGCATTTAGTATTTGTTCAGTACTCTGGTAAAAGTTTCATAAAATGAGGATTATCAAGATTTAAGACTGTATATTACTCTCTATCTCATTCTTATTGTTTACTTTTTTCCCATAGAGCCTAATGTAATTCAGATACATTTTTACTCCCCTGTTAGCATATATAAGCTGAATCTGAATATGAAGGTCACCTGTAAGATTTGATTAGAAAAAGCATTCATGGAGTAAGGGTAAAGGCAGAAAGATGATGTCTGTGGTCTGGTTAGAAAAGTCACTCACAGTCTTAGTGACTAGATTCCAGTCTTCAGTGGATAGGGGGCCACATGAATACCCTTACCAGATAAATACTCCCACACCAGGATTTTCCATATCATCAGATAGTCTTATTCAGGCTAATATCTTTGTTCTGATATGGTTACAGAATACTTTGACCATAGATAGGCTATTCTCTGAAAAACTGCATTCTAAAAAGAATATCAAAAAAAAAAAGAATTATTGAGATTTGATTGAGAGAATATCGACTAAATTCTAGAATTCCTAAATATATATGAATAGAAGCTAAGGGCATTCCTAACTCAAGGAAACCCAGGGAATTGTAGATATGCCTAAGACTGGTTAGAGTTTATGAAATAATGTTTTAAATTAGTGGTGATAAAGCATGAGAAATTCTTATTCAGAACTTAAAACATTGTCATTAAATTTGTTTATTGGGATTCTGTATTAGTTGTAAGGTAGGTAATTTGGAGCACCAGAAAACTTTTGTGGTAAAATTGAGGAGGAAGCTAAAATTGACAAAATGACTAAAAGAATAAGAAATGTTTAAAATAAATATTGAAATAATGTAGGAAGAGAATTTCTACTTTAGGTTAGGTTGTTAAAGCACTCACAGTAATCTTATTCCCTTGGTTAAAATAAAAAATAAAAATAAAAAAAACCTAGAACACAAAGATTTTTCTATAGTTCTAATAAAGAACAGTGACTCCAAGAAAGCTTTGGTGGATTCAATTAAAAAAAAAAAAGAAAAAGAACAGCAAAACCCTCCATAGAAAAGCAGAGTTGCAGTACTATTTCTGAAAATGAGCAGGGGGGAGGAATGGGCTTGCAACAAAAGAGAATTTAGAGTGGCAAGACAGTATTAGCTGAGCATTAATGTCTTATAACTTTGATGGTTAGCATACAAGCCTGAATATCCCCAAATACGAATGTAAATGTCTAGGCCTAGTAATTCTCATGACACCCTCACTGACTTCTGTACAGAGAGCAGCACTGAAAAATGGAGAGAAATAATGTGTTCTTGAGCTTTTTCATGGTACTTGGATTCTGGGACTGTGCCTGGGTTAAATCTAAGCATGACTTAAAATTTTATAAAATGTTAGCCCCATCCAAGTTCAAATTATTTCAAGATCAACAAAAAGCACAGTCACATGAGTTTTTGGTTTGGCCTAATCACAGGTGAATTTAGCCTAATTAAATCTAGTCCAAATGTCACTCAGCCTAATGGGAATTAGAACCTTGGTGATCAGCCCTGCTATCTATCACACAAAGGAAAGGCATGGTTTGTTTTGTAATTAAAACACACACACACACACACACACACACACACACACACACACATTAAACTTCTGTTTATAGTTTTTGCCAATTAAAATCTAAGAATAATCAAGATATATATATGATATATATATATACACACACACATATATATATATATATATATATATATATATATATACACACACACATGTGTATAGCAAACCAACACCCCAATCAACAGAAAACATAATTATTAGAAGACTATCCAGAGATAATCAGCTTTTAGAGCTAACATACAAGGACCTTCATAACAAATATTTTAACAATGTTAAATAAATTATAGGGAAATATTTAAGTAAACAGTGAGGAATATCATATAGACAAAATGAAAACTAAAATAGAATGAAGTACAGATTCTATAATTAAGACAATATCAGATATAAAAAATATGCATCAGATGGACTTGGAGACTAAAGAAGGATCAATAGAAGTTATCAAAACTGCAGTAGGGAGAGAGAAATATTTGAGAAAATTTAACAAAGCATCTGGCTTGGGGGATAACAGCAAGCAGCCTAATATATACACAACTAGAGTTCCAGAATTAGAGGAGTGAGAGAGAATAAAACAAAATTTAAAAAAAAAAAATTATTTTCTCCTCCAATTGTGAGGAAATCATCAGCCTTCTGAATCAAGTACTTGGCACATACAAATCAGGTTAAATGCCCATCATAATCAAACTGTTGAAAACCAAGAATAAAGAGAAAATAATACAACAAAACAAACAAACTAAAAGCCTCACTAATGAAAGACACATTATATAAGGTGAAAAGCAATGAGAAATTAAAAAAAAAACTTCTCATTAGAAACAAGGCAAGGTAGGAAACAATGGAATGACATGTTAAAATGCTGAAAGAAAAAAGTCAGCTTAAAATTCTTTATACAATGAAAATATCTTTCACAAATAAAAGCAAATAGTTATTTTATTTTACTTATTTATTTTTTATGGTGACATTGGTTAACGAAATCCAATCAGTTTCAGCTGTAGACTTCAACAGTAAGACATATATATATATTTACACTCGTGTGTTTACCTCCCATAGTGAGATTTCTTTCTGTCACCACATAGCAAAAGTTATTTTAAATAAATGAAACCTAAGTGAATTTGTATCTAGTAGACTTGCACTATATGAGATCTGAAAGGAATTCTTCAGGCTAAAACAAAAAAGTTAAGACACTAGGACTTAATAGCAAGAATGAGGAGTGCAGAAAATGTAAAATTTCTGCAAATATAAATAATTATGTTTTCTTTTAATAATTATTTTTAAAGAAAATTAAATGTTTAAAGCAAAAGGGTTAATGATATATTGTAAAGTTTATAAAATATATGGAAGTAAAAAATATGACAATAATATAAAGAATAGCTTAGGGGTCAATGGAAATATATTGTATGTTTTTATTACATTTATTTGAAATGGTATGATATAACTTCAGAGTGGACTCTCATATGTTCAAAAGGAATGTTTTAATGCCTATAGTGACCACTAAACATTTATAGACAGATATAGCTCAAAAGACAATAATGGAGAAAAAATGAATTATTTTTATTTTAAAGTACTCAGTGAAAAAAAGTTTGACAAAGAAGGTAAAAGGAACAAAACACAGGACAAATAAAAATTAACTAAGAAAATGGCTGACTTAAGCCCAACGATATTAATAATTTTATTAACTGAAAATTATGAATCATATTAAAAGACAGAAATTGTCTAACTGGATAAAAAGCAAGACACTACTATATGCCACTGGTGGGATGAGATGTGGGGCACTTTTTAAACATAAATGGACAAATAAGTTAAAAGTAGAAAGATGAAAAAATATAAACCATGAAAGGTTTAAATAACACTATCAACCAACATGATATAATAGACACAAAGTCAGAATATATGTGTTTTCAAATGCAAATGGAATGTTCTTTAAGAGATATAAAATGCTCAAGCATAAATATCTCAAAATGGCAAAGGACTAAAATTATAGAGTATGTTTTCTGATCGCAACAAAATTAATTTAAAAATAAGTAACATTAGGCTATCCTGAAAAAAGATAATTTAAAATATATTTTTTCAAAATTATCTTGAAAAATTCCCATGTTTGGAAAGGGGTCTCCATACTTATTTGAGTGTGCACAGGCTGAGCAGAAAAGGCTAGAGCTGACACTTCTCCCAACATAATCTTTATCTCTCTCTGTGTGTCTCTTTGTGTCTCTCAACTGCCCCCCCCTACACACACACACATATTTTGTCTCTGGAGAGCCCTATTGGGTAAGATAGCTAGGAGATTTTCAACTTCTAAGTCCGTCTGAGTGTGTTTTTACACCATGGCATACAGAAAAACTGGCTTTTTCATGCATCTTAATCAACTTCAGTGACTCTGCTACAGAAGTCTCAGAAATATTAGATATGGTGAACTGGCATGAAATGCCAATAAAGAGAAAGTGGACTTTTAAAATGATGTAAAATCCTCATGAAATATGTATAAGTGAGTTATGTGTCAGTAAGAATAACCTGTAGAGTCTAAACAAAATGAGATTCTAAGGAGAGACTATGGCAACAATAGTGCCTCTGAACAGTAATTCTAACTTATTTATTACTTTCTGTTAGTCTCTTTCCATTTTGTTTTTCTAATTTTGGTGTTTTTGAAATAGCATGTTTCAATATGCTGAATTCCTACTCAGGTTTTCCCTTGCCAATAGTTACCCAATAATTTTCAGAAAGAATGATCCAGAGATTAAGGATAAAGGTGGGAATCTATTATATGGAGGAGTTAATGGCATGTTTCCTAGAGACCAGTGTGCAGGAATTTTTCTGTGATGTATAGGTAGCCTTCCCACCACACTTTTGAGATGTTTTTTTTAACATTGTCTTCTACAGAAGACTAATAAACTCATCTTTTGGTCTTAAGCTCTGCATTGTGAACAAGATGTTTTACCATTAATATATATTTTATTAATGAGCTTTATTCCAGAGGAAAAACTCCAAATAAATTTGATAAAGTTTTGTTGGAGAGAAACTTTTCTGAGCATTCAAACTTCAGATATTCCAAGCAAATATTAATAACAATTTTGAACCTTATGCACCTGAGGAACATTGTGGAAAGAAGACAAACATTTATAAGGATGGGAACCAGGAAATCCATCCATGGTCCATCATACATATGTGCAAATCCATTCGTTAACAAGATAAGAATGCAAGCTTAACACCCTGCCAGAGCTCTATATCCTAGACTTGGCAGACAATGTTTACTTGCAATACAAGCAAGAGATAGGGAAGTACAGAGAGGAGAACCTATGTGTGACTACTTTTTTCAGCTCACTCTAGCATGTCATATTATATTGAATGATGAATGTAAACTTTTCCATTGTGTTATAAAATATTAAAAAACTTATAGTAATGGACTTTTCTAATAGACATTATTTAAAAGAAGATGTATCTAATAAGAAATGACCAGATATTGTTTGTAGGAGGATATGAGATGCATGGAAGCCTTAGTAAGGGGAAAAGAGTTCACATGAATATATTTTCTGATAATAAACAGAAGATTTCTTTGCTGCAACTGAGCTGTGTTCTTCACCCCTGCCTGTTTCTTCCTACAAGTGGTGGGGGAAAGCATACATTTTGGAAATGAGATCACATTTTTGATGTTTTTTTGTCTTCCTTTTAGAAAAAGAGCTCTTCTCAATATTTATATATCTGTCATGCATCTACTTCTCTTGCTTTTATATTTTTTTCGATTTGTGATGACTTTCTTGTTCAGTTAATGATAGTTATACAGTAAGTCTTTCTTCATTTATTGTCATAGGTTCTTGGAACTGCAGTGAAATGACATACAAGAAAACCAACTTTACTTTAGGCTATTTGATATAACAAGAGCTAAGGTCCTATAGCAGTTCTTCAACGTTATAACAAAAGAACGCGGAATGAAACAACATTATCTGAGGACCTGCTTTTATGGTAACTCCAAATGGCTATATAATCACTGTAAAAGTGTGTTGGTGATGTTATCAAGTGAGATTAATCAGGAATGTCAGAATTTGAAGTGGAGTGAGAACAGAAAGGGTATGGGGAGCAGCCAGATTCCAGTTTGTTATAGAAAAAGATTCTGTCTGCCTGGCACTATTAGAGCCAAATATCCAGTGTCCTCCTGTCCAATCTCATGGGAAAGTAGCCAGGAAGTCATTCCACCTTAGAGCTCAGGAACTGAAATATAGCTTAGGTCAAGATGTTATCTTTAGCTTGCCAGAGCTTCTGACAGTGTGACCATTAGTCAGGTTTAGGCTACTATCTTTTGCTATCTCAGAGGTTGTTGATTATCCAGGGGAGGAAGAAAACTGAGTCTCTGGTAGGGAGTATCATCAATGTGTGTGTGTAGTATTGTTATTATTATTGACAGCAGGGATGCACAGAGAGAGATGACTTCTAGAACTAGGTTTTAAAAGTAAATTTAATTAAAGTCATAAGGACCTTCAATTTCATTCCTCTTTGGTGTTGGGTGACAAGAGACTTCCTTGTAGCCTTTGTCTTCTAACCTACTCTATTTTCACATTTGGCAGATGGACCTATCCATTGTTTATGTAAATATCCAGTGCCATGTGTTGTGGCTATTAGTGATTTTGAGATCTGAAGATGAGGACATCCATTTAGGGAATAAAATTTTAAGTGAAATCTTCACACTCAGGGCATGATACATGTACATATGTATTTCACTAAACTTTAGAAATTTTTAGCTAACATATGAACAAAAGTAGCCTAATAAATGTGAGGTAGGCAAGAGATTGGAAAATATGTTTATGATTAGGTGAACTTTTTGAAATTTCCTAAAGAATGAAAGACAAACTTATAGAAATTCTTTTTTAGGAGTAAATCTATGTATTTTTTTTAACAAAATAGATCACTAGAGAAAAAACATGGAAAATTTTCCAAACTCTAAATAGTTATAATTTCATAACAATTTTTTTAACCTCTGGTTCTTAGTTTTGCAATCTCTAAAATTGAGTGAATATTGTCTCCTTCACAAAATTACTTTGCAAATTGAATGATATGCTTGGAAACTGCTTAGAGTACCTGGTACTCAGCATGGGCTCTGTAGATGTAGTTATATTCGTTTTTTATTATACTTCATAAAGAGGACAGAGACCCTAGGGAGAGATTACAAAGAATTTCCTCATGAGTGATTGAAATATGAAATTCATAAACTATTTCCAAGAATAAGATGATGCTCTTCACTGAAAATTAAGTTCTCCTGTCAGAAATAAATTATTAAGAAAATTGCACTGTACCACATTTAGTACACATGATTCCTAAAATAATGTTAGAAAAAATATTATAAATACCATTTTAAAGTTGAGTCTATTAGGCAAGTAGAAATTGTAGTCAGTATATCTGAAACCTGTGGAAAGGTGAAACTTCCTCACAGTAAGTGGAAAGCAGCTTATTCTGGAAATGTTGAGCTGATACTCTTCCCCTTGATCCCCAACACTCATATAAACATGGTTACAGACAGAAAGAGTGAACGGTGAAACTCAAGAAGCCAAGTTGCATGTGTATATAGTCACCAAAGTGAGACTACTGTACTGGATGCACTGTATTATCCATTTTTTCTAGAATATTGAAGGAGGGTGTTTTTCTTTTTGTATTAGCTTCTCATTCACTATTCTGGCCCTGTAGTTCTCTTCATCAGTGTGACTATCTCTTAGTGGCCCTATATGCCCTTTATCTTTCTCTTAGTTCTTTCTCTCTCTCCCTCTCCCACTCTTTTCTTTTATCTCTGATAAATTTGTTTTTAAGGTAATTTTATGGTTTTGGTTTACCTGATCTGGCATTTTTTCTAATAAAAATTAAGCTGTGGGAGTCAATAATTTAAGGAGAATTTAATAAAGGATGCCTGTGAAGAGAAATAGACATGTTGGTGACTAAGAAATACTACAACTCCCAATAAAGTCATCTCCTGGTTCTTGACATTGAATGTGTCTGAAAGGAACAAGGCTGATCTGGAATGAACTGTGTCACAGGGACAAATAGGTAAGACAGCCAACATGATCTTGCAGGACATATCAGAGCATGTGAAAAAAAGGGCACAACCTATGATAAAAATATTTTCTTAGTTGAAAATTTCTATTAGGCTATGTCTTAGTGGAAATTTTAGAATCCATTATGAATAAGACTCTAAATACTGTCTGTCAAGACTGAATTAAAAAGAAAATTAACAGTCAAGGAATAAATCTGGTAACTAAAAATTAATCAAGATTTCTATTGGGATACAATTTTGGACTAAGGGACAAATGTTTCTATTTTAAAATATTAATAAAATCAGGAGCATCAGTATTGAATCTGTAGCTATAAAATTTCTTCCTCTTTCATTCTGAGTTGTGACTATTACTATCTTTTTACTGGTAAAAATGTCATTCCAGTAGCTTCATGTATAAGTTATGCTTATGTAGGGTGCTTACTTGTAGGCTTAATCAGAAGAAAATTCCATGAAAAAGGAAGAATTACAGAAATTCAGTGATTGATAAATGTCAAGATTGGTGCTCCTTAGCAGCACTGGAAAGTCCATGTCCTCATTTCCTTTTTAAGACTTCCAATTTTTCTATAATATTATTTTATACACAGATTAGAAATTCAGGTCTGAGAGAGTACAAGTGAACTTATAGGTTCTTAATTGTTTCTAAATAATTATGCAAATAGAAATAATACTGATCTAAGATAGACCAGACATATGAGAGACTTATTTTAGACCATATGGAATATAAGGAAAATCAGTAATCCCTGGAAACATAAGGTCTTGATAAGGAGTGAAGTGTAGCTAAATCTGCTGCTTTGTCTGTTATGTGAGAGTTGGGTTCTTGAAACAACCATGCCAGACATAGCAGACATGGCAATCTTTCAGAACATGTCGATGATTAAGAAATAGTACTTAAGAAATAGAGAAGAAGCCCTCTTCAGTATTAAAATCATAAAACTTGACAGACGTCTTCTTCACAAAGAAAATAATCCCAAAGCAGTAGCTATAACACCCAGAATAATTCATAACAAAAAACTATTAGATAAGATACTGAAATTGATGTTTTTAAATATCTTATGTGTGTCATGAGGCAAAGACGTCTGATTTTGGAAATCATTTTGCTGTCAAATTTAAGAACTGCAAGGCAAATAAGATGGGTAGAAGATGATGAAGTAATAATCACTCAAATCTTATTAAAAAAATGAAAGAAGTGTGTTTATGCAGGCAAATATCTACATTTTTTTCATCCATTTTCTGAGTTAAACTAGAGGAATGGCAGATCCAGAAAATACATCATTAAAGAGGACTCCAATGAAGTGCTTTGCGGGTAGAATCAAAAGCCAGAGATAATAGTATTGAGTGCCAGCAGTATCAAAGGGGGTGCAGTATCAAAGAGGGTTGAATCTGGACTTTGTAGGGAAGCAAATTAATGTCACAGAACATTTCATAAAACTTTTCAATTTCCTGGAATTGATTTTTGGGACTTCAAACTGATGACAAAGAAGTTTCGAATACTCTCCATATTCTAAAGAAAGTCCAAATAATTGGTGTCCAACATCTTCCCAGAACTTGGTCGTGGTCAAATAAGCTCTGCTTCTCAAACTGTCCACCTCCTTTCCTCTATTTCATTTACGCAAAACCATCACAGGGAGGGTAAATATTTCAACAAACTCCGTTGAAGTCCTATGTAAGAGCCTAGAAAAGAGTGACAAGGCTTGTGCTACCCTTTCCTGTTGAAGAGGAGGAGCATGTCCCCCACTCATGAGCACTGTGAATGTGGTTCTGAGAGAATAATTTACAGAGGTGAGAGATTTCCAAGGGAGAAAGGATCCTGACATTTTATTTCCCTTTGAGAAGTATTCTTACAAAGTGACTTGCTGATCTGATATCTATATTTTTTTGAATAGAGAAATAAGATTATTGGAAAAGAACAGGGTGGAGAAAGGGGGTGGGGAGGAGAGAAAGGGCAGCCATGCAGTAATCAGCCTCCCACCTCTAATAATGTGATGAGGACGTGTGAGGTTTTATGTGTCAATTAGACACTAAGAAGGAGGTGAGCTTGAGCTGCTCTGTACACACTCCACCCAAAAAAAGATGCTTTTTGTATAAATGGTTCTACAACAGAGGCTGGAACTGTGGCAGAGAGTGGAAGGAAATTAAACTGGAATCAAATCCCCTTTATCAGAAGACTGTATAGCATGGGGGTGGGGTTAGAGAATGCTCCGATGAAGTCCTTCAAGGAACTCACTATGTTTTGAATCCACATTTACAATGAAGAGAGCATTAAGCTATAGTTAGTATTTAATAAAAGGGCAACAGTTAAAATGGGGTTCTGAAAGCAGTCTGAGAACAAAAAGATACAACCCCTCACTCCCCCAGCTTCTTTGGCAGAAATCAGGGGGAAGGGAAGAGATAAACGTTAAATACCATACAGGGTTGAAGAGTTAAACGAATCTAAATAACTTACAGTGAAAGGTGATGGAGTTAGGGAATCTGCACAAAATGTAGTTGTATTATTAGCAGTCCTCAAAGAAACAGGTGCCAAGGTGATTAAATAAGCAGGGATTTTTATTAAGAAACCACCTGTGAGAGAAAATGAAGCAGAAGCCTAGAGAGTCTGGGAGAGTTAGGCATCAGATTACAATGCAGTACTGACTCTCAGTGAACGAGACAGAGAGAGAGAGAGAGAGAGAGAGAGAGAAGGAAGTTTGGGTGCAAATGTCATAAATGTCAAAATGTCACAACCTAGGGAAGTTTAAGCAAAGTGCTTAGGGGCTCGTTAACCAAAGTTGCCTATCAGAGGAGTCTGTGTCTTCCAGAAATGGACTTGCTTTAATATCCCTCCTGTACTCAGTCATTTACTTGTAAGCATCCTGTGGGAAGTGTGGCCTCAGAATAAAGACAATAGATTTCAGAGGAGAGCACCTGGAATTCTTGGTCTATTATGTTCCCTGTAATTGAAAGTCCATAAGAAATGTCCTTATGGCCACTCCAATAGTTAAAAGAAAGTAGAGCTGACAGAGCATGGATAATAGAAGCATTGGGAAAAAATTAAACCTTGAACTCTACAAGTTCAGACTGATCAATAAAGTGATTATAATAGGATAGAGGTTTATGAGCAGGTTGTAAGAACAGCAGAGGCAAATAATTCGGGGTCTAGGGCATGGCTGAGGCAGGTATGTACTGGCCAGGTAGCCCAGTTGCAACTATGACCTGGACAGGAAGAAGAGAGAAACCTGGAAACTTTCAAATGACCTGGAATGCTGGGACTATCAGTTTTAAATATTTCTCAAGGAAATAATGTTGTTACCTGTGTATTTACCTTGTATTATTTTATCTTATTTTTCCTCAGGGTTCTTAATTCTGTAAAAGAGATTATTTTACCAAATGCATTTGAAATTAAAGTTTTTAAAATTGCTGCTTAAAGAAAACTTTAATTATAGACATTATCATGGTTTTCAAAGGCAGATAAAATAGTATAATGAACCCAATATATCAATAACTATCTTCAACAATTTTTAACTTATCTTGTTTCATCATTATCATCTAGGTGCTTCTCTGAAATGATAGACAGGCCACTTTAGGTCTCTAACTACATGAAAGTTGTAGATTTATAATTTTTGTTTCATGGTCACTCAGAGAACTTAGAATGATAGTACATATTATTGGCACTGCTGCGACCCGATGTAGTTTTGATTAATTAATTGATTCCAAAGATATTTATTAATTAGGTACTTTATGAGAGGGATTTTAAATACTAATTAAGAGCTTAAGTTTGAGTTACATGGGTTTGAATCCAAATTCCACCTCTGAGACTTTCTCCCTAAATATACAAAGCTGTTATCCAATGATCCTCTATATCTTCATCTGTATAACAAAACTATCATTACTTACTTATCAAGATGGTTATAAGCATTAAGTATGTTGTCTAAATAATGTGTTTTGAACAATGACTGATACTACATGTGGAAGCTATGTGTAGTAAAGTAACAAGGTGAGATGCTAGGGAGAGAGATGAGGAAGTCTTTATGAGAAAGTGATAAGGTGAAATGAGATTTTCCTAGAAAAATGAAATGATGTCAGAGCTTTATCTTCTAGTATTCTAGGTGGCAATAATCTTTCTGTGATACTCAGAGGTTTTAGCATTTTCCTTTCAGAACTTCTTTTCAAAATTAATATTTTCTACTTAATGTAACCAGCCCCCCATGAGTTCTCCAGTCTAAAATATTTATGTCAGCAGGTTATCTTAAGTTTACAGAGAATATCTAATAGATAATGTTCAACAATACCTATTAATCCCAAGCTGGCTCTTTTGCAGAGATTGACAAGCTGATCCAAAATTTTATGAAAATGTGAGGGATGCAAAATAGCCAAAACAATCTTGAAAAAGAACAAAGTTGGAGGACTCCACTTCAGATATACTATGGATCAGTGGGATAGAATTGTGTCCAGAAATAAATCTTCACATTTCAGGTCAATTTATTTTTAACAAGGGTGCTAAGATAATTCAACTGGGAAAAAGTAGTCTTTATGAAATGATGCTGGCACAGATAAATATCCATATACAAAAAATAAAACTGAAATCTTAACTCACTTCATGCAAAAGATTACCACAAAGACCTAAATATAAGAATAGAAACTATTAAACTCCTAGAAGAAAATATAGAAGTGTACTTTTACCACTTTAGGTTAGGCAGTGATTTCTTAGAAATGATACCTAAAGCACAAGTAACCAAAAAAAGATAAATTAAAATTATCAAAATTTAAAAATTTTATAGATTGAAGGATATCATAAAGAAAGTGGAAATACAATTCACTAAATGAGAGAAAATATTGGCATATCATATACCTAGTAATAAATTCATACCATACAAAGAATTTTACTACTCCATAAAAGGAAATAACTAAACTAAAAAATGGGCAAAGAATTTCAGTAAATATTTCTCCAAAGAAGAAATAAAAATGGCCAATAAGCACAGGAAAAGATGCTCAATACCATTAGTTATGAAGGAAATACAAATCAAAACCACAATGAGATTCCACTTTGCACTCATTAAGATGGCTATAATGAAAAAGATAGTAAATGTTTGTGAGGATATGAAGAAATTGGAAACATCTACATTGTTAGTGAAAATGTAAAATAGTGCAACAACTTTGGAAAACAGTTTGGCAGGTCCTCAAAATGTTAAATACATGGTTACTATGTAACCTAGAAATTCTTCTGGGTATATACACAAGAGAAATAAAAACATCCACATAAAAGCTTCTACAAGAATGTTCATAGTCACATTATTTATAAGGGGAAACAACCCAAATATCCATCAACTGATAAAAAAAAGTTAAAAAATGTGGTAAATCCCTACAATGAAATGTTACTAAGCCATACACAAAAAGGAATGTAGTGCTGTTATATGCAACTACATGAATGAACTTTGAGAACATTATGCTAAGTGAAAAGCTGGTCACCAAAGACCACATATTGTGTGATTATGTTTATGTGAAGGCTCCACAATAGGCACTCTGTAGAGACTAAAAGAGTAGTGTTTGCCTAGGGCTTAGGCAATCTAGTGTGAGGTGCTTAAGAGCAATTGCTAATTGAGTATAAGGTTTCCTTTGGGGGTGATAAAAATGTTCTAATATTAGATTGCAATGACAGTTGCACGAATCTGGGAATATACCAAACAGTATTGAATTATCTGCTTTATTTGTATTTTTATTAAATTTATTGGGATGAAATTGGTTAATAAAATTATATAGGTTTCAAGTGTACAATTCAATAATATATCATCTGTATATTGCATTATGTGTTCAACACCCAAAATTAAATCTCCTTCCAGCCTCATATTTTTTATTCCCTTTACCCTAATCAACCTCCTCCTGCCTCTTTTTCCCTCTAGTAACCATTAAACTGTTGTTCACGTCTATGAATTTTTGTTTGTTGCTTAGTTTTATATTTCAAATATGAGTGAAATCATATGGTTCTCAACTTTCTCTGTCTGATTTATTTCATTTAACATAATAATCTCATGATCCATCTATGTTGTCACAAACAACAGTATTTCATCTTCTCTTATGGCTGAATAATATTCCATTGAATATATGTACCACATCTTCTTTATTCAATCATCTACTCAATGGCATTGTGGTTGTTTCCATATTTTGGCCACCATAAATAATTCCACAATGAACATTGGGGAGCATATATCTTTATGGATAAATGTTTTTAAATTTTTAGGACAGATATCCAGAAGAGAGATTGCTTGTTCATTTGGTAATTCTATTCTTAATTTTTTAAGGAAACTCCAATTTACGTTCCCACCAGAAGTGTATAAGGGTTCCTTTTTTCCCACAACTTTTCCAACATTTGTTATTATTTGTCCTGTTGATAATAGCCATTCTTACAGATGTGAGGTGCTATCTTATTATGGTTTTGATTTGCATTTTCCAAACAGCGAGTGAAGTTGAGCATCTTTTCATATGTCTGTTAGAATTGTCTGCTTTAAATGTGTGAATTTTTTTGACATGAGACTTATATTTCAAACCTGTTTTGAAAAGCATAATATTCAAAGTATGTCAGAGAAATTTGAATTAAGATATCAAATCCTAGCATTTCTATGCAAACATTTTTAGAATATGATGAAACCAGAGATCTAATGGATTTGAGAAATATATCTTAGACTGATTGTGGTTATTATTTGTGATTCCTTTAATAAAGATGTCCTTCTGGATTCCTGAACCCAATTCTAATGTGTCTATGTATGGAGCCTTCCCCATACTGACAAGCAAATCTCTGACACCAGTTGAGTGTATGAGAATTCAATTCACTTCAGCTCGATTTTGACACTACTCTGAGATAGCTCCAGATTTCACAGGTAAAGAGCTCAACTTCACAAGATTGAATTCCTCCAACACTTCAGAAGCAATCGCACGCCCATGTTTTCACCTGTGCTTCTGACCAACCAGTTATAGATTGGAGTTTCCAATGACCTCCTCCAACTCTAAGTGCCAATTCCAAATCCAGGTTGTTACCTGTACTTCTGACTGGCTGGATATAAATAAGAGGTTACCTGTGACCCCTCCTCCTCGGATTCAATTAATTTGCTAGAACAGCTCACAGAGCTCAGGAAATGCATTCACTCAACAGTTTACCAATTTTTTACAAAGGACATTAAAAAATACAAATAAACAGCCAGGTGAAGAGATACGTAGGGTGAGGTCCTGATCAAGGGAGCTTCTTTGCTTGTGGAGCTTGGGGCTTGGGATAGGTGCACGGATGCATTCCAATTCTCCAAAACTCTTCTTTTGGGGTATTTATGCAGGATTTATTACATAGGCAAGATTGATTAACTTATTGGACATCAGTGATTGATTCAATCTCTAGATCCTCTCTCCTCAGAAATCAGGGTGGGACTGCAATTTGCAACCCTGTATTCATGATTGGTTCCCTTGGCAACCAGCCTTCATTCTTAAATGCTTTCCAGAAGTCACCTCATTAATATAAACCCAGTTTTGGTGGAACCAGGCTTGTTATGAATAACAAGGCACCCATTTTACTTTTATGGCTCTGAAGGAACTGAGGACAAGAGGTCAGGTATTATGATGAAAGATGCTCCAAATGCTCTTTTGATAGAGAAATTCCAAGGGTTTTGGAAGCTATGAGCCCAAAACTGTAGATGAAGACCAAATATAAATGAGAAATATATTTTGGTCATCTGAGTGACCAAATCTATAATTACAATATCGCAGAAGTCTTATAGTCTTATGAGAATATGAGAAGTCCCTGTTCATGGCAAAGGGTTGGATTTCAGAGATCAACAAGCACAAGGTTGCTGGAACTCTGGAGAAATCTGGTGAGCAAAGAAAAATTTCTTAGCCTGGGCAGGGAGAAGAACCACGCTGGTAGGGAGTCAAAGTATTTTAAATTGTTCAGAAAGACTGTACAGCAAGGATCAATAAACTTTAAAGGGCCCAATAGTAAATATTTTAGACTTGCAGACCATACATAAGGCCATTGTCACAACTGCTCAACTCTCACTGTATTGAGAAATTAGCCACAGGCAGTAGCTATGTGAATGGATGTGTCAGTATTTAATCAAATTTTCTTTGTAAAAATGGGGATGTCTGGACTTGGGCTTCCAACCATAGCTTGCCACTTCTGCCTAGAGGAAAGTAGGTGTTATAGAGGAGATCTAAAATGAACAATTGTCTAGATCCAGTTCCTGGACCTTCTATTTTAGGATGAAGATAAAGAGATAGAAAGTTTGATAGGACCGCAAATGTAACACAGTTGACTCCTTGCAAAGACATCTAGTTCTTTTGGAAACTTGGAATTTCCACCAGTCCAGTGTGTGAGAACAGGCCTGAAGAAACATCTCAGCCTGTTAGTTTAAGTGCACTCTGAGAGGGAGAGGCAACTGTTGCATAAAAGGCAGCTATTATTTTTGTTGCTGTTGTTATTATTGCTTTAATAAAAAGAAAAAACAAAACAAAAGCCCTGGTAAAAATCTATAGAATTTCCTAAAGATGAACTTATTTCTTATCTGATTGTTTCAGTATAACGAATGCCTCTATAGAAATTTAAGCCTGAAGTTTCATATGGGCTTATGAAATATTAAAAACCTCACCCTATGGGATCTTTGCATGTTCTCTCGGAGAGAATGCAAGTAATCAAGGAATAGTAAGACACCACAGAGCATTGAGACTATTTAGAAATTGTCAGCCAGATAAAAATCTTAATGGGAATTTAAAGCAAGAGTAATGACAACAGAGCTTAGATTTCCTCTCAAGAGTGTTTCTTTGAAGGCGCTGAAGCAGAAAGCAGAATATTTAGGAAGCAGGGGCTCTAGGGGGCTATTATCAGAGCTATCCTCGTGGGAGTTCATACTAATGACTCTAGAAAATTTATTCTGCTTTATCATCTTTCCCTTATGCTTATCTTTTTTTTCTGCTTATTGTTTATATTGATGTTAGTATGGAAGTTTCATTTACAAATTTCCATGTTCAAGGTAACTTATGGTATGTGAGGTCTTTACCAGTGTTCAGTCATAAAAATCAGTTCATGAGTAGAGTAAGGACAAGACAAATAGGTGTCTGAGGCCATATTTTGGATACCTGATGATCTTTAGTGACAGAAAAATGTGTGTGTTGGTGGGAAGTCTCCATGTTTTCCATTCCAGGCCTGCTTTTAATAACACCATTGTTTTTTGTTGTTGTTGTTTTTTTTTTATCATTCAGATAATTTGGCCTTGTTACTTACTGAATCTTAACAATTTTTATTATGTGAGCAAGAAGAGATATAAATTTGAGGTGACACATTTAAGATAGATAACTAGCTCTGGAATCATCAAGCTATTAAGGGTGAACAATGTGAATTTATTCTTAAATCTAAGACTTACTAAGTAAATATGTAAATAAAAACCAGAGACTTTACATGAGAGAGAAGCATTTGGAGAAGGTCTGGAGTTGATACTCAGAATTCTCCATCTACACAAATCTGTCACAATGAGAAATACTTGTGACTTTGGTAAAAATTAGGCCTACTCAGTGTTATTCTTTCTTTGTTCATTTAGTGCTTCTGTTAGTATGTTTAGTGACAGGCTGAACTTAAACAATATGCAAGGTTAACCAGAAAATTGTGTTGACTGTGGCACTTGACTTGGATAAACATTAGGAGGTAGATATGAGAGAAGAAGGTGAGTTTAAGTGAACAGAGTAATATGATACTTAGTAGCTTGGGAGACCAGAGACTTGTCTCAACTCCTCAATGGATTCTGTCCCCTTCACCCTTATAGAGTTACTCCCAAGACTTCCAAATAATTATTTAGTCTAATACTTAGATTTTTGTTCCCATAATACTTTGAGTTTGAGAACTTACTGAGCAGAGAAAACTAATTCCAATAATATTAACTGCAAGAGTAGAAGAAATGTTGACATGAACATCTTCAAACTCCTAAAATCTCTGAGAAAAGATTAACTAGAGGAAGCCTTGTAAACTCAGGGAAGGGTAGGGCTTTCAGGATTATAACTGAAATAAGATTCAGTTCTAAATTATTCCAGAGATGGAAGGAGCAAAATAAAGTATTTGTTCATGAATTAGCCTGGACACTTTAGGGATAAAAATAAAATTTCTTTTGCTGTTAGTTTACCTGTTAGTTTTTCTTCTAATTTTGCTCAGGTATAGGTCTTGCATATGTCTGATCTAGGTGCTGATTATTAGCTAGGATATAAGATTGATTGTTGGTCAGAACACCTCCATTTTGATCTGCATGTGGGCTTGTTTGGGTTTCCTCACAATGTGACAGTTTGGATTTTAGAGTAGGGATTCAAGAGAGCAAGGCAGACATATATGACATTTTTATGTTTTATTCTCTGAAGTGGTAAAATATCACTTCTCTGTACTTTATTAGGACAGACATAAAAGTTTCTTCTAGTTTAAGGGAAAGGAGACCTGGGCCCTAATACTACCTGGAATAACTTTTAAGGTCACATTGGAATCATGTAGATTGGAATAGATATTGTTGCAACTATCTTTGGAAGATACAGTCTACTGTAGAAACCATTTCATGTAGCTAAGCCTGACAAAATTTAGAAATGAGAAGAGAGGAGGGATAGTCCATCTCAGTTGCTCCCTCCTGCTGACTTTCATGTGCTAGTTTCTCTGTCAGGAATGCTTATCTCTCCATGGTCTTCATTGTTCCTAAACAAATTCCTAATATTCATTTAAAATCAAACTTTAATTTTGTGTCCTCTCATATGTCTTCTCTGTCTTTCTAAATTTTTACAAATTGAGTGTATGAGAATACCATTAATTTTTTTAAAAAAATAGAATGAAGAGGAAGAACATTTTTACAGGAAGAGTAATTAAAATATTGTGACAGTGTTTAAGTAGTTAGGAGTGTTCAGACTTGAGCAAAGAGAAATATTTTTTAGATAGTAAAAAAATCAGGGATTTTTTTGACCAAATTATTTTAGAATTTTGAGACTCTATTTGTGAATGAGGTATAGGAGACTATTAAAGAAATGATTGCTTGACACAATGTGGAGAAATTGTGTTGTACAGCTCACCAAATACAAAGAGACTTTGGTGGAAGTGTTTGGGACTGGTAAGGACAGTCTGAAATATCTAGAGAGTGGATAATTAAACCTAGTCACCTTTCTCTGAATGTTTTCTGCAAGAGAAGAGTAAGAAAGAACGAGTATTTGGACATAAAGAAAAAGGAAGAAAAGTGGCCAATGAGTGAATATCTTGGAAATAAAATTAATAGCATTTTAAAGTTATTGTTCTATGAAATACAGAAAAAAATCTTGGCAGATGCCTGTGATTTTGCTTCTTGTCAAGACTGGCCATTCTCTTCCCTTCTCTCCTTTTATGGAACATATGTGGTTGTATTTTCTGTTATTTCTCCCCTTTTCTATGTTTATCCTCTATTCTTTTAAAGAGATTATGTTAGATTCCTATCCGTACTTTACATCTGTTGTAAAACATGTTACAAAGAACATTTGTCAGAAAGGCCACTTCATCACTTTGGAGTGATGGCAGGAACAATGTGTTTTGAGTAGCCAATATTTTTATCCTTTTATGTACCTCACAGAGAGGAATACTTCCTCTATGGACTGGGTAATGTAATCTTATCATTGCCAGTCTTTGGTTGACTGGTCTCTATATATAGGAGTGAGGTAGGGCATTGTTAAGATGTACCAGGTAGGACTTTTGGACCTGAAACATGTTAGACTAGTTGCTTGACTAACTTAGGCTGAAGATACCTGAAATCTATTAGAAATGCAGAACTTATGAGAGAACTGAATTGAATGAATTAAGATTTGGACTAAATCAATATTTAATCATATGTCATATTTTATGTTCTTATTACATAACCAGAAATATTCTAGGTACTAATATGAAAGAGAAAGAATACGAGAGTCAAAGCACACATGAAAGAAGTCTAAGCTAAAGTAGATTGATTGGGAAAAAAAATAACCATGGTAGACACAAGATTATTTATAATCATAAAAATTTAAAGTAATTAAACATTTAATGAGAATGTTAAAATTAAATGTCATACACACACCTATGTATGTAGCCATTAAATTAATATTAAACAACATAAAAAAGGATCCCATTTATAAGATACAAATAAGAACATGCAGTATAATTCAAATTTCATAAAAACATGTCTAAAGGTTAAGGTTAGAAAGAAATATTTTTAATTCATTAAAATATTCAGTAGATATCACTGATTGGCAGAATAACATTATTTTAATGTTTACCTTCCCTCTTTTCTATATATTTCAAAGTTCAAATATACATAATTTTCTCATTAGTATTTAAAAGCTACTATTTGTAAATATGATATTGGTCATATTTTATGGTAGGACTGAGAGTCATGTCCTGAAGGTTCCTTAAAGACAAAACAAGAATTAATAGGAGAATGACTTTTACAAACTCAATTAGCTTAATATTGCAAAATTATTTTTTAAAAAGGGAGCTGGAATGTCTAGATGCTTTAGTGACTGATCAATTGTTATTGGACAGGTTTGCGATTATATTTTATATAATTAACGTAAACTTTTAGTTGATAATTAGACTAAACACAACCTTCTGGCCTTAAGATGCCTTGATTTTAAGCAGGCACACCTAGTTCATCCCAGTGTTTGTAATCCAGCTGGAAACTTTAAATAGCCTTTGAAGTGTAGGTAGAATTTCCAAAATATTTTTCATTGTATATTTAAAAATGAGATTTATTTATGGGTAGTTTTAATGTCTCAGAAGAAAACTGATAAATCTCAACAATACTTCTGCTGTAGAAGCATTTCCAGGTTAGGTGAGTTTGGGGAATACTGAAAATGTCAAAGAAGGAAATGTATTATTTAATTGTATAGATAACTTCCTTGTGAAGCCAAAATAATCTGAAAATATTCTTTGGGCCAGACACATATTTTAAATAATATAAAAAAACCTGGAAGAAAATATACAGAGAAGTATTTGTTTTCTTGGTTAATTAGAATTTTAAAGGTGTTTTTCTATGAGAAAAAAACTGTCATGCTAATTTGAATTTCAGGAATTACTATACCTCGAAAAGTATGACAGTGTCTTCACTTTGGAATAGCAATTTTTGTTTCTAGTCTTCAGAGTTTTTCTTTTTTCTGAAGACTGGTGGATGCTAACACTCATTCTAGGTGTCAATTTTTGAAGATTCTCATAGTATTTGGGGCTCTCTGGAATTCTAAACTGTCATAGGTAGCCCACATTTGGCCTTTAAAATTCATTAAACTTCGTATTCTTCTTACTTTCTTTTAGGGTGACAACCTCTTTTTTCTACTATTTTGTGAAAAGTGATATAATTTGTATTTCTATTTCTCTTAGGAGAGGTTCTGAACCCTTTCAATTTCAGTTTTCAGTTACTTTGCAACCTCAATCTTTGATAGCCTAAAAAATTATGATATTGTAGATTATGTGGTTTTCTTCATTGTTATGGAATTGATATGTTTCTGAAATTTTCTATATCTTAAGCAGAAATAAAAGTATAATTGATTGTTTTTCTAAAAATAGTAGCCAACCATCAGAAAATGACAATTAAAGAACACCACCATTAATACAGTCTTTAATATAGATCTATGGAGGGATATATTTAACAAAATGTTCAAGAGCTTTACACTGAAAGCAATAAAACATGACTGAGAGAAATTAAAGAATACATAAGTAAATGGAGAAATGTATCATCTTTATTTTGGGAAAGCTGAATATTTATAAAATATTCACTCTCCAAAGTGATCTAAATGTAATCACAATACATATTCCAAAAGACTTTACGGGAAGAATTGAAAATCTGTTTCTAAAATTAATGTAGAAATGCAAAATCTGAAAACCACTAAGCCATTCTGAAAGAAGAACAAAGTTGAAAGGTTTATACTACTTGATTTCAAGACTTATTTTAAAACTCTAGTAATCTAATGAGTATGGTGTTAGAAAAAAAGATAATCAAATAGAATAATATATCAGAACAAAGAGTCGATAAGTAGACTAGCTTTTATTTATCAAATCTCAATGTCACTTTCTCATTAAAATCTTCTCTCCTGTAATTATAACTGGTTTTTCTACTAAACTCTCTCACTGTCCTCTATCTTTCCATCTATTTTCATGGTCCTTATCATACCAATACTAAGTAATTATTTTTATAATTATTTGTTTATTGTTATTGTTCCCCATGAGACCATATATTTATAGTGGGAAGTATGTATCCTTTGTTCATGAATGTGTTAAGACTTAATGCAATGATTGATACATATTGGGTACATAATACATACCAAATGAATATTTCAGAGTTATGCAAAAGGCAATAAACAATTTGAGATTATTCTTGTATATAACTAATGGCCATTTGTGTACACTCTCTAAACTGCAAAAAGAAGACATATTCAGGAGACTGCTATTTCACTGTTTTGATATCACTGGCAGTATTTCTTCATTACTTCACTCTTTCTAGTTTCATCTGGTCTTAAACTGTTCTCTCTAGATTGCTGTATCAGTTGGCGTTCTTAATTTCAAGCAATCAGAAACAAATATGCTTCTTTGTTAATGATAATGTTCAGCAAATTGTCTTTCTCTTAAAAGTGAACTCTTTAGAATGAACCATTGGATTCCTCAACATTCCATAAAATTGCAATCCAACTGGCTTTTGAAACTTACCTTGTATTTTGAAATGATATGAGGATTATAAAAAGTTGCGAATATAGTAAAATAAATTTTCCTAAACTTTTATGCCATTCCCTGAATCTTAATATTTTTACACACAATTTTTTATTCTTCCTTCTCTTTCTTTTTTTCTCTCTAAACACACACACACACATACACATACACAAATTATGAAGCCAAGTGTATAAATATATACATTTATATATACATTTATACATACATGAGTTTACATATACATTTATATATACATAGATTATATATATACATAGATTATATAGATTATATAGATTATATAGATTATATAGATTATATATATACATAGATTATATATATAATCTATGTATATATATAGATATATATAGATTATATAGATTATATATATATAATCTATGTATATATAAATGTATATGTAAACTCATGTATGTATAAATGTATATATAAATGTATATATTTATACACTTGGCTTCATAATTATATATATATAATCTATATAATCTATCTATGTATATATAATCTATGTATATATAAATGTATATGTAAACTCATATATATATAAACGAGTTTACATATACATTTGCAAATTGGATATCCCTTTACCTCTAAATACTTCAGGTGCATTGCTTATAAACAAGGATACTTTCTTACATAATCAAGGTAAGATTATTAAAATCATGGAATTCATGTTATCAAACTATAGACTGAAAATTTATCCAATAGTCCCATTAATCATCCTTTTTAGCAAAAAAAACAAAGCAAAACTTTTTTTGTTCTTTTTTAGGATCCAATCCAGGGTCATATGATTAGTTCTTCAATCTCTGTTTTTCTCAACTTTAATATTTTTAAAGAGTTCTGGGTATTCATTTTCTAGACTATTAATTTGCATTTGCCTGATTTTCATTATGATTAGACTTTAGGTGTGCATTTTTGGTAGAAGTCATCATAGGAGGCATTTGATGTCAACTTTTCCCATTGAATATGTTGTTAATTTGATCACTTGATTGAAGTGTGATGGCCAGGCTTCTATATTTACCATAGTAATTAATAAGAATCTAAAGGAGATAGCTTGCAAATTTTTGGTTCTCATCACATTGTTTGCCCGCTACTTTTAAGTTATGGTGATTTTTTTCTGAAACAATTAACAGGATGAATGCCAAATAGTAATTTCCTAATTCCATCATTTCTTCTATATTAATTAATTTGGAATGTACTCTAAGAAAGAGATATTCTTGCTTTATCGTATACATCTATTTGGACTCATGGATTCTTATTTTGTTCTATTGCTTATATTATATTTTCATTACTTCTTTCGTTACTCAAATGTCTCATTGATTTCTGAAGGCTTTGTCCCCCCATCTTTGATATGGATATGTCTTACCAAGGAATCTATAGTATTTATTTTTTAGTTCCTTTTATCATTAACTCATCAGTCTAGAAGACCAGCATAATTTTCCCTGGTTGGTAGGACAGTCAAATTTCCTGCAGTCTGCAATATGGTACAAAATTACAGAGCTGAATATCCTAGGAGCAAGATGGTAAATATCTTGTAATTCCTGCTAAGATAAACAAAACAACTTCTGGTGTTTCCTATTTATTTAAATAAGAAAAAAAAATCCCCAGGTCAATAGTTACATGCCATATGTTGTTGATATCAGCTAAATTGGTGATTAAACTGAGAAATGATAGGTAACATTACTTTCCCATGTACATTTTAAGTCTTTGATGGTGGACTTAATTTCTTTAAATTTCCTCCTAGTCATGTTTTAGCTTTTGATGAACTAGAGAAGAGTTAGGAAAGAGAAGCACCAAAGATTTCTACATGGCCCTTTCTACCACAGAAACCACCATTCCAAGTATCAGAGAATCAATGTGATGATGAATTCAGGTGTTAATGATTGCTGATATAGTATATATTCAAAAACTCAATAAACAGTGGATAATTTGGATGTTCTACTGGAGGTATGGTGACGTAGATTCATATCAGGGGGCTGTTGATCACCTGCTCTCCATAAAGTTCCATACACATTGGTAAACAATAGTGTGTAGGTCTTCATATTAGAGTGTTAACTTTGGCAAGCATCTAATACATAAGTGACTTAAAAACGCTTATGTGTTTAGATGCTTTGGCAAGCATCTAAATATATAAATAAGTTAAAAATAGCTGTAAGTATCTTTGGTTAAGACTAAGATAAAAAATATAGATATGTGGATGCTGTAGTGTTTTTTCTAAAGTATACCCAACTCTTTCTTCATTTAAGGGGCTATAGTTCTAGGAATTTATTCAGGCCTGGGAAAGGGGGAATAGAACATCAATAGGATATATATTCATTTCTGAGTAGCCCACGATCAAATAATAGCCAATAAAGAGGTTATTTCCATTGAATCAAATCATTTTGGCTAACTTACTGTCCTTGTACCCTGTTGTGTTAACTAAGCCTGCCTTGTTATTATTTCTGTGACTTAAGAAACATTGTTTGTTCAAGGACACCTAATATACACTTATTCTGATTTCATCTGCAGTATCTCTCATAAACATGACTACCCTAAAGAGAGTAGCCTCGGAAGTACTTTTCAGAGATGCTGATGCTCCTCTCCCCTTTGTGTCTCTCAAAGACTTATTGAAAGGTAAATAGTCTCAGCTTTCTTGTGGTCCTTAGAACAGTGCCTGATATCTCATCTCTTGAAAATTTTAACGTTTTGTATAAGTATTTTTACATTTCAAAGAGAAGACTGACCAGCAAACTTAGCTTTTTGAAAAAATCAACTATGCAAGTAAAACATTAGAACTGACCCTAACTGCTCAAGATGGCACATTGTATGAGAATATGTGGCTATGTATTAGCATGTTGAGTATTAAAATATTCAACCTGACCTAAAATATTTTTCTTCTTCAGAAAATCACTTTCACAACCTATTTCCTGATATCTTCCACACATTTATGCTATTATGTTGATATGATTTCTGCTTGTGTGTGTGTGTGTGTGTGTGTGTATTTAAGCTTCTCTCCCAGACTTTATAATTTATCTGTGGTATGAGGAGGAATATTCCAAGTCCGCTATTGATAAATAGGGTGTATAAGAATTGCCTCTCTCTTGAAATATATGTACCTCACTTGAGTGTGCTATAAAGGATTAAAGGGAGGGAGCAACATTTTTATCAGACAGATGAGGAAGAGGCTTCTTTAGCTGGCAGAGGAGGCTCAGAGAGATCTAAGGTTTTGGAGGAAATATGAGTTTTGAAATTTCTTGTGTATCTGTATTTCACATTCTAGAGCCCACACTTTTATAATCTATGTACCGACTTTCATTTAGAGAATCTGGAAAGTCAATGAATTCAATTGCTATTGCAATTTGGCAACCTACAGGATATCTTGAGTTATTTTTTGGCTACCTTATCACTGATGCTGCTAGAAATAATAGATTTTTTAATTATATACTGTCCCTTGATTCAGTCTATGTTAAAACACACTTTAGGGATTTGGCCTTACCATTCTTTTCTTTAAATTGTTAAATTTCCTTAGAAACCACCACCCTATGTGGCATTTCTGAATTACTTTTGCCCATCATGCAGTTCTATCATAGGAACAGCAAGGATCCCCAAAATTTGCTTTCAATCAGCTCTTTAATCATGGTGATCACAGGGAATAATTTAATTTTCTCTTATATTACTAAGTGTCATGGGCAGCCAGCTGTCCATCCATTAATGATAATGGGATTTTCATTGCTGTTAGCAGTAAAAGCAGATAATTAAGCTCACATTTCTTCTATTTTACTTCAATTCTCTTGTCTGTCATATATTCTTGGTTCCAAAAGCTAAATCAGACAGGTTCTCATTTGAAATCAAAAGAAATCATCTCAATTGCAAGCAACAAAGAAAATTGGGAAGATATCTGGATGACAAGTCTTGGAAAGTGTGTAGGAACCAATGACAGATCAAAGGTGGGCAATGAATGTCCTGAGTACTACCAACAGCACTATCTCCTCTGAACACATATGAAAATTAGGAAAGATATGAGCAACACAACTAACAAACATGATGTAAGGAACACATGTAGAAGCTTGCACCCAACAATGATACCCATTTATCATGTTTGATAAAGATGTGCAACATTTCGGAACTGAAGTCTGAAGGAGACAGATTAGAGATAATACTCAAAGTCATTTATAGGCCTTCCTTTCCTCATGAATACCAAACTGGGAATAATTGATGTCAAAAGTTCCTTGTAGTTCATGTGAATACATTATATTAGACTGATAGTTACATAAATATCAATAGTGTATAGATATTTATGATTATACTTTAAGATAATCACTATGTATTGTAGTAGTTACCATGTTGCTGAAAAAAAAATGAGGACATGAACATTGACTCAATAGTTAATTAGTTTCAATGACCCTTCTCTGGGATAAACAAATCATGACAAAATCAAGTATACTTTAACTGTCTGTAGCTAAGATTCAATTGAATAAAATTTATTAACATATAATTTTATAGAATCTTTATAGATCAGTCTTTATTGGTAATCTTATTCTTACCTCAAATAATTATTACAAAATTAAAGGGATCAGAATATTATTAAAGTTTTCTAGTTTTGAATAAACCTTATATTTGCCAAAATTTTCAATTTCTATATAAAGTATTTTGATTATTATTGTATCACAATCGTAATTACAATCTATAGTGTTTTATGGTAGCCAGGGCACCAATTTATATTTTATGAGGAATGCCCTATTATTTATTTTTGAAATCTCTTTTAGTTTCAAGCATGGACAGAGTTCTACTTTGTAGACTCCTTGTACAGAGAGAAAGTATATTTCACTTAATTTTCTGAACATCAATATTTAATGAGTATTCAGTGGCCACATGGCAGTGAAATAAGCATTTTTTCTCTTCAAATGTCTTTTTATTCCCAGATTTCAGTGTCTTTTTAAGATGCTGAGAATCTTAGCAGTTTCACAATATGAAAAATATAATAGTCCCCTTATGGAGAATTAACACTCTTAAAAATATCCCAGAAACCAAAGGAAAAAAAAACAAACATGTCTCTGAATATTAATAACTCCCATAGTTGTAAGTTCTGACAAAATAACTATTTTTTCAGATATTGAACAGTATTCATGATAGTTCTGGTGTTATCCAGAAGAAATGAAACTGAGCAATAAAAGAACAAAGTCTGCACCTAACAGTGACAAAATTTATTAAATACTTAAAGGAATGGAATTCTACTTACTATGAAACTAATAGATGATGAAGCTTTCTGGGGGAGATGAGGGAAAACTGCTATCACTGATATAAATAAATCTATAGGACAACCAAGCAGAAATCGTATTACTCTAAAACATAGATCTTAAATCTGGAAATCATCTCTAATGATAAAGGGCAGACAAATTCAGTTAGAGTTAGGGTTACAATTTTATTCCTTTTTGGTGGACAGGTGGGGTGGGTGAATATTGAGGCCAGAGACAATTAGCAAATCCAGGAACTCTCAACATGCAGAAGGACTGCCTATGGTCTCACCTAAAAGATTGATATTGGGGTTAGATAAGAAAGCATAATTCCTAGACTTTGTTTATCTAAAATTATGTATTAAAAGTTTACTGTAGAAAATTATAAATTAGAAAATCATCAGAATCTCCCTGTTAGCAGAGTGAGCTGCAGAATACCATCCACTCCACAGCTGGGCAGAATTCAGCCTACGAGTGATCACTGGATCAGGCAAAGAATTTAAAATTTTGTATGGTGACTTGATCTGATACAATACTGTTGGCATATCTAGATAGAGAGATCTATATTGAGTAAATTCATTTGTTAGACATTCTGAATTCTGATTGGCTTACGTTTGGTAGAGGAGATGTAGAAGATGTTCATGTTAGGTAGGAAAAAACAAATGAAAACCATATTCCAACAGACAATGTGCTTTCTGAAAGGCAAGAAGAGAAATTTGCTGAGAAAAAAATGGCCATTGCATGAAAGCTCTCAGTATTTGCCATCACTGCTTTCCAGAGTGTGAAGCAGTGAAAATACTCTTTTAATATGAGAAGAGTAGCCCTTGTCTCTAGAAGAATAGAGACTTTGGTAGTAGCTTTCATCAGATGCAGGCTGTAAAGATTATATGCTACTCTTAAATACTAGGCAAAGAGTGTGTTACTTAATCTGCAGGCTAAAAACATTTGAGTCAGATCCCGGAAGAGCAGTCATCAGATACAAAAAGCAAGATTTGGTTTTGTACCTTTTATTTATTTATTTTTAATGCATTGATGTTCCTGAGTGAGTTAGATATATGTCCTCCTACCTATAATCAAATTCTCAGTATTCTCCAATATGGAACAGACATGTTTTCATTATCATAAGCCTAGATGTTGGTTTACAAGGACTCAATATATTAATTTGTCATAGCCGTTATCGGCAATAAAGATAACTATGATCATTGACTACTGTTTTTCAGGCTTTTTTCTCAGTACTTTACATAAGCTACCTCATGTTGTGCTTTCGATAACCCTATGAATGAGGGGCAATCATTATCTTTATTATTATAGATGAAAAATTTGAAGCTCAGTGTGATTACTTTAACCAAATAATCTTAGTGGTGAAGCCAGGATTGGAACCCAGGTCTGGCTGACCCCAGATCCTTGATCTTATTTAATCTGTACTGCTACCAGTATGGTTTGTACTTGATTCTGTTGATGGGGAAAGAGAGGCTCCTATACAGGAAGGTATAATTATTTAATCAAGGGTAAAAATTTTTTTACCTTTGTGGTGAGAACTTTTAGGATTTCCTCTTGGCAATTTTCAAATATAACATGCAGCAGTGTTAACTATAGTCATCCTTGTGTATATTTCATCCCAGTACTTATTCATCTTATAATTGAAAGTTTTCTGTCTTTTAAAGAAACTCTCATTTAACTTTGTCATCCAGTTCCTCCACACCTTCATCCAATTTTTCTATACTCCATCTCCTCCCTCTGGTAACCACAAATATGATTTTTTTTCTAGAATTTTGGGTTTTGTTTAGATTCCACATACAAGTGAGATCATATAGTGTTTGTCTTTCTCTTCCTGACTTATTTCACTTAGCATAATACCTTCAACATATCCACGTTGTCACAAATAGCAAGATTTTCTTCTTTTTTATGGTTGAATATATTCCATTGTGTGTGTTTGTGTATGTATGTTAGTATGCATACCATATTTTCTTTATCCATTCATCTGTCAGTAAACATTTAGGTTATTTTCCTGTCTTGACTACTGCAAATACTGCTGCAGTGAACATGGGAGTGCATATATCTCTTTGTTATAGTAGTTTCATTTCCTTCATATGTATACCCAGAAATGGAATTGCTGGATCGTATGCTAGTTCTATTTTTATTTGGGATAGAATTTGAACACTGGTCTTTCTGATTCTAAACCCTATGTGTTTTAACCTTGTGCCATACACTTTCTTTTTAAGATTCTTAGTACATTTTGGTATACTCAGAAGTCTAGCAGCAATCCAGTCCCTTCTACAGAACATCTTGGCCCATGGGGGAAAGGCATATTATTCTAGAGAATACTAAGTCTATAGGTACTAGCTACAAAGATTTCTTGTAAGAACACAAACCCAAAGGTATAGAAATAAGTTGAAGAATATAATTTGTTTCATATGCTCTTGTTCAATATGTAACTTACAAGAAGTGTCTCAAGTGGAGATAAAACAAATGAATTACTTAGCAAATAAAACTTGAGTAGACTGAATGTGCTACTGCCTTCTGAGCAGACAGTAAGCATACAATTAAAAATCAAAGACCACCTGCTAGAGAGTTTTTCAAATATAAAATAGCTGTACCATAGATTTGTAATTTCATTAAGGTTAAAAAACATTAAACTTGGTAAATGGTGAGTCATTGCTAAAGATATTCTAAAATTAAAATTTGCAAGTACTTATATACTAGAAATTGGCAGATTTTCAGAGTAGCCAATATAACAAATCTATATGGAGCAGGGTATAGATTGTTTGCCTTAGCAAATTACTCATAAACGTTGCCATCATCACTTGATGTGGATATGTGGAATTTGGAGAAAAGAAAATTTTTCAGAAAAATTTTCTGATATATTTCAAAAAAAAAATTTTTCAGGTAGAACCTTTCCCTCACATTGTCCTCTGTCATATGTATAGCATCCTGTTTTAATTTACTGTTTTTTAACAGCCTTATATTACGATATAATTCACATACCATACAATTCACTCATATATAATGTACAAATCAGTAGTTTTTAAATGTTTAGTTATTTGATCATCATTACTCTTTAATTTTAGAACTTTTCATTACCCCTAGAAGAAACTCTGTACTTACAAGTGGGCATTCACCATTTCCCCACAATCAACTCTTAGTACCACAGGCAACCACAAACTTATTTTCTGACTCTACAGATTTTCCTATTCTCGATATTTCATATAAAATGAATCATATGATATGTGATCTTTTTTCCCTGGCTTATTTCACTTAGCATAAAATTTTCCAGATTTGTCCATGTTGTCACATATATCAGTACTTCATTACTTTTTATGTATGGTTGTCCAAATAACATTCCATTGTATGGATATACCACCATTTGTTTATCCTTTTATCATTTGTTGGATGTTTGAGTTGTTCCCACTTTTGGAGATTATGGATAATGCTACTATGAACATTCATGTACATATTTCTATGTGAACATGTTTTATTTATCTTGGGTTTACATGTAAAAGTGGAATTGCTGATTTATAGTAACTTATGTTTAACATTTTTAAGGAACTGCCAGACTATTTTCCAAAGCACCTCTAATTATTTTATACTCCCACTAGCATTGTGTGAAGGTTTTCCACATCCTCTCCAAATCTTGCTATTATCTGTTTTTGTCACTATAAGCATCCAAATAGGTATAAAATATTAATTCAGTTTGGTTTTGATTTGCATTTCCCTGATGACTAATGATGAAGAGTATCTTCTCATGTACCTTTTTGCCATCTACTTATACTCTTCAGTGGACAATCATGTCCTTGCCTATTTTCTAATTGGATTGTTTTTGTTCATTTGTTTTTCTACTATTGAGTTTTAAGAGCCCTTTATATATTCTAGACACAAGGCTGTCTTTGTATCCTGCGACCTTGCTTAACTTGTTTATTAGTTCTAGTTTTTGAGTGTGCACTCCTTAAGATTTTCCAAATGCAAGGTTATGTAATTTACCAATAGGTTTACTCCTTTATTTCCAATTTAGATGCCTTTTAATTTTCTTGCCAGCTGCTTTGACTAGAACTTCCAGTTAAATGTTGTATAGAAGCAATGGCAGATATTCTTATCTTACTCTTAATTTAAAGGAAAATGTACTGATTTTACCACTAAGTATAGTGTTAGATGTGGGTTTTCACAAATGGTATTTATAAGGTTATGGAAGGTCTCTTCTATCCCTAGTTTGTTGACATTTAAAAAAAAATCATATAGAGGTGTTAAATTCTCTCAAGTGCCTTTTGTTCATCTATTGAGATGATTATGTGTTTTTTTTTTCCTTTAATCTATTGGTACACCATATTACGTTTATTAATTTTTGGCAATTAAAGCAACCTTGTATTCCCGGAATAAATTCTACTTTATCATGTTATATAATTTTAAAAATATATTTCTGCATTTGAATTGTTAGTGTTTTGTTACTGGAACTATTCTCACCAAAGTACTTAGTGACCCTGTAAAGGTCAAACTGCTAAGTTCAATAGCATCATCTATTCATCACATCTGTGATCATTTTATATTCTTTTCTAATGTTTTTCTTTTTTCCTTTATCATTAAAAACCATCAATCTTTTAGATCCTTCCCCTGGCTTTGCCAAACTCTAGTCTTTCTTCATTTATTATAGATACTACTGATATATCTTTTAAAATTTATGTATAATTGACATATAATACCCTATTAGTTTCAGGTAGACATCACAGTGATTCAATATTTATGTACATTATGAAATGATCCCCATGATAAGTCTAGTTACCATCTGTCACAACACAAATTTATTACAATATTATTGACTATATTCCCTATGCTGTACATTATATCCACATGACTTATAACTGAAATTTTGTGCCTCTTAATCCCTTTTACCTATTTTGCCTCTCCACCCCTAAATCACTCACCTCTTCATAACCACTGATTTGTTTCCTATTCATAACACTTACCTTTATGTCTCCTCTTCTAGACTGCAGTCTTCTCAAAGTTAGGGATTTAATTTTCTGTATTTTAATAGTGCTTTGTACTTTGAAGACTCAAATTGTTCCTCTTCCTCTTCTCCTAATCTTCCCCCTCCCCCTTTTTTCCTCCTCTTCCTTTCTCTCTCTCCTTCTTTTTCCTCCTTGTCTTCTTTCCTCTACTTCTCCTTTTTCTTTTTTTCTAACTCAGTGAATATATAATGATAGAAAAGTTAAAGCAAAGTGAAAAAGGCCATTTGCTATTTAAGCCCTACCTCTAAACTATTAAATTAGTGTGTACTGGGAAGAGAATAGAAAGGTGTGAGAAAAGACAAGAGTTGTCATGAATTCAGACACTTTGGAGTAATTTTCACCTACTGAAATGTCAGAGAGTAAAATTAGGACAAAAGAAGAGTGAGAACAAGTTTCTTGTGTAAAGTAAGTGCTCGTAGCTTGTTAGGTCAGTGTTTCCCAGAATGTGCTTTATGTGTTGTGGGTTAAACCAAATGGTGTGGTCATTTATGTTTAGAAATTTATGAGTAAGGCAAAGCTAAGTGATTCCTTAGAGATTCCAATAGAATGAACTATAGTGCTAATATAAAGTAATCATAGTACTAGCATTTCTCAATCATGCTTAGACAGGAGCCACTTAAAAACACTATAGCAGTCACCTGAGGACTGAGGCATGATTTAGATAGGGAAAATTTAGTTGCTTTTTTATTCAGAGATGACATGGTGATGAATGGATATAACTCAATATTTTGGATTTTTAAATATCCTTCATGATTCAGGCAATATATCAAGTTTTTGCTCAGATGTTATAAAGTTTGGCCATTAGCATTTTAGATAAATAAAACGTGATGTTTATATATGTTTTATCTGAAACTACTTACACAGTATTTAAACTTGTTCCTTAGCCTCTGATTTATTGTTACAAAAAGAAAGAATATGAAATGTTGTAAGGCATCATCATAATGACAAAAATGCAAATAAATGCAATTTTAGACTACAACTTTAAAAAGAAACTGTGTATTTATTAATGTTGTAGCCAGATAACATATTCAGCTGGCTAGTAGTTAACTATCTAGTGTTATAAAACATGTAGCTGCAATGAAACTAATAGTTCTTAAGAAAATTTTCTATTTCTGTTTAGATAATGCAAAATGCACATTTATTTCAGTGTTATATCTGACTTATTTGAAAAATGTAATTCTGGCAAAAGAACAGAATATTCACTAAAAACTGCCTTTGTATTTTCAGGGAAACAATTGCTTTATTCATAAATCTAAGATTTAACAAACAGTTTGTAAGAAGCAATATAAATTTTATAATAAACCAAATTAAGTCAATAACATAAAATATAAATTATTTAAATACATAAATAGTAATCTTTCGCATGTTCATACTAGTTAAGATAGGTGCTTTTTTGGTAAGTTAATCTAGTCAACTAAGTTATGTCTGCAAAATTTCCCCTTATTCCTTCTTCCAACCAATCATTAAATCTGATTATTTTAACTCTTCACTGTATTTTCAATCCTCCTTTTAATTTCACTTCTCCTGCCGGTCACTTAATTTAAGCCCTTATTATCGGACAAGTCAATTATTAGGGTGACTTCTTAATTTGTCCACTTCCTTTCAATTAACTCTGATGATTACTATAGTGTTTTTCCAAGATTATCATGTCCTAGTCTTCTTTAAATTCATTAATAGAGTGCTATTATTCACAGTATAAAGTACACTAACTTATGAGAGCATGTATGGACCTTTGTGATTTATTTCTTGTCCTTGACCTCATTAAAATTTGGATATTAGTTTATATCAAAGGTTGTATGCAAAAGTACCCAATGATTTTGAATTTCATATGTTCCTATAAAGTCCTCTACCTCTCTCCTATTTTTTAGTTATTTGTACATCTCTTTCTCTTTTTTTAATGTTAAAAGTCACTTATAATGATTGCCTCAATCATAGTGAAACAATTCCTACTTGGGCTTAGTGATTCCTTCCTGTGTGCTTTATAACAAAATTTATATACCAATAGGTACTAATGTCATTGTATGGGGATTTCTGTATGTCATTTTATTCTTGATATATTTATCATTAGCAAAGGCCTAATATATATTTATTAGGTATTCTATAATTTAACAATCTGCTAGATTTTCCCTAAACCATTTTCTACTTCTTCTTTGACTAGATTAATTTTTCCAGTTTTTCAGTTTTTCCTACAGTTAGGCAGAGTCACATGGCCATCTTCCACTCAGTGGAAGATGAACTGAAATGCTCTGCTTCCAGGGCTTCTGTGTATGGTCTTCATGTTCTTTTTTCATCCAAACAACCTTAGAGGATGGAAAAGCCATAATATGAAGGAATGCTGAGTCCATGGGTATTTCCTCTGAAGGAAGTCATCTGCTGATCATGAACACTCAATTCGCTTGAGCAAAAATAAAACTATTTTGTTAAGCCATGAGATTTGGGGACTTATCTGTACTATTATTAAATACCTTATATTAAATAATAAATATGTTTTTTAGTATATTTGAACATATTTTAGCATATTTCAAATATATAAATATTTTAAATATAAAAGGTTTTCACTATATTTGGTTTATTCATTAAAATTACTATATAATACATTTTTAAGTAAAAATAATAAAATAATAGTAATAGAATGTTATTCTATTACTCTCTAAATGTTATTCCGGTTTTATAAGTGGAGAAGTGAGATTTATGAGGATAAACACTTATTCCAGGATATATAGCAGTTGTGGAGTCTTGACTCAAACCCTCAACTAAAGTCTCATATTCATTTTCTATACCACGATATCCTAAAATAATTTGATACGGCTGTGATGATTCAGAAGGTTCTTTGAGATCAAGTTTATTGATACAAACATTGGTCATCACTTTGCGTGTCAGTCAGCATATATTTAGATTACAGTGAAAACTACAAAATTATCTTTAATAATAAGGTCTTAACATTTTCTTCTGGATCTATCACTGGATCTATCCACTATGTATGGCGATATTTTAAGGGGTTTGAGTTTACTTTCTGTATGGATTTTGAACAATAGAGCCTTTACTCACATTACTTATATGTTACAAATGTACATATGGAAGAATGATAAATACTACATCTAATTCAAATTTGTAGCAAATATATTTTATTTGGGTTCTGATATGACAGAAATCATTTAACCATCATTTAAGTATTTAATTACTACTTTGTTAATTAGTAATAACAACTATAGCTACATTGTGTCTAAAAGTTTTAATTAGCTAATAACTGTCACAAACTTTGGTTGTCTTAGATAAATGTTTTCCATAATGGCATAATCCAAAACACAAATATAGATGGAAGATTTATTTTGTATGAGATGAAATAATAAATCATGAAAACTTCATTATTATTATTGATGTTATAACATCATAAATAAGCATTTTTACAAATTATATATAATCTTAATTATTAAAATAAATGAGATATATTTGGATTTTTCATAACTTGTTATTTCACTTTTGGATTTGGTTCTGAAACTGTAGGCTAAATCTGCTTCATTGTTCCATTTGAAACATCCTAAAGGCAGACCATTGCTTTTACATATATAACATTTATAGCATTTATTCATTCTGAGAACTTTTTTTCATTTTTCTACCCTTATTTTCTCAAAGCTTTTGCCCAGTTACCCACTTATCTAAGTACATTACAATATACACAGATCCTCTGATCCGGAAGGATAAATGGTATCACTGTTTTTTCCAGGCTCTTACAATATCCACTTTACACCTCAGTTATAGAAGTTAAATGGTATTTCAGTATTTTTTGTTTGTTTGTTTTCTAAATATTACCTATCTTGCTTCAAAAAATAAATGAGGTGAATTTTAACAGATTTAAAGAAGAGATTCTAAAAAAAAATCTGAAAATTACTAATATGGAGAAAAAACACTAATATGAAGAAAAGTCTAGCATTATTGTAATTTTGATTGTTAAGTCTCTGATTGAGCTCAGTGTTTCTTCTTAGACAAAGCAAAGAGGGGAATGTAATCTTTAGAAAAATATTTTTGCAGCACTTGATTATAAAATAAATTCCTTGTGTGTTATTATTTACACAGATTGTGATAGGAAAAAAGAAGTTTGGAAGCAAATATTTTAAAAGAAAGTATAGTGATTACTTTTGTATGATTCTTTCTTACAGATTCTATACTTAATAACCCAAAACACAACATTAGTTTGCAATTTAACAGCAACAACAAAAATGTACGCATAGACAAGCATGTAAAACTAGGACCATTATTTTTTTAAGAAACAATTGAAAGTATACACAGTAGAGTATTATAGTTCTATGTTAAAGTATGTCTTTTGCTGAAATACAGACAGCATTTTAAACTTTTATACGTAATTACAGTAACAAGGGTAGTATCAGATACATAGTTAATATTAAATAAATTTTAGCATTTCCTGATTGAATAAATGAATAAAACATTTTGTTTACCATTGGTCAGTACATATAGTGTCTAATGTTCTTATTTTATATTTTGCGCACATAAAAATTACAAGCTGGATAAGCAAACAGATCAATTTTGATTTGCACATATTAGTGTGTGATCTTATACACATGGCCGCACACACATTAAGCTTTCTTTTTATGCTTTTCAATGATTGGTGCAGTTGATTAAGTTATGTGACATTTTCCTATTCTCCATTTGTTAATTCAGGTATTTTTGGAGCAACAGTCCCTATTTAATGCACTCGATTCAGTGTTTCCCAGAATAGCAGGCTGTCCACACACACTGCTATTCTTTCTAAAGCTATTAATTTCCCATTGTTGTGTTTTGTTTGATCAACTGCACTCATTTTCTCACTTGGATGATCAGACTTGGGACACTGAATCTTTAACATCTCTGCTTTGACAAAATTTTTTCTTTGTTCAACTTCAACAGAGCTTTGGTAAGGTGAGGTTAAATAAGAATTGTCTATAGCTTCGTCTGCTATGGTATGCTTTTCACAGATGAAAAGCACACTAGACTGTACTTTTATACCAAAGAATCAATGACAGAATATGCATTGTGCAGTACTAGAAGAATTCCGTAGTGTAATTGGGATCCTAGACACTTTTTATAAAACTTCTAGCTAAAAGTTGTGTGGAATTCAAAATTTCACCATACCTATTCAAATTCTAGGAGATGTGAAGGAATAATAAAATAAAAGAAGAAGTTAAATATTCCTAACCACATCAGTAAGTTAATTATGAAATGAATTATTGAGTTAACGTGAACTTTATTTGCATAAAGAACAATTTTCACTTAGTATTTCTTAATGATGTAAAAAATTTGAAAAGGGTAGATTTTAATGTTAGCATTTTTACTAATATATCCTATTTTTAAAGGATTGGCTTTACCTAGTTGTAGATAGTGAGGTTTTTTAATTTAAAATATTTCTTAGATCAAAATCTCAGGTGCAAACTTCTATAATTATGTATAAGGTTCTATGTCTCTGCTCTGCTAATCTCCATTGCATTCACAAACATCATCGTTTCATTTTCTTTTCATAGTATGTCTAAACTTATTAACAAAATATTTTCTATTCATTAACAAAATGCAGTTAGAGCTTTTATATACAATGTTTATGTACTAAAGCTGTGTGACCTTTTCAATATTCTCTAGTTCATTTTGCTAGTAATTCTTTGTTAAATACTGTGATTTTGGAAGAATTTAGTAGCTTCAGGCTGTGAGTTATACAACTATGATTTTATTAAGGCAAGTGAGAAATTTGAAGAAGTCTGGTTTCTAAATGATAAAGATAATAATTATTCAAGATAAGAAGAGAGAAAAGAGTAGGCTATAAAAATCGACTAAAACTTATAAGTAAACTTATTGATCTGCATTTTAGTCCTTGAGTCTTTGTTATTTTATTCGTTCACTCAACCATAAAAAGCTTTTTGAGACAAAGTCAAAGCAAGGATTCTGGAAATCAGAGTAAATTCCTTTCACTCCAGACTTCTAGGAAGCTATAATCTAATAGCTGAATAAAATACACACATAAATGTTTGCAATATTAGATAAAGATCGCAATTAAGCACTACATGTTTTAGAATCTTAGAAAATGAGAAGACTCCTTCCAACTGGGGGAATAAACAAACACATCTTCTAGAGAAGATGACATATGAGATAGGCCTGAAAAGACAAGGAGAATTTGAATAAATGTGGATAGAAGAAGGCATTCTAGGCAGAGGGAATACTTAAACTTTAAATATATTGGGGAGTCACAGTGTTTTCTTTTGCTTTATTTTGTTCTACTTTTTTTCTATAAAACATTTTTTTTTAAATAAGGAACAATCTGATTACCTAAATTAAACCGCTTAACAAATATAGAATACTACACCTAAATCGATGGACCCACTTTCACGTTTTCAAGTGCACCTACATCACTTTGAAAAGTGAACCATATGCTAGTACATCAAGCAATTCTGAAGAAGTTTCAGTGGATAAAATATTAGTATGTTCTCTGACCACAGTGAAATAAAGCTGAAAACTAAATTTCAAATAGATAAGTAGGAAATTCCTATATGTTAAAGTTTAGAAAGCATAATTTTAAATAACTCATGGGTCAAAAAGAGATCACATTATAAATTAAAAAAATATTTTTAATTGCATGATAACTAAAATTCCACATATCAAATTGTGTGGAATAATGCTAAATCTGTGCTTAGAGAGAAAAGATCCATGTATATATAAGTAAAGAATTACCTAAAAATTAATAATATTTACTTGCAGCACAAGTAGTTATAAAAAAAAGGCTATAGATAGAATTTTAAAAAGTAGAATGAATAAAATCATAAAGACATAAGTATAAAAATTAATAAAATTGAGGAAATATAAAACATAAAGGATTACTAAAGTAGAAGTTATGTTTTGAAAAGACTAATACAATTAATAAGCCTCTGTGAAAAGTTTTAAGAAAAGAAAAAAAAATGGTATCACTGTAGAACCTGAGGGCACTAAAAATCATAAATGAATATTATAAAAAGTATTAAGAAATTAAACATTTGGAAAAAATGGACAAAATTGGCTGTATTTTTAAATATCGGCAACAGTTACAACCTTTAAAAAATCATTTAAAATAGCCTCAAAAATAATTTTAATTAGTAAGCCTAAAAAATAATATTAAAGAACTCTGTGTAAAATGAAACACATTTGGAGGACATTAAAGATGAGAAATAAAATGAAGGAATAAACCATGTTCATGGACTGTATGATACAATACTGTAATAAAGTCCACTGGCCCTAAATTGATTTAGAGGTTCAAAGTATTTCAATAAAAAAAAATAAGGTTTTGTTGTTGTTTTTGGAGTTTGAAGAGCTAATCCCAATTTTACATGGAAATCTGGAAGGTCGAGAATAACCAAAGCATTATTAAAAAGAACAAAATGAAAAGGTCTACTTTATTTAATATCATCATACATTTTAGAGATACAATATTTAAGAAAATATGGTGTTGGCATAATGATAAAGAGAATAGAGTACTGTGTCCATAAAATGCATCATATATACAGCCACTTGATTTATGACAAAGATAATACATTCAAAAATGGGAAATTAATATTTTCAATGGATACTGAGTCAACTGGATGTCCACATATTAACAGAAATTTGACTCCTACATTACACTATATATAAATCTATTTAAATTTGACTCCTACTTGTATACAAAAAAAAAATATGTCTACCTGTGTATCAAGACACATATGTGAAAAGGCTTAGATTAGCATTAGTCCTAATAGCCCAAACTTGAAACAATCCAAAAGTCTTTCAACTACAGATAAATTATGGATTATAATTATTATTAATTATAAATTTTGTGGCATAATTTCATCCATTTGTGATAATTAATTTTGCTCCATACTTACATTTTGTTCATTTTTCTGTAATATGTTTTCCCTACAATTTAAAAAGTAAAAATAAAAACCTCAGAATTAATGTTATGTGTAAAATACCAGTATACTTAGAAGTGATACTCTATTGAAAATTTGTAGACAAAGCTAAATGAAATTTAGAAGAGCACCATGTTAAATAGATTAAAGAATCAACCAATAAAATAAAAGAATAAATTATTAAAATTAGAAATGAAAGAAGGCCCATCACTACTGATCCTGTGAACATTAAACAATAATAAATAAGTATTACAAAAACTCTATGTCCATAAATTTGGAAATTTAGGTGAAACTGATTTATTCCTTAAAATACAGCATCTGCCAGTCTTGCCCATGGAGAAACAGATAACCTGAATAGGCCAATCAATAATCTTCTAAAACAGAAAGCATCAGACCACACTGGTTTCACTGATAAATTCTACCAGTAATTTAAGGAAGATGTGATACTAATTTTCTACAAATCTTTTCCAGAAAATGGAATAAGAATACTTCCTAAATTTGTTCTATGAGTCCAGTGTTCTGTTAATACAAAAACCAGACAAAGATGTTACCAGAGAAGAAACTATAGGCCAATATCTATTATAATAGTTGCAAACATCCTCAACAAAATAGCAATCAAATCCAACAATGTATAAGAACATTTATATAGAACCACCAAGTGAGATATATCCCAGGTTGGATCAATGTTTAAAAATCAGTTGATGTAATCCATGACATCAATAGGCTGAAGAAGTAAAAATGATATCAATAAGTGCATAAAGAGTATTTGACAAAACCCAACACTTATTCATATTAAAAACTCTCAGCAAACAAAAAATAGAGAATTTTCTCAACCTGATAAAGACTATGACAAAGCTGCAGATAATATACTTAATGATGAGAAACTAAATGCTTTCCTTCTAAGATTGGGAACAAGGTGAACATGTCCTCTCTCCCCATTTCTTTTTGACAACGTGCTGTAAATCCTAGTTAGTATAATATGACGAAAATAAGAAATAAAGATATAATAGGAAAGAAAAGATAAAACTATGTTCGTTTGCAGATAAGATTATTGTCTATGTAGAAAATCTCAGAATTAACAACAACAAAAACTTCTGGAACTAATTAGTGATTTTAGTAAGCTTGCGGAATACAGTTATAAAAAAAATTAATTGTTTTCCTTTATATCAACAATGAACAATTGGAATTTTAAATTAATGAAAACACCATTTAGCACTCTTGATAAAAAAAAGATGTGCTTCATTTTAAATCTATCGAAATATATGCAAGATCTGTATGAAGAATATCACAGAACATTGGAAGAAAAAGAAACAAAGATGATCTAAATAAATTGTGGAAATATTTTATCTTCATGGATAGTAAGATTCAGTTTTGTTATGATACCAGTTCTTCTCAACCTGACCTATAGACTTAATGTATTCTGAATAAAAATTTTTGTGAATATTGAATAACACATTCTAAAGTTTAAATAGAGAAGCAAAAGAGTCACGGTAGCTAAAATAATATTGAAGAAAAAAAAACAAAGTTGAAGGACTGATACTACCTGACTTCAAGACATGGTTAAAAACTATATTACTCAAGAGAGTGTAATATTGGCAAAGAGCAGACAGATCAGTGGAACAGGATAGAGAGCTTAGAAACAGACCAACACAAATGTAGTCAACTGATTTTTGATAAGGGAGTAAAGCCTATTCAATGGGGAAACAATGGTCTTTTCAACAAATGGTACAGAAATAATTAGACCTCCACGAGTAGATGAGTGAATCTAGACACAGAACTTACACCTTTCAAAAAACTGACTTTAAATGAATCATAGACCTAAATATAAAATGCAAATCTATCAAACTTCTAGTGGATAACTTGGGAGAAATTATTCGTGACCTTGGGTTCAGTAATGGCTTTTTAGATATAACATCAAAAGCACAATCATGAAAGAAAAAAAAAATAAGTGGAACTTGATTAAAATTAAAACTTCTGCTCTCCAAAAGACACTAGTAAGAGATTAAAAAGACAAGCCATAAAGTGGGAGAAAATGTTTATAAGACATATATCTGATACAGAACTTATATCCAAATTATAAAATAAATTCTTAAAACTCAAGAGTAAGAAAGCAACCCCATTATTATGGTTTGTTACATAGTAAATACCAAATGATTCACTCTGAGCAATTTTGCTTTTATACCACATAAAAATAACAGACATACTTAAGGAGAATGTCTCAAGAAGATTCATAACAGCATTTTTATTGTCATGGAAAATTTAAAGCAATATTAATATATAACAATAGAAAAATAAATGATGCCATATCCATACACTGAAATGCTATTATTAAAATGTAGAAACAGGAGCTTTGGCATCAACATGAATAAATTCCAAAAAACAAAATGTTTAACATTGACCAAAAAAAAAAAAAGCTGTTTCTGAATGAGCCTATTTTATGTGACCACATATGTCAAGTACGTAAACAGAAAGAATAATTATATATATACAGAATTATTTAAATATCTAGGTATCTAATAGTAGAACAAAAGCATGCCTTGACATTTAAATAGGAAATTTGGAGAATGGTTACCTGTGAAGGAGAATGGGATCCAGAAGAGTTATACAAGTGGTCTCAGTGGTAAATGTTTTACTTCTCAAAACAAATGAAGCAAATGTTGCGAAATAAGAGGCTAGAATAGATTTGAGCAATACATACAATATTTGTTAAGTTAATTACAACACTAAAGTATGTAATGTTAACTGTTGATTCTACGTAGCTGTGAAAAAAATAAAATCATTCTAAATGTATGGGAATAATGCATACTTTTCAAAAAAAAAAAAAAGCTAGTTGTAGAGTAACATGTAAAAAAAGCCCTCACATGTTAGAATATATATTTCTATTATAGATACTTAAAAGCATCCAAAGTACATAATACTGTTTTAATAGTGTTTATCCCAGAGTGAGGAATAAGATTGTGTCAAATCCTTTGTTTAATTTGCAACTTTTTATTGTTTCTTTTCTTTTTCTCCCCACAGAGTGTATTCATCTTACTTGTATAAGTATACATAAATGTTTTATTTAAAACAGAAAAAACATACAATTTTGTGAGACAAAAATTGAAAGCAAGTAGCTTCAAAATTATTTTTCTGGGTCCCGGTGAGATCTCCAGTCCTCAGATCCCATTTTATTTTATAAATGAAGTGCTGGGTAAGTCATAAATACCTTTCCAGATCTCAAAACTTACTTCCAAGCAAACTGCTCTAGAAATGAGTACTTGACATGTTCCCATATCCAGAAGATCCTTCTCTGATATATTATTGAACATCTTTGTAGCTCTCAAGGCTGTTGGTTTCGGGACATCACTCTCTAGCCATTTATTTCCACTCTTCTCTGTAGCCCAGGGCTCCGTCCTTAGCCCTGTGTTCTCTTTCTAATTTTTTTCCTCCCTAGCTCTCCTTACAGAAATGTAGCTTTTACATATAAATTGATGCTATCTTAATCTCTGGCTCCCAACTATATGGCGAGCTCCAGATTCATTTATATATCCAACTACCTAGAAAACTTTTCCATTTCAAATGCTGTGCAGGCAGCTCCATTTCCTTTAAATGTCTCTATCCAAGTAATAACTCTATACTCAGTACTACTCACCCTCTTAGTTTCCTAAGCAAATGATAATTTTTGTATATGTTGCTCTTCATTCTTTGATATTGAATTTTTTGTCCAGGTTTGTTGCTGCTGCTTTTGAATGTATCACATTTTCCCCTTATGTCAGATTCTCATTTTTAACTTTGATTCTGCAATGATTTCCTCATTGGGTTCCGTAAACTAAGCCTAGTCTATATTCTCTATCACTAAAAGTGCTTTCAGTAACACAAACCTGTTCATGTTATTCACTGATCTTTAATTTTTACATTATGTCCTATAGCATTCAGAATTTTAAAAGGAAAATTACTTTGACATTAAAAAAAAATCTCTTGCTTTTCTCTTTAGTCTCATATTCAACCACTTAATGCTCACTTCCTCCTACTGATAATTCCTGGCATAAAATAGTATATAAGCATTTTTTAAATAAAAGAATATCTTCAATGAGGTATAATTTACTAACTATAAAATTCAGCCAATATAACTGTCCAATTTGGTAATTTTAGTTAAAGTTCTGCTATCATCATTACAATCTCATTTTTTAATATTTCCATCACTCTAAAAAGTTCTTTTGAGCACATTTGAAATAATTTATTATTCCTATCCCAGCTCCAGGCAATCCTGATGTGCTTTCCAGTTTTTATAAATAATATAATTAATTTGCCTTTTTGGACATTTCATATAATTGGAATCATATAATATGGAATATTTTGCATCTAGCATAGTGTCCGTGATGTTCATACACATTATAGCATTTATCACTATTTCATCCTTTTTGCTGAAGTGTACCCTATTATATATTTCATGTTTTGTTTATGCATTCACCAGCTGATAGACTTGGATTGTTTCCAGATTTGGGCTATCATAAATGTTGCTGCTAAGAATATTTATGTACAAGTCTTTGTGTGGACAGATGTTTTCACTTTTTTTGGATAGGATCCTAAGACTGGAATTGTTGGGCTGTTTAATAGCTTTATGTTTAACTTTTTAAGAAACTGAGAAAATGTTTTCCAAAGTAACCACACAATTTTGCATTTTCCCTGGTGATGCATAAAGTCTCCAATTTCTTCATATTCTTGCTAGTACTTGGTATTGACTGTGTTTTGATTATACAGTTTTTACTGGTTATTATCTTATCGTGGTTTAATTTGCATTTCCTTACTCACAAAGGATGATATAGAGTATCTTTTCATTTGTTTATCTACAATTTATACGTCTTCTTTGGTGAAATGTCTATTCAAATGTTTTGTCCATTTTCTTATTTAATGTGTCTTATTATTGCGTTTTAAGTTTCCCTTAAATATTTTGGCTATGAGATTATTACTTACGAATATATTCTCCTAGCCTATGGGATGTGTTTTCACTTTAAATGGTATGTTTTGAAATGAAAGGTTTATAATTCTAAGGACATCTAAGTTTTCATTTTTAAAATTACTAATGCTTTAGTAGTTCTAGGAACTCTTTGCCCAACTCAAGATCATAGAGATTTTTATTTATTTTTGTTGTTAAGTTTTATAGTTTTAATTTCTACATTTATGTCTATAATCTATTTTGAGTATTTTGTGTATGGTATGAGAAAAGGAAGTGAGGTTTGTTTGTTTGTTTGTTTGTTTGTTTTAATTCAGCTATTCAGGTGTTTCAGAACTAGTTAGTACAGACTATTGAATATCTTGGCATCCTTATTGAAAACCAATTCGCCAAAAATGTAAGGACTAATTTCTGAACTCTCTGTTCTTTCATTTATTTATATGCCTATTCTTAAGCTACTACCATATTGTCTTGATCACTGAATCTTTATAGCAAGTTTTGAAGTCAGATATTTAGGTCCTCCAACTTTGTTCTTTTTAAAAATTAGAAAAACGATCAGTCATATTTCGCTGGTGCGATGTTGAATGACATAATCACCAGGGCACATAGTTTGGTGTAATACTTAGCAATTGTTAAATATTCATCTCAAAGAAATGAAAACTCTGTGTCATTTAGAAACATATACACACATGTTCAAAGCGGTTTTATTTGTAATAGCCTTAAACTGGAACATGCTTACCTGTCCTTCAGTGGTGAATGGTAAAACAAACTGTGATATATTCATACCATAGAATACGATTCATCAACAAAACAGAATGAACTATCGATACATGCATACAACAGCTTGGATGAACATCAGATAACTTACATTGAATTAAAAATGCCAATCTCAAAAGGGCATACACTGTATGATTCTATTTATATGACGTTTATGAAATAATATAAGTATAGAAGTAGATACTGATTAACAATTGCCAGCGATCGGGGCAGAAGAGTGATTTTAAAAGGGTAGCATGAAGGAGAATTACGGTGATGATACAGTCATATATCTTGATAGTGGTTTTAGTTACACAAAGCTACATGTGATAAAATTACACAGGACTACACACACAAATACACACACAGATGAGTGCTTATGTAGCTGGTGAAATCTAAACTGCAGTGACCTGTACCAATAACAACTTCCTGTTTTGGATATTGTACTATAACTCTAAAAGGTGTTAACACTGGCAGAGCCTGGGAGAATGATTCAGAGAACCTCCCTTCATATTTATTTGCAACCTCCTATGAATCTATAATAATTTTTAAGTTAAAAAATATGAGAAAGAAAAAACAAAATTAGGGATTTCTTAAAAATATATTTTGAGTCTGAAAAAGAAAAATAATAAACATAGCTTATTAAAAACTTTTACAAAGTAACACAAGGGCATTACAGAAAATTAAGAAGATAAATAGAAGCCCAAAAGACATAAAAAGTATGATTAATTCTCACATATACATAGTTGCTGTTAATATCCTGGTATACATATTTTTCTATCTTTTCATGAATGTAATATTGGTTTGTAATATGCTTTTAAAAACTTTACATTGTGAGCATTTTACCAAATCATTAAATATAGTTCCACAACATCATTTTAAATGATTATATAAAAAAGGAAATCTGTGGAAATACCATAACTTCTAAAGAGATTGTTAGACATTTAATTAGGGTCTTGTTTTTCTTTTGACAAAGAATTGCAATAAATATTCTTTTAAATTTTATATAAACCCATATTATTTATTTAGGATTTGTTGTTAGATGTAAAAATTCTAGGTCAAAAATTGGGCATATTTCTAAAGTTTTTGAAATATCTTGAAAAATTGCTCTCAAGAGTCATTGTACCAATGTATAGCCCCACCAAGGATATATACATATATAGATATATATTTCCACATAGTCATATATTCAAAACTCCTGGATATTATTGTTAGAATATACGTTTATATAAATATTTTATTCTATATATACACAATAATACATATATTTTATTAACTTAACAGGTAAATTAGTCTCACTTTTTTTTTTAATTTGAATTATTCTTTTTTACATGCTTATTGGTTATTTGTATTTTTCTTTGGTAATTTGTCCATCGTATCATTTACCCTTTTTTTGTTAGGTTATTTAACACTTTCTCTAAACAATTTTTGACCTAATCAGTTTACAATAATATTTTCAGATTTCAGAGATTTATATCATTTTAAATAGAAATAATATAGTACATGTATAGAACACATTGTTTTTTCAAAGTATAAAGTTCTATGATTGCTCTTTATGCGCTTATCTTTGTCCAATGTTTAATGAACCAAACACTGTACTATATTTTACAAACTTGGAAAATGCTATGAAAAACCAATATAATTATCTTACTACAAGAACCAAGAAGGTTGCTAACATATTGCCATTTTGTCTTTAATATTTTTAGTCATCAAGTCATCAAGATTCCATTTTAATATTTATTTGTAAGTAGCTACTTTATTTCATTTATGGTCATTTATGTGATATTAATCTTATTCCCCAAGTTCTCTCCTAGGCATAACAAACAAAAAAAGACAAGTCATTCTATTAAAAAGTGAAAGAAAAAAAGTTTTTATGGGCTTGTATGGCCATTTTTCAGAGTATAAGATGTCTAGGGGTTAGTAGAAATACACATGAAATTATTTTTATTTCAAATTTGAGTATCATTGTTATAAAAAACAAAAATCAATATATAAATAGAAACCAGAGGTCAGTTTTTGAAATCATGGTCACATTCTTCATTTGCATATAATTGGGGCAAATATAATAGATTTTAAAGAAGAGACAAAAGGCAAGGTCATTTCAAAAAATGTAGCTCATATCTCCGATTATTAATTAATTAATTAATTAATTAATTAAAATTAATTTCAAGTATACAGTACATTGGTTAGACATCTATACAGTTCATAAAATGATCCCCCCAATTGCTCTCTCCCTCCCTTTACCCTCCACCTAGCCAATGTATGAATGCTAACTGCATTCTCTATGCCCTGCTCCCCATCCTCATGATCATCCATCAGCTACTAATTTGTACTTCTTTAACCCTTCGCCCCATTCTCCCAGCCCCCCAAACCCCTTTCCCTCTGTCCATCATCAAATTGTCCACTATATTTGTGAGTCTGTTTTTGATTAATTTGTTATTTTTATTCTTTAGATTCTGCATATAAGTGAAACTATATAGTGTTTATCTTTCTCTTTCTGACTTAAATACCTTCTAGGTCCATCAAAGCAATATTTTTTCCCATCCCTTTCCTTTTTATACGTCAGGGTCTTGTTTTCTTATCCTTTCAGCCACTCTATCTTTTGGTTGGAGCACTTAATTCTTTTCTATTTAAGGTACTTTTTGATAGGAATGTAGTTGTTACCATTCTTTATTTCTGTTTTTGATACATGTTTTTTCTTCTTAAAGAAGTCCCTCCAACATTTCCTGTAATACTGGCTTGGTTATGATAAATTCCTTTAGCTTATTTTTGTCTGAGAATCTCTTTATCTGTCTTTCAACTATAAATGACAGCTTTACTGGAAAAATTATTCTTGGTTATATACCCTGAGTCTTCATACTGTCGAATATTTTGTGCCAAGTCCTTCTGTCCTGCAGAGTTTCTTTTAAGAAATTAGCTGCCAGTCTTATGGGTGTTCTCTTATAAGTAATTATTTGTTTTCTCTTGCTGCTTTTAATATTCTTTCTTTGTATTTAACCTTTGGCATTTTAATTATGATGTGTCTTGGTGTGGGCCTCTTTGGATTCCTGGTTTTTAGGACTCTCTGAGTTTCCTGGGGTTTTATGTCCATTTCCTTCACCAGGTGAGGGAAATTTTCCATCATTATTTCTTCAAACAGCTGTTCAACATCTTGTTTTCCTTCAGATACGCCGACTGGATGGATATTTTGATCCTTAATAGTATCCCATACGTTCCTTAAATTATTTTTATAATTTTGGCATCTTATCTCTTGCCATTCTGATTGAGTGTCCTTGGCTTTCCTCTAGATAGGGCATTTGATCCTCTTCTTTAATTCACTTTGTTTATTCCTTTGTTTATTCCATTTAATATACTTCTCATCTCAGATAATGTGTTCTTCATTTCAGACTAATTCCCTTTTATAATTTCCATTTCCATTTTTATTTTATTTTATTTTTCTCTTTGTTGTTCTCTACATTTCCCAAAAGTTCATTGAGCATCTTTATAACTAGTGTTTTGAACTCTGCATCTATTAGATTACTTGACACCATTATATCTGGATCTCTGTTCTGTTCTGTCATATGGTTTCTTCTTCTTTGTCTTCCCATTTTGGCTGCCTTTCTGTCTCTGTTTCTATGTACTAAGCAAAGCTCCTAAGTCTCCTGGTCTTATTAGTGTGAATTTGTGAAGTAGGTGTCTAGTGGCACAGTCCTGAGAGGGGTTCAGCTGCAGGCCAAGTTTAGACCAAGCCTCTACCCCTCTGGGGCCACCTGTTAAGATTCAGCAAGCAATCGGAGATGCTGTGCTTATAGTTGCCTCAAAAGGCCACACTAGAAACCGAGGCCAGCTGCATCCACCTGTGTGAGTCTCAGCAAGGAGCACCTGACACCTGGATGTGACTTGGGTGGGCCACAAGTTGGGGTAGGAGTGGTTTCAGGGAATCCTCTGGGCGGAGCAACCTCTGTGATCCAGTTTGATTATGTCACAGCTGTGGCAGCGCTGTGTCCTGCGCACCGGTAGTGGGAAGGGCTCAACAAGGAACAATGGATACCGCCGGCACTTATGTATCAAGTAAGTCTCGCTTAAGCTCTCACTCTGACAATGTCTCTTTGTAAGTCCCTGGTGGCCCCTGCGCACAGCTGAATAGGCACTGCTGCTCAAAGCGAGCAGGTCCATCACTGTGAAAATCTGCTAGCGACGTGGCCCCTTTAAGAGGCGTCTGCCGCTGCCACTGTTTCCGTCTCAGCCGCTCTAGACCAGGTAGCCCCGTGTCCTCGCCCCGCCCTACCTTCTGCCGTTGCAAGGTGATTTCTTAGATTTCTCCCTAGTTGTATGGCTTGTTCATCCCAGGTGACTTTTCCTTGCTGCTGCTTCTTGTTTCCATCACAACTTTGATTTGGTCACCAGACGGATGAACAGAACCTCTATCATCTATGTTATTATTTGTCTCCTCTCTCCAATTCATTTCTAACATGAAAATCTCATAATTCATCAAAAAAGCTTTGGGAATTTGTTTACATACATTATTTGTTGTAAGTTGTTTTATTGTTATCTTGTGGGCTTTCTTTATAGTCATTATGCAAGAAATCACCTTACGTTATTGACTATTGACTTAGACTTTGACTTTAGTTTCTTGGAATAATTATATCAAAAGGGTGTTTGTGTGCCTACGTGCATGCATGCATGTTTGAGAGAGAGAGAGAGAAAGAAATAGGGCTGCTATGGAGAATGGTCTTTCCTGATGTGTCAGAAAAAACTTACTGTCGACTGAGCTATCTCTATCACCATTTTTATTTTTGATCTGTTTTTCATTAAAACAGTACATGTTTTCTCCTTGACTTTGTCCTCTTTTAAGTCCCTTCAAATGTTTTGTTGCCTCCTAATTTGTGATACTACTCTTTCAAGTTTCTGCACATCCGAGTTGGCCTAATAAGAATATTTTAATATTTTATTAGCTAAGAGGCCTATTCTAAAGCTAAGGTGCATTCTCCAATTTGAAAACCTTGAATCCTTTTAGTACATGATCTAACTTTTACTTAAACCTATTTTCACTTTTGACATACTGCTGGTTGATCTGCATCATAAATGTTTTTATACATTAATAATATTAATGAATAATATATACTCTCTAAATCCATAAAATGTATGTAGATTCAGATATAAAGATTATTTCATAAATGCACGTCTTAATACATCATTCTCTTAGGATGTTCTTTAATAATTTAGTTCTAGAAGAAAATCTAAAGTAGGTAATGTGGCCTACCATTCTTTATGATCAGATTACAGTTTGTCTCTTTAGGCTCTTTTCAGATTATTCTCCCTAACTTCTCAATTCCAACTTTGCTAGAGAACCCTCCAAACCTGCCCCCAGTTCTTAAGAAACATATGATTTCCTTTCACTCCAGAACTTTGCACAGGTAGTTTCTTGTGTAGAAAAACTCACTAATTTCATATTTTATCCTCTTCAAAAGGTTAATGTCTTTCTGCTTATAAGATAGTCCTCCCTGGAATGTCATAATCAAAACCTCCTTTAATGCATTACACTTTTGAAATAATTTAATTTATATGACCACATAACAAATTAAGAATTTTATTATTATTTAGTGCCACATGAGACAGGGAAACAACCCATTTGGTTTATTATTTCACCCCCATTGCCTTGCCTAGTGCATAGCACATAGAAGGCCCTTGATAAGTACTTATTGATCTGATTGATGATGTATGTTTTCACATAATTAAATACTTGTTAGAAACATAACAGGGGGAAAATTTAGAAGTACCCTAGAGGAAATCTAATATTTTTTTGTAAAACATTATTTACAATCTGTTATCTAACTTCTGCTTGCCTACCTGTACAGGCAAGGGTCCCATTGCATCACAAGTAGCCCATTTCATTTTCACACAGCACCAATGATTATCAAACATTTTTAAATCACGTTTTTATTCTCTTCAATGTTCCTTTTCTAAAGATAGTTTATATTAATCAGACTATTAGCTCTTGATTCTACCTCATTTCTTATGGTCGTATATATCTAAGATAATATGTATGAATATAATAAAGATCAATAAATGGCATATTGAGAGCAATCATCAGTTTGAAATATAGCAAGTTATATCTTAATTGGAGTAAGCTTTCGAACTATGACCTCCATTATCTTCTTCCACAGCATATATTATATACAATAATAATAATAGCTAGCACTTATTGAAAATCTCCTCCTTGTTCTGAGTATAGTAACTCATTAACAAGGTAGTTTAGTATTATCTTACTATATGTTATTATATAAACAAATTTATTTACATTTCAGTAAACTTGAATTTACTGAATAAACTTGAATTTAGGGGATTGAATTACATATCCGATGCCCTAACAGAAGGGCTTCCAAATGGAGAATGAGAGAAACAAATGAGAGACGGATAGCACAAGAAAAAAGAACTTCACTTGCTTCATGAGCCAAGAACCATTTCAACTGCTCCAAGAGTTTAATTTTAATTAGAAATTAAATCCAAGTTCTAGCGTGTCAGGGACGTGGACTTCAGCACATCCATAGTCAATATCCTCTTTGACATTCTCACTTTCAGGTGTTATGAAGATTTTCTCTTATCTTCTCTTACCAGGAAATATTTGTTTTTCATTTATCAAAAAAAAACAAAAAACAAAAAACTAGTTTTTCTATTTACTGTGTAAGTTTATAAGGAAGTGCTAATACTTAAAACAAATTGAAAATTTTACCGTCTTCTCCAGAACGCACACTATTTTCAAAAACATAGTTCAATTCAAGGTAGAAATTGTAATGCATGTTTTGAACTATAACCAAATCATGATATCTTGAGGTTTTAAATAATGGAATAAATGGCTATTGATCACATGATAGCAATATTAAAAATAAATTTAAATAAATTTAATTCTAATCTCTCTGGAAAGGAGATGAAGAATGTTCTTCAATATAATATTGATGTTAAAATTCTACTACATAAATACAGAAGCACTCATAGAGATTTGTGCACCATTATAAAAAAATCAATGCTGGCAAAATCCCAATATTTATATTACTCACTTTGGTCAGTTTTGGATCTTATGAGAAATAGAGTTTGTCTATTATTTTTATGATGCTGAGCCATGCTGTTCTTTTCCTCAGGAAAACAAAGTTCTAAGAATTTAGCAACTGAGAAATTTTGAGGTATATATATGTATATGTATGTATAAATATGTATATGTATATATATTAAATGACATCAATCGCAAACCTTCCAAGATTATGTTATATTTACTTTTGCCCCCGAATAAATATGTCTTACTACACTAAGCAAATATTTTCCACAATATTCACAATATATAATGTAAGTAAAACATGTATTTGTCCTTTTTAATGTATCATGTATAAAGTAGTTTATGCAAAATACATTTAAACTTGGGTTTCATAATCTCAAATCTATAGATGGGCTTCAAAGTGTTCATGAATTATTAAATTACATAAACATTTTTATGTGATTGTGCTTATAAATATAATTTCTATTTTTCTTTTTCCTGGAGAAGGATTTCTAAAGTTCCTCATCTTAGCAGAGGGCATGCTATACTGTACAAAAATTAATAATCACTGTTTATGTCTACAATCACCATTATCTTCTTTCATGGTATGCTAATAATAATAGTTGACACTTATTTTACACTTAATTTCTACCAAACATTGGTTTAAGTGATTTATATATAATAACTCATTTAATAATCTTAAAATTATCTGTTGAAATAGAATTTAATTTTATTCCACTTTATAGATGTAAGGACTGACTCATTGAGGCTTAGGGTCACTCAGAGGTAGTAAGTGACAGAGCAAGGATTTGAACCTGGGCCACCAGTTTCCAGAATCTGTGCTATAATGCATAATATTAAATGACTTTTATTTAAAAAATTACATAATTAAGTTATGTGAACCAGACATTTAATTAATGTTATGTCATGTAATCACCATCATACATTATGAATTAAGTTTGAATAGTTTCAAAAATATATGAATGAGATGATGTCTATACTACTTGACATTTAGATATTATCCAATGAATGAAAATTTCTCATTCTTTTCTCCCTAAAGGCATTACATGCAAAAACAATATAAAGATTTGAAAAAAATAAAGTATACTATCTGACTATGGCATTTATGTACCATATAAGAAAGTCTAGGAAAGCAATGAAGTCAAAGTAAAGGTATAACTCCAACATTGTCATTCCTATTCAGGAAATATTTTCATTAAAAGGAATCAGTATGGATATCTTTGACTTCATTTGACACCCACTTTCATTTAGCTGTCTAAGCAGCTATGTATTTTCTCCGCATAAAGAACAAGGTCAGTTTCCAATTTGCAAGCTCTTCTGCTGGTTACCTATGTTCATGAGTTCAAGATTATTCAAGTTTTTATTCTTAGAGTTTTTTTCTTTAATTTATTGATTTCACACAGAAACCATTCAGCTTGATAGTATCTACTTAAAGCTAACCTTTTTAAAAAGTACTTTGAGATTCCTGAGGAGTTTAGATGTTTGCCAAACTCACAAATCTTAAAGAAAACTTGTAGACATTAGCCTTGTTTGTGCTCATCATTTGCTCTTTTCTGCTTTTTACCTCCTCACCTTAACTCAATCCTGACTTTCTCCCAGAAGGCCACATCTGCATACTGGGCTGGAAGATCTGCCTGCTCTAGGTTTTCAGGTGCTGTTTCTGATAAGAGCATCACCCCATTACCCTTTTGTCTCTATTAGGAGTCCACATCTCTCATTTGTACATTCTCTGCAATCCTTATATCTCCTCCTTATACTTTCTTGCCCAATATGTCTTTAAACCCAGCTCGTATTTGTTTTCTTCAATTTGTTACCATTTTTACTTTCTGGTTTTGTAACCTCTGCTGGCAACCTACCTAAGGTTAAAAATTGTGCTGATTGCAATATTCAATACACATCAGCCACCTACCAGGATCTTTTTGAAACCTGGAGGTGAACTATGAAAGGCATTATAAAGTAATAGAAAGAACACAGACATTAGAAGGAGATGAAGATATATTAGTAGCAGCTTTATTCAGTTACTTAGTATGTTGAAGTCTTATTATATTTGCTAATAAAAATAATACATATTTCTCATAAAATTATTTTGAAATAGTATGTGTGATTTTGTAAACTATAGTTAGCTGGGCAACTTGTAGAATAAAAGTGACTAAAAGAAGACTATTCTTGGATCAATGATGATAGTATGACCTAAGGCAAATATTATAAATAATCCTATTCTGCACAGCTGAGGTCCATTTAAAACAATTTAAAAATTGCAGTGTTATGGAATTGTCAATTCTGCATCCTTAATTTATTTGTTTAAAAAATTCTTGTTGAGTACCTTCTATGTGCTAGATGTTATTTATAACTATCAGATTCATAGGTTTATAAAGATTAATCTCTGTTAGTTTTGTGGTATAAATCCTTATAAATAGTTCTACCACATATCTGTAAATGCCATTTTCATGAAGATAAATCAAGTAATACTATTTTAAAAAATTGAAATGAAAATTATAGCAATTCCAGTTCATTTCTCAATCCCTTCCCACGTCAGTTCAGCACTAGGACTCATTCATTCATGACATAATGTGCTAGAGGAAGTCAATAAATAGGCTAAACTCAAGAAATTTTTAAATCAGTAGACAAAATATATATTATTTTCCATTATCATTTCTAAAATAGAACATCCTCCCCTACCATTCTCTATCTTCTAATTTTGATTCAATTTATGTATTGTACATATTTATTCCCATCCAACATATGTATTTTCTACTTATCCCATTGAAATGGCTAAGACATTGTCTATCTTGTTCGTTGTTGTATCTCCAGAATCTGCACTTAGTAATTGACACTTAAAGCTACTCCATTCATATTTATTGCACTATAATAAATGTGTTGTTATTTGATCTCACTCTCTCTGTCTCACTTTCTTTCTCTTTCTCTGCTCTTCAAACTCCAAGAGGACATATTACACGTCTTTCGCTTATCGCTGCCCCAGTATGACCTCCAAATTACTTGGTATGTTATATATGACAAATAAATATCAAGACAGTTGATCAAATAAAAAGGAAATCAGACATTATCTTTTCATTTCTTTTGAAAAATCCATTATATCAATTTGTCTTTTCAGAATAACTTATATTAACCTAGTTAAAACTTTATGTCTTTGATCTGATGTTTGGTGATATATTCTTAATGTGCATATGTCTTCTTTCCCCATCTATATTATATCACTATTATAGTTTTTATTAGGGCAAAAGAATTATTACTTGTAAGGTGCTAAATAAATGTGTAAGACCAGGCATAAATTTTACTTCCTCTACATTTGGCCATGTCCTGTATGGATCTTTGTCCTGCTTTATCTCCCTCAGGACTTTGGATGGTTTTCTTGATGTTAGACTTTTACTTGTTTATATTGGAATGTTTACTTCTTCTTTTTTTTTTTTTTTTGAAAAAGGCTTTTATTGTAGCTTACAAGAAATAAGATAACATTTTTAAAAGGTAGGAAAGAAGACACGAAAACAAATGGAAATAGGAGTGATATCAATATATAAGACAGTGCTCTGAAATTCCAAGTATAATCTGCACCAGTGAGCCTCCAAGTGGAAGTCACTACAGAGAGAATAAAATGGTCTTCATGTTATTTATTAATTTGTATGATAAAAATTGACAGTTTATTTCTATGGAGTATGACTATTTTTCATAAGACTAGAAAAAAATATTTTCCAGTTATTCTCAGGAAGATTATACAATTTTAGTCAAGGAACAATACCCCCAACAACAGTCCTACTACTGACAATTTTCTTTATCTTAATCTTCACACACCTTAGCACAATTACATATAGGCAATTCCACCAGGACCAGTTCTGTCCAGGCCTATAGATCTTTCTGCTTATCTAGCTTAATCTGAGAAATTTAGATTGTATTCTTTTAGGAAACACTGTGATTTTAATAGTTCCCAGATCTACTCCTTTGCCTATACTTGGAGCACTGATACATTCAGGTAATTGGATAAATTTTTATAATTTTCCAGGGAAACCAGTTCTTTCCTTCTGGCAGAGGTATGGTTCTCCAGACATTCAGTCTGTACTTTGAGTGTAGGTGCATTTTCATTACTGGAGTGATCCTTGTAGAAAACCCCAGTACACAGAAAAAGACAAAACTGAAAAATAATAATTAAAGATTTACAAAGATGGGTAAAATTTGATCAAACATTCTAGCAGTGGTGTATGAGTGAATCCAAATGAGGCCTTAGCCAAATTGCCATGGAATTCTTATTACTGAGCAAACAGAAAATATTAATTTCTACTACTTGAACAAAATTTATGGCTGAGGCAGAAATCTGCATGGTACTCGAGGTAGGAGGCAGAGCAGAGGAATAGGGGATTTAATGCCAGTAACTCTAATTTGGACATATCCTTCAAAAAAAGTGCAATTTGTCTTTCTTATCTCACATAGTCCTCTTTCTTTAAAGACAATATTACTTCAATTTTGGTGATCTTCTTTAAGATTTAGAACACAAAGTACATAAGGAAGTAAATATTTCACAAAAATGAAAAAGCAATTACATTTTTTTAAAAAATGAGAAATACTGCATGCATCCTAAAAACCAAAAATCTGTGTTAAGTTAGTGAAGCTTAAATATTAATATCTTTCTGGAAAAGCTTTTATTCTTCATCATCACAGAGCTTCAGAGGGCATTAAAAGCTCATAACCGTAAACAGAACCCAGATCCTTATGGCCATAGAACTCCCTTGATTTTATGTTCCACTGGGTGATGTGGCGGTTCTCCCTCAATAATCCCCTGGAAACAGCTTTAGCAGTGAAAAACTTGTCTCTCCAGACTTGCTTTGCAGCAGCTGCCACAGTGGTTTGCTCGGGAGGTAGCAGCTGTGGCATTTCCCAGGCTCAAAGGGCATTCATCTGAGGCTTACTCTCACAGATATTCTGGAATAAGTAGGATTGCTTCTTCCAATCACCTTGATCCCCTTCCCTGCCTTCCTGTCAGCTCATGTGCTTACCCTTCCCCCCCAAACAGTCCCACATCCAATGCATACCCAAGTGCACACACATTTTTAAGACCATATAAATTTTTAAATTTAATGGAGCTCAATGGGACATTCTGTTAATCTGGAAATGTAGGGGATTAATGCATGGGTCTTATCTAAACCCAAATCATATCTAGACATCGTTATTGGAGTTATATTGAAAAATGGGAGTTCACTAAGAATAAATTTATTGGAGCCATCCTCCTAAGACTTCAAAGAGAGATGGACAATAAATCTATTATTTCAATTTATTTTTGTCTCTTTGGTTCACCAAATGTAATCATTTTGGTAAAAAAATGTCAGTGCAGGTTAACAACTCATATTTCCCAATTTTTACATGTATGCCTAGACAGAGAATGTTAAACTAATTAAAAGATGAGAATCATATTTATTTCTTTGTGCCATAATGTCAACTCAATATACTTCTTCATTCCTAAGAGTGAAGTAAGGACTTCTGTACACTGAAATCAGTTTTCCATTTTTGAAAAGTCTAGAAACTTACAAAACTTTGTAGAATTCATCTATACCAAATAAAAATGTTGGCATTTATTTTATATGATTATATTAATAGCGATAATAAAAACATACATTTTGCAGAACTCTGTAATCTAAAATGTGCTTTCATATTTATTCAGTTCCTTATTTATTCATCACAGTCCTTTTATGGGAGACAGAAGGATCTATTTTTAATGATACCCTTTGATGAAATAACATACAAATATTTCTACTTTCAGTTACACAAGGATAGTAGGATTCATTTTTGTTTTCACAGGAGTTTCACTATATTTTCAGTTCTTTGCACATCAGGCTAAATGGCAACCGGCTCTTTATTTAGAGAATCTTCATTTTCAGCTGTTGGCACTGCCATTCTTTCAGCTGCTCTTAGTCTCTAGAGCCTACACATAATAAATAATACAATCCGCTGGAAGCCTCTAACAGCTTTAAATGTTTCTGCTAATGTGCCTGTGGCATTTTAGACCAGCTTTTTAAAACTTCCCTAAAACCTAGGAATTACAAAACATTTATGAGTTTAAAAGGACATCAATTAATGAACTGCTTGATTTTATTTTAGATGGATGTCTATTTTCCATCTCAATCACTGAGTACTTATTGCTGTCTGATATCCAAATGGCAGGAGCAGCTAATCAGCTATTATAAATGACCACACTCTTTACCATATCTGCAGTAAGATTGATCTACTGAATTGCACTATTAGTTTTGGAGCCAATATATTAGAGCTGCAAACCCCAAATGGAAAAAAAAAAAATCTGCTTCTGTAGAATTCTGAAAAACAAAAAACAAAAAACAAAAAAAAAAACTCTTTTATTGTTTATTCATATCTATAAGGGCTACCTCTTTAATCTCAAATTCTAATCCTGTGGCAGGTTCCCAATAGGTATTAGAGAAGAAGCTGAAGCTTCCAAAGCATTTCAGAAGTGAGGCACAAATAAGAAATAAAATAATAAAGACATGGCTCAGCCTTTTTTCATCTCAGATTATTCTCTGAGAAAGTCCTAATGGTCAATGTGGGATGTGTACTATTAGCGGAAATACTGTACTAAAAATGTTTTCATGCCTCCTGAAATATACTTAGTTTCACTCTAAGAGATAAAGAAGAGCTGTTTTGCAAAGGAGATTGTTGTATTTGCTATTTTTGTGCATGTAATGCAAACTTTTCCAGTCCTGGGGTTTTGCACAATGATATACAGGAAGAAGCTAGATTTCATTCAAAATGCTAAAATATTTTTTCCATTTAAAATATAATAATAATAGTAAAAACCTCAGCTCAACAGTCTACATTTCATTCATTAAATTTATCTATTGCAAATTGTGGATGAACTTGTTTATTCATAGTTTTAAAGTTCCATTTGCTATGACTTGAGAAAAGGCTAAAATGGAGTTGGTGACATCATTACATTGAAATACTTTGTTAAAAATGACAAACTCCCTTAAGAAAACAGTTGAACTCACAAATGGAAGACTAACTCAAATACTTGTCAGTGACATTTCATAGCTATAAGTGTGGCAGCTATAAGTAATTGCATTTCCTTTGACTTCTTTGACACCATGCTGTCCTGGACTTCCCGGCACATCTCTTTTTTTGTTTTTTTTTACCTCAATATTTTAACATTTTTAAGGATCTGAAATTTCTACTCTATTTCTACTCTATTTCCTTGAGGTGATATATTACACTCCAAAAGAACTACTTGAATTTTCTTTTTTACAGACAGAAATCTAGGCAATATGTGTGGAAATACATGTTAAATGTTAATATATGTTAATACATGGGATAATGGTAGAAGAAACATAAAGTTGGATTAGTTTGAATTTATTGATATGGGCTCACATAGCAGAGATTCTGCATTTAATGTCACAGCTTAGAGACTCAGGTAGGGATTTAACTGGTTGGTTGGTTGGCTGAACCATAGACCAAAAGGTGGCCCATAGTGAGCTTATTGGAAATACTGGCTCTGCCTTGGTTTAATGTAAAATAAATAATTCAAAGTTTTAGAGATTGAGATGTTAGAGTAGATTTGTCATTTTGAGAAGGTCCAGAAGACATCCCTCTAATATTACTGTCAGCAATTTACGAGTGAATACCCAAAATCCTCGCAGGGCTCTGTGATTACTCCTTTCTGTAGGCCACACCTCATAGTGGGAACCACAGTCACTGAATTGGGAAACCTAAATGCAGTGGGAGTAATTACATTTCAGGTTAGCAGGGGCCAAGTGACTATACTCTACTGCCAAAGGCAAAGTGGTTGTGGTTATCATAATAGTCAGCAGAGTCAAAGCAGCAATTAGAATTGTGTGACTCATGAAGACCTATGATTTTAGCTAGTTGATCATGGTGTTTCTAGAAGTGACATAGATAGGAAGGAAGTGTCTTAGTCTGTTTGGGTCACTATAACAGAATATTATACACTGAATGGCTTAAACAACAAACATTTATTTGTCACCTTTCTAAAACATGGGAAGTCCAAGATCAACATGGCTATAAATTCAGTGTGGTGAGACTCCTCTTCCAGTCAGGTATAACATGTCTAATATTCTTGTAAGAAAAAGACAATTTTTAGATAGTAAAACTATTATTTTAGTTGTTAAAATTTTGTTAGAAAATTTTGAGAAAATACTGAAAAGATATTTTACAAATAAGTGATTGATCTTTAGTTTTTCACTTAATATTTATATATAGAATACAAGTCCTTTGTAAAAAGACCTAAAGGTAAAAGTCTTCAAAATTGAGAATAATACAAGTACTTTCTTCTGCTTTAGAAGAGCTAGGTAATGTGATAGACACTGTGCAATTAATATTTATGAAGAAATTTTGTATCAAAGGACTTCCAACTCAAGAAATTATCATTTTACAGTCTAAAATTTTAAATTTGTGGTGGAATTATATGTCAGTCTTTTATTTCTGTTGAAGAATTTGAACTAGATATGAGAGGATTACTTTTAACAGATGGTGCTCCAGTTATATTAGGTCAAAAATATAAATAATTATTTGAATGTTAAATGAAGGGACTGATGTTTTCCTTATTGCGTTATTCCACTGTATTATATATATTGACAATATTTATGCTTGGTTTCTGAAGCAGACTTAAAATAGTCATGGATACAGTTGTGAAAATTTTTCAGTCTATATAGCAGATGCTATGAATCATTAACAGTTTATGGAACTTACAGAAGAAATAGAAGACAATGAATTTAATTATCTCATATTCTTGCCAATTCACTCTGATTCAACATGGAAGTTTTTTTTTTTTTTTAAAAGATATTCTGTACTGTTAATTTCAATTGCAGATTTTCTTGAAATCAAGGAATGGCTGCCAAATATTTAATAATCAAAGACAAAACATGGCAGTGTAAGTTATGTTTTCTCACATAAATATCATAGATATCACACTGCGTATAAGTAAGCTAAATTTAAAGCTCAAGGAAAGGAAAAACTTGTTATTTAAATAGACATGAAATGTATGTTCAAATTGAAACTTTTCAATATATGAATAAATTATAGTTTTATACATTTTTCTAACATGAATCAATATGCCAATGATTTTAGTTGCAATTTACAGTATTATACACATATACATATGGTGTAAAACCTACAAAAATTTAAGAATTTTGGTCATAATAAATTCAGATTTATTTTTTGATGTAGGTGATTCTCCTTTGAATATGATATTAATTTAACAATACTGAGTTGAGATGAGAATTAGTGAATATATTTAAGTATATAGGAGACTTGAAGTACAATATCAATTTTACCTAATCAACATTTGTAGAATACTCTACTCATCAACAATAAAATATGCATTCATTTCAATTGCATGTGGAACATTTACTAAAATAGATCACATTTTGGACCATAAAACACTGCTAAAATAAGAGGGAAGAGAGGCTGAAATGCCAAGAGTTAAACACTACCCTAATTACATGTGAAGTAAAAATATTTTTCTCAAGCAAAGTTTATGAAACAACTCATTCGGTAAAACATAAATAAAAGTTTAATTCAAAAGGGAAATATTTAAAACATTTAAGTATATTCAATAAGCTTCAAAATAAAGCAACATTTGAGAGAATTATAAAGCAAAAGGAAAGATGTATTGTCAAAATATGTGATTGAACAGCACCATTAACAATCTAATCAACAATTAAATAATAATTACACCTTCTCAAGCACATAAGAAAAAATTTCCAAATTACATGTTCTAAGCCATATAAAATGACTTAAATTTTAACAACTTTATTGAGTTATGATTTTATACAATAAAATTAGTCATTTTAAGAATACAATTCAACGATTTTTAGGAAATTACAGAGTTGTGCAACCATCAGTATAACCTAATTTTAGAAGATTTCTGTCATCTCAAAAAGAAACCTAGGGCTCCCTTGTGGTTATTCTGCTTCCCAGCCCCAGGCACGTACTAATATATTTTCTGTCTTTATAGATTTGTCTTATCTGGATCAATCAAGTAAAATATTCATATGTATATCTGCACTGAGTGTAGTAATTTGGAGGTCCTGTGTGGCATCATGTATCAGTGCTTTTTTTCTCTCTTCGATGCTGAATAGTACTCCATTTTATGAATATGCCTCTTTTGTTTAACCATTCCCCAACCGATGTACGTCTGTTTTCTTTCTACTACATCTGTCCCCACTTTTCATTTATTATTAAGAATGTTGCTATGAACATCCACATACAGGTATTTGCGTGGAAATATCTTTTCATTCCTTTAGGGCATGAAATATTTGGTCAGATGGTAAATTTATTTTTAACTTTCTAAGAAATTGCCAATTTCTCAAAATGCTTCTACTATCTTATGTGCCAAACAGCAAAGTTTGAGAGATCTAGTTTCTCTACATCTTCACCAACACTTGTTACTGTATTTCGGATTATAGTAATTCTAGTGGGGATGAAGTAGTATCTCATTTTGGTTTTAATTTTTAATGACTAATAATGTGTAGCATCTTCGCATGTACCTATTGGCCATTCATTATTTGGTTAACTTTTCATTTATTGAGAAATATTTTATCAGATATATGATTGCAACTAGTTTCTTCCATTCTATACTTGCCTATTTACTTTACAATTTTTATCATTGTTTATATTTGCCTTATTACAAGTCTCCTACTATCATTCCAAAATTAATATTATTTATCCTTAATCTATTTATTCACCAATCACTGAGACATATGTAAAGGCAGAGAGTTTTGTTTTTTTTAAAAAAGAAAGGCAAAAGACTTTGAGGACAACTAAGAATTTAGTGTGGCTAGATTTAAGGGTATACTCGATGCAATGAAAGGTGTGAGGCTTGGCAGAAAACCAGGTCCCCAAACTGACCTTGTGTAATGGCCTGCTGAAATGTGAAAGGGTTAAAGAATAATTAAAACCTGAAACTGGACAAAGGAAGTCTATAACTTAGGCTTAATCATGAAACTTGTAACAATGAGCTCATACGCTAACTGCCAATTTTAGCCTGTGTAACCCTGCTTGCTTGCGTGGCATGAAAAATAATCAATTGTATATAAGCTGAAAATTACTGTTTGGCCATCGCCCATGGGAACACTGGCTATTGTCCATGGGAACACAGGCAATCACCCATAGGAACATAACATTCTAACACAAGCTTTCCGCTTCTGTACTTCCCGCTTGCACACCTGACCAGTGGGTTGACAGGTAGTGAATAGGAGGAAGATGGACCTTTGTGTTTAAGACAGAATGAGGAATGGGATTTGGGGCTTAAAAACCTTGTATCTTGGCATTTCGGGGCTGCTCCTTTGCAAGGACAGCCGCTGGCTAATAAACTGTCTCCTGGTTAAGAGCACTCAAGTTGGGTCTGGTTATTCTGGACACAACACTTGTCTTGCTAAAAACTTCTTCTGCATCATACAAACGATGGGGAAAACTTTTACAAAGTTTATGCAAAAGAGTTGCAGTATAGATATTTAACTTTTAGAAAGAGGAATATAGCAGTGTAAATTATTAATTTAGAATAATTAAAAAATAGGCAAAAAAGACTGAGGAGAAATTATTACAATCTGAGTTTCTGGTAAATTATGTAAATACTTATAGATTAATTGAGAATGTATGGAGGTAAGGAGGTCTAAAGAAAGCCAATTTAATCATCATTCATACTGTTGGTTGTGTCAGAAGAAATAACTGAATTAGATCACTTTTACTTTTTATCTTTCTGCTTGTAGGACATTCTGTAGAGAAAATCATTGTAATCAATTTTCTTTCTCAATTTTTTCAACAAGTTTATACGCTGTTATGTTTAGTATAACAAAAAGTATATAAGTATTGGCAAAAGCTAAGTATTTAATAAAGTAATAACAAAGTACAATTAAAAAATTTTCCTATGCAGTACATCAAATATTTTATCTTTATTATACTCAAAGGAAAATATGTAGTAGGTATTATTACTAACCCCATTTACAGAAGAGAAAAGCAATTTAAGGAGTGATATTATTTGCTAAAGATCAAGAATTTATTGTGTAGAGTCATAACTCTGAGCTCAGATCTATCTGACAACAAAATCTGAGCTCTCAGCCACTGTATTTTACAGCCTGTGCTCTGCACTAGCATCTAAAGAAGCTTCTATAGTTTTAGAGAAACTAGTTTATTTCTTTGTTCAAAATATTTTATCTTAAAATATATATATACTAGTTACATATTTTTTGGTAGTATGGAAACTAGTTCCTCTTTAATTTCATCCGGTGGTAAAAAATGACTTTATCTAATGTAGAATTTTTTTTTTAATTCAGTGAGTCAAATGTTTCAATATTTATAAAAGGTATTTTAAATATTTTGCTAATCCAAATATATCACATCACACTAGGAAATGCAACCCTTGAGGAAGTACATGATGTATACTAATCATCCTCTTCTGTATTTCTAACTGATGGTGTCATATTATATGTTAAATTAACCTCATGATTGTGTTTTTATTTTTAATTATGTACATAAACTATATCTTAAGAAATATAGTTACTTCATTTTTATGTTTTGAGTTTTTTTTTTCCTTTTCATTCATAATACCCAGAATACATAGAAGATCATATTTAGTTTATAATTTCCAAGTTAGCATCAAAAAAGCAAAATATTCATTAAATACATTAGTAATAATACGTTTTATAACCATTGCTACATTTTGGGTTTCAATGGGAGGGTTTTGAATGATATCTCTGAACATAAAGTGATTTGATTAAAAAGCCAATAAACATAGTTCCTGATTTCCGTAAATGCAAGTAAATGCTAATATAGTTATTAGTGATTGAATCAGCAATAAATTATAAATATTAAATATATACTTTTTATAAATTATTTACTGAATGATTACCAATGGTTCATTCTAAAGAGGAATAAAAAGTATATATTTGATGGATTTACCATTTTTTATTTAGTGAAATAAAATGATTCTAATCTACCTTTTATATAATTATGAAATATTACATATGTATTTCCAGAAAAATAGCTTTGTGTCCCTGAAATGATAAGTTCTAAGACAGCTGTGATCTTATTAATTAGTCCTTTAGGTATATTTTATGTAACTCCTCTGTCTTCACTTTCAGCATCTAAAAAAACATTCATTTTATGGCAACTTCACTCAATGAAGGTCTTCATCTTAATTATTTAAAAAATGTATTATCTTCATTCAAAAGAAAGCAAAAAAGTTCTTCCATTGACACTACATTTACCTCATTACAGCTTTAATCTCACCTGTTTTTCTTAGCTGAAGTTCTCAGTTGAGTTTTATACTACTACTATCTCCATTTTATTCTCTAAACTCAACACGTTCTGCAAAACCATTTCAATCAGGTTTCCAATCCCTGCTTTCTTTCCAAAGTAGATCAATAATGATTCCATATTGCTAAATCCAAATGACATAACAGTTCTTAGGCCATATTTGAGTTCTAATCAGCAGTCAATACTTTTAACTACTCTCTTTCAAGAATTCATTCTCTCTCCTTAAAATTAAACTTAAGCTCCTGGTTTTCCTCTTACTGTGGGTCTTTTTATCTACATAATTCTGTCATTTATTCTTCTCTGACACTTAAATGAAGTTCTTAGTTCTCTGTACTCCCTTGATGATCTCATTTACTTTCCCATCTTCTGTTATCTTTCAATTAATAATTCCCTAAACCATATCTCCACATGTTCAGTTGTAAGAATTCTTTATTTTTCATTTTGTTGCTCATGCTTTTTTTGTTCTATCTAGTAAACCACTGCCAAATTTAAGACGACAAAGAATGCCGTTTTCCTCTAAAAGTTTTGTAGGTTTAGCTCTCATATTTAGATCTTTGCTCATTCTCAGTTAATTTTTATATACAGTTTGAGGTGAGAGTCCAAATTTATTTCTTTGAATGTTGAATATCCATTTGTCCAAGCATTTGTGGAAGATGCTATTCTTTCCCTCATTGAATAGTCTTGGTATCTATGTCAAAATCAATAGACCATAGATATATAGTTTATTTCCGAAATTTAAATTCCATTCCATTAATCTATATATTCATTATTAAGACAGTACCACACAGTTTTGATCATGATAACTTTGTAGTAAGTTTTAAATTAGATAAATAGCAAAATAGATCATTGGGGTTTTGACAGGGGTTGTATTTGAATCTTCATGTCACTTTGGGAAGTATTGGTGTCTTAACAATTTTAAGTCATCCAATCCATGAATACATGTTGTCTTGTCATTTATTTAGGCCTTTTTAAACTTCTTGTTACAATGTTTTGTAGTTTTCAGTATGAATCCTGCAACTCTTTAGCTAGATTTATTCCTAAGTATTTTAATTTTTGATACTATTATAAATGGAATTGTTTCTTAATTCCTTTTAGAATTTTTATTTCATTAAGATTTTATATTTTTAAAGAAGCTTTCACAGAAAAACTGAGGAGAAAGTGTAGAAATTTTCTATATAACCCCTGCCCCCACATTTTCATAGCCTCCACCATTGTCACTGTCCCCCACCAGAGTAGTATGATTGCAAAAATTGATGAACCTACATTGACACATCATGATCATCTAAAGTTCATCATTTACATTATGGTTCACTCTTGATATTGTACATTCTATGGTTTAGACAAATATATAATGACATGCACCCATTATTATGGCATCATAGAGTATTTTCATTGCCTTAAAAATCCTCTGTGCTCTGGCCATTAATCTCTCTCCCTCTCCCAGCCTCTGACAGCTGCTGATATTTTTTAGTGTCTCGATAGTTTTGCCTTTTCCAAAATTGTCATGTGGATGAAATCAAGCAGTGTATATATAGCCTTTAAGATCGGTTTCTTACATGTAATAATATGCATTTATAATTCCTTCACGTCTTTCTATGGCTTGATAGCTCATTGCTTTTTATGGCTGATTAATATTCCATTCTCTGGATGTACTAGTTTGCTTATCCATTCACCTTTGGAAGGACATGTTGGTCACTTTCAAGATTGGCAATTATGAATAATGCTGCTATAAATATCCATGTGCAGGTTATAATATAAACATAAGTTTTCATCTCCTTTGAGTAAATACTATAGAGTATGATTATTGAATCATATGGTAAGAATATATTTAGTTTTGTAAGAAACAACAAAAGTGTCTTACAAAATGGCTGGATCATTTGCATTCCCACAGGCAGGAATGAGAGTTCTTGTTGTTCCATGTCCTTGTCAAAGTATTTGGTGGTGTGTTTTGGATTTTGGCCATGCAAATAGGTATGCAGTGGTATCTTGTTAATTGTTTTAATTTGCATTTCCCTAATGACATATAATGTGAAAAGTACTTTCATATACTTATTTGCCATTTGTATATCTTCTTGCATGTTTGTTAAATTCTTCAGCCTAATTATCAATTGGGTTATTTGTTTTCTTATTGTTGAGTTTTAAGAATTTTTTGTATATTTTGAATAATGGTCCATTATCAGATGTGTCTTTTACAAATATTTTCTCCCAGTCTGTGGGTTATCTTCTTATTACCTTGATATTGTCTTTCACAGAACAGAAGTTTTTAATGAAGCCTAGTTTATCAATTAGTTCTTATATGGATTGTGTCTTTGGTGTTGTATCTAAAAAGTCATTGTCAATACCCAAAGTCATCTAGGTTTTCTCCTATGTTATCTTCTACGAGTTTTATAGTTTTGTCTTTCACGTTTAAATGTATAATCCATTATGTATATATTTTTTGTGATGGGTGTAAAGTCTGTGTCTAGATTCATTTGTCTGAATGTGGCTATTAATTTGTTCAGGCACCATTTGTTGAAAAGACCATCTTTGCTTCATTGCATTGTCTTTGTTCCTTTGTCAAAGATCATTTGACTATATTTATGAGAATCAATTTATGGACTCTCTATTCTGTCTCATTGTTCTATTTGTCTATTCTTTCATCCATTCCACAATGTCTTGATTATTATAGCTTTATAGTAAATTTGGATGTTGGGTAATGTCAGTTCAATAACTTTGTTCTCTTTTAATATTTTCTTGGCTGTTCTCGGTCTTTTACCTCTCCATATAAACTTTAGAATCAGTTTGTCAATAACTACAAAATAAGTTTCTAGGATTTTGATTGAGATTGCATTGAATCTGTAAATCAAGTTGGGAATAACAGACATCTTGACAATAGCGAATCTTCCTATCCATGAACATGGAAAATTTCTTCATTTATTTATTTTATTTTATTCATCAAAAGTTTGTAGTATTCCTCATATAGATCTTATACATATATTGTTAAATTTCTAACAAAGTATTTTGTTTTGGGGAGTGCAAAGGTGAATGGTATTGTTTTTAATTTAAAATTCCATTCATGCACTGCTGGTATATAGATAAGTTATTGGCTTTCATATGTTAACCTTGTATCCTGCAAACTTGCTATGATTGCTTCTTAGTTCCAGGAGGGTTTTTGTTTTGTTTTGTTTTCGATGATGTCAAATTTTCTATGTAGACAATTATATCATCTGAAAACAGAGACAGTTTTATTTTTTCCTACTCAATCTATATACATTTTATTTCCTTTTCTTGTGTTATTATATTAGCTAAGACTTCTAATAGAATATAGAAAAGCTGTGGTGAGAAAGGACATCTTTGTCTTATAGCTGTACTTAATTTGAAAACTTTGAGTTTCTTACCAAATATGATGTTAGCTGTAGATTTTTTTTTGTAGATTTTTTAATCCAAGTTGAGGAAGTCCCCCTCTATTCCTGAACTGCTGAGTTTTAACATGAATAGGATACAGATTTTGTCAAGTGCTTTTTCTGTATCTATTGGTGTGATCATGTGATATGATGGATTACATTAATTGATTTTTAAATGTTGGAACAGAATTGCATACCAGAGTTTTGGTTATAGTGTATAATTATTTTTACAAATTGTTGAATTCCATTTGCTAGTAATTTGTTGAAAAATTTTTGCATCTATGTTCATGAACTATATTAGTCTGTAGTTCTTATAATGTCTTTGTCTGATTCTTGTATTAGGGTAATGCGGTAATGCTGATCTCATAGAATGAACTAAGAAATATTCCCTATGCTTTTATCCTCTGAAAGAGATTGTAAAGTATTAGTGTAATTTCTTCCTTAAATGTTAGGTAGAATTCACTATTGAACCCATATGGGCCTGGCACTTACTGTTTTAGAAGTTAATAATCATTCGTTCAGTTTAATTAATAAAATCCTAGTGTTTATTTTGTTAATTTCTTCTCCTCTGAGTTTTTAAAACTGTCTTTTTAAAGAATTGGTTCATTTCATCTAGGTTATTAGATTTGTGGGCATAGAGTTTCTTTATAGTATTCCTTTATCATTATTTTAATTTCCGTGGGATCTTAGTAATGTTTCCTATTTCATATTAGTTTTTGTGTTCTCTCTCTTATTTATTTATTTGTTTGATTGTTTATTTGTTTTTAATTAGGCTAATTAGAGATTTTTAATTTTTATTTATCTTTTCAAAGAACCGGCATTTGATTTTATGTTTCTTTATTGATCATGCTTTCAGTTGCACTGAATTTTTGCTCAATTTTTTCTTTTTGTTCTGCTCCTTTAAGTTTAATTTGCTCTTCTTTTTCTTAAGGTGAAAATTTACATTATTAACTTAGTCTTACTTCTTTTCTAATATATGCATTCAATGCTATAAATTATCCTCTAAGCAGCACTTTTGTTGCATTGCACAAATTTTTATAAGTTTATTTATATTTTCATTTAGCTTAAAATATTTTTAAGTTTGTCTGGAAATTTCTTCTTTGACCCATGTGTTATTTAGAAATGTGTTTTTTAATCTCTACATATTTTTGAATTTTCCTGTTATACTGATTTCTAGTTTAATCCCATTATGATATGTGAGTAGACATTGTATAATTCCTATGCTTTTAAAATTGTTAAGGTATTTGTTTTTATGGCTTGGGACGTGACCTATATTGACGACTATTCCATGTGAATTCAAGAAAAATGTATATTCTGCTGTTGTCTTATGAAGCAGTCCATAGACGTCAATTCACACAGTGTATTGATGGTGTTGTGAGTCCTACTATGTTCTTACTGATTTTCTGCCTGATGGAGGTATATCTGCTTAATTTCCTTTTCAATTTTTATTGCTAATATATAGAAATATAACTAATTTTTGTGTTTTTATTATATCCTGCAAATTCGAAGAATTTGTTTATTAGCTCTTTCTGTGCAAATTCTTTAGGATTTTCTATGTATAAAATTATGCTATCTGCCATCTATAAATAAACAAAATTTTATTTATTCCTTTATAATTTGGGTTGAAGTTTTTAAAATTTATATTTCAGTTAGAGAGTTGACATACAATATTATATTAGTTTCAGTTGTACAACGTAGTGATTAGGCATTTATCTACCTTACAGAGTGATCTAGTAAGTCTAGTACCCATCTGACACCAAACATAGTTATTATAATATTATTAACTGTGTTCTCATATTGTAATTTACATCCCTGTGACTATTTTTATAATTGTCAATTTGCAATTCTTAATCTCCTGCATTTTTTCCACTCCTTCCTCTCTGGCGACCCCCCATCTGGCGACCATCAATTTGTTCTCTGTATCTATGAATTTTCTTCTCCTTTGTTCATTCTTTTTTTTTTTTTAGTAAAATCATATATTCATCTTCTTCTGTCTTATTCTTTTCACTTAGCATAATACCCTCTATGTTTATCCATGTCTTTGCAGATGGCATGATTCATTCTTTTTTTATGGCTGAGTAACATTCAGTTGTATATATGTACCAAATTTTCTTTATCCATTTGTCTATCAACAGGATTGACTTTTATTTCTTATGATGCCTAGTTCCTTTGCCTAAGACTTTCAATAAAATGTTTAATAGAGGTGGAAAAACAGGCATCGATACCTTGTTAACTATTTTAGGGGAAAGCTTTTAGTCTTAACATTAAGGATGATGTTAGCTGTGTTTTTTTTTAAAGCCCTTAATCGGGATGATATAATTACCTTTCATTACTAGTTAATTTTTTTTTTTAAATCAGAGAACAGTTTAAATTCTGTCAAATGCTTTCTGTACCACTTGAGATAATCATGTGAGTTTTATCTATTATTCAATTAATGTGATATATACATTTATTTTCTTGTGTTGAGCCATCCTTGCATTCTGGATAAATCCCACTTGGTTATAATTTATAAATATTTTAATATGCTGATGGATTTGTCTTAATTATATTCTGTTGATAATTTTTTTATCTATATGTATAAGATATATGGATCTATAGTTTTCTTTTGTTGTGATATTATTGTCTGGCTTCATAGAATGACTTTGGAAGTGCACTATCCTCTTCTTTTTTGAAAAAGTTTGGTAATAATTGGTATTAAGTCTACTTTAAATGCTTGGTAGAATTTCCCCAGTTAATCCATCTGGTCCAGGGATTTACTTTGTTGGAAAAGTTGTTATTACTAATTCCTTCTCTTTATTTGTTTTAGGTCTTTTTTCCACTTTCTATTTTTTCTTGATTCAAAGCTCGATAATTTGCATGTATCTAGGAATTTGTCCATTTCATATATGTTATTTACTTGTTTGGTATACACATGTTCAAAATATTCCTTTATTTATTTATTTATTTGTATGATGGTTTGGTAATAATATACCCACTTTTGTTTATGATTTTAGTAATTTGAGTCTTTTTCTTAGTCAACCTAGATAAAGATTTTTCAATTACATTGATCTTTTTCAAAGAACCAACTTTTGATTTCATTTATATTCTCTATTGTTTTTTCTAGTCTCTATTTCATTTGGCTCCACTCTAATCTTGATCATTAACTTCCTTCTTCTGGCAATGGGTATAGTTTACTCTTCAATTTTCTGGCTCCTTAATATGTAAAATCAGGTTATTGATTTGAGATCTTCTTTTATAATTTAAGCACATACGGCTATAAATTTTCCTCTGAGCAAGGCTTTCATTTTAACATATATATTTTGGTATGTTGTTTATTTCTTTTCCATTCATCTCATATTTTTCTAATATCTCATGATTTTTTTACCCATTAGTTTAAGGTGGTCATTTAATTTCCATATATTTATAAATTTTCAATTTTCTTTTGTTATGAGTTTCTAGTTTTATTTCCCATTGTAGTCAGAGGAGATACATTGTACGATTTCTACTTATTTATTTTTATTATACTTATGGGGTCTAACATATAATCAATTCTGGGGAAAGTTCCACATGCACCTGATAAGAACATTCTTTTGTTGTTGGGTAGAGTGTTTTCTATGTGTCTGTTAGTTCTAATTGATTTATAGAGTTGCACAAATCTTTATTTCTTTGCTAGTTCTGTCTAGTTTTTCTGTCCATTATTGAAAAAGGGGTTATTGAATTTTCCAACTATTATTGTTGAATTATCTATTTCTTTCCTTAATTCTATATATTTGTGTTTTTATATATTTTGGGGTTGTGTTAAGTGTGTATATATTTGTAAGTGTTATGTATCCAGGATTGATTGATCCATTTCCAATATGTAACATTCTTCTTTGACTCTTGTAACAATAATTGACCCAAATTCTATTGTACCTGATATTATTATAGGCATCCTAGCTTTCTTTTGGACACTATTTTTATGGAATACATTTTTCATCTCTTTGCTTTTAAAGTATTTGTGTCTTTGGATCTAAAATAAATCTCTTGAGAATGTGTTTCCATAGTGTAGTGGTTAGCACATCTGCTTTACACACAGAAGGTCTTGGGTTCATGCCCCTGTAGAGCCACGGTCCATGGTCTATGGCCATACCACCCTGAACAAGCCCAATGTCTGATCTCGGAAGCTAAGCAGGGTCAGGCCTGGTTGGTACTTGGATAGGAGACCACCTAAAAAGACCAGGTACTGTAGGCATAAATAATAACAAGTAATAAAAAATAAAATAAATCTCTTGAAGACAACATGTAAATGAATCATATACTTTTTCTATTCTGCTAATAACTGATTTTTTTTATTAGAAATTGGCTGTTCATCTTAGTCAGGATCCCTTTTACATGATAAGTTCCTTCATTTTTCACTGCTTTCAAATTTCTCTTCTTGTTTTTGTCTTTTGCCATTTTGGCTATAAAATAACATGATTTGAATCTCTTTGACTTTATACTCCTTAGAGTTCATTAAGCTTATTGGATGTGTAGGTTCAGACTTTCATTAAAGTCAAGAAGTTTAAATTATTATATCTTCAAATATCTTTCTGTTCATTTCTCTCTCTCCTCTCCTTCTGGCACTCCTATTGTGCATCTATTGTTACATTAGAAGGGGTGCCAAAAATTTCTTCAGCTTTTTAAATTTTTCTTCATTTTTACTTCTGTTTCTCAGTTGGGACAATTCAATTCAAACTCTCAGTTCATGAATTCTTTCTTCTATCTGCTTAACATTCTACCGAGGTCTTTGAAGATTTTTGGATTACAGTTATTGTACTTTTTTTAACTCCAAAATTTCCTTCTGTTTTTTTAAAATAATTTTTTATCTCTTTATTGATATTTTGTTTGTTGAATAATTATTCTTTTAGTTTTTTTTTAGTCCTTTCCTTGCAGTTACCTTTTGCTGTTGAGTGTATTTAAGATAGTTGATTTAAAGTCTTTTTATAATACCATATATATGTTTCCTCAATGTTTCTGTTTTTCTTTTCCTGTGAAAGGTTAATAGTTTCTTGTTTCTTGCATACCTCATAATTACTTTTGTTGCTGTTGCTTATTTAATTTTTATGCTTAGAACACTAGAGTTTTATATAAGCCCTTATGCTAAAAGCCAAAATCAGTCTGATAGATAAAAACTCTTTATGGTTGAGTTTCTGTCTCTCTCAACTTGTTAAATCATTTATTTTTGATCTCTACATTCCATTTGTATTGTACAGTCTCAGAAATCTTAGTTAATTTATCTATTAGTCAGCTATTGATTTTACAGATTTTCTTAAATTTCTGGATTCAAGAAAAAAATGAGAAAAAAATTTTCTTTATCATTGCCAATTGGCTCTGTTTGGGGACACTCCTTCAATGCTTTGCCAGGTCATTTTCAACTCTGTCTCAGCCTTTTATCTTCCTGCTTGTGTTGAAATTAAATTATAGCTAGAGCCGAAAGGTTATGATCTTTCAAGTCTTTTCTGAGTGTGCATTCTACCCTTTGCATATGTGTGGCTTTCCAAATCTCCTTGTATTCTAAGAGCTTTTCAGAGCCCTTATTTCACTTTCTAAAATCTCTTTCAGTTACTCTCCATGCTTACTCTCTTTCTCAGTGGTTTTTTTTTTATTTCCTTCTTACCTTTTCTTTCCCTTGCCTCTTTTACCTCAGAGTTCTCAAACTTGTTAAATCTCTCTGCTACTCATTACCTCCTAGTTACTTTCCTAGCTTCAGGTCAACTCAATATGTACTTTTGTAGGGATGACTACTTTTACACTCTATATTCTTTATATGCAAAGCATTGTCATTGGATTGGTAGCATATAGATTACTGGTAAGCTTGATAGAAATGCAAATTCATGGACAGTAATCTTGACCTGCTAAATTACAAGTTCTGGGGGTTCAGAGTAGGTATGGCTGAGGCCCAACAATCTGTCTTAACAATTTCTCTAGGCGGCTAGTAGTTATAATCAAATTTCAGAATCACCACTCTTATCTAGCTTTATAGTTGTATAGTTTATTTTCTCTTTTGAAACATTTATAACTTTTTTTTTCTTCAAGGTCTGTCTACCCTATTACTTTGAAAGCACTATAAGAGCATGACTATAAACATTTTTATCACAACATAAATAGGAATGAAAGTATATATTTGTTGAAGGAATGAACAAATTGATTAATTCATTGAATAACTGATTTCAAATCCTATACTGCAAAGAATAAATTACCTGCTGATGATCTCTGAGGTTTCTCCCCGGGATCTAGAATCTAGGTCATTATTTCTCAATTGTTAATGTGCATAGAAACTGCATGGAGAATCTTGTTAAAATACAGATTCTAATTGAAGAAATTTAATTGGGAGACTTGAGAGTCTGCATTTTAACAAGGTCCCTAGTGATAGCAAATGATACTTCTTAGAATACAATTTAAATAGTAAGTATAGTATATTTCTCTAATTTTTTGGCATATCTAGTCTTTGACTTCGAGTACCAATTAAATTTTCACTTTGCTGACTGGTGTTTTAAGAAAACCACCATGTTTCTTTCTGTGATTGAGTGAAGATTTTTTTTTAAAGTACATCTGTCAGTGATATATTTACCAAGTATATTATATGGGTCAGGGATATTTGGTTTTCTGTGGATGAAGATAGATTTAATCACTGTTTCCTAATAGCCTCAAATGCATTGAGCTATTCCCCTCTGCTCTTTTTTAGTGCAATAAAAATTTTCTATTGAAATAACCTGTTGGCATTAAACAACAGTTTCAGAAAAAAAAAAAAGGCTTATCGAGAGTGGTACTTGCAAAGTAACAGAGTTAATACTTGTCAAATAAAACAGTAAAATGAAACCTCTTGGGAAAGAAATGTGAATGTGCCTTAATTGACTAGTTTCTAAAGGGGAAGTACATTTTGAGAAGAGCTCAGGTAATCTAGTGAGGAGAACTTTAAGTTAGAATTGGTAGGGATGAGTCACCAAGGCACAATGATAAAGCTTCTATGAACTTATCTTAGTATACACATTTAAATAATGAAAAATACAGAAACTATTTTAGCAAAGAATTAAATAAGGAAAAGGCAAAGAAGTGGGACCAGAATACCTTGCTTTCAATTATTTATTAGCTGTGGGTCATTGGGCAAATATCTTAATCATCTCATCACTGAAGTAGAATTGATAATTCTCACATTATTGTTTTATGAATCAAATCAGGTAATATGATAACATGCTTTGTAGTACTCCATGAAAATGTTAATGATTATCATTCATATACCAGTTCTTAAAATAAATATTAAGTTCTTAATAAGTACCAGGTGCAGCATCATTATTACCAACATCACCATCATATGGGATCTTTGACAATTGACATGCCAAAATAATATTGTTGGAAAATAAGTACTTCATTATCTATGATTAATAAACCTGTGCTAACACTCTGGCATAATTTCAAAAAAGACTGAAAAAGAAAACACTTTAAAAATTGAGTCAGTTAGGAAATGTGAGCCAAGACATATCTGACTTTTAAATTGCTTTTCTGACCTTAGATTTTGGAAAAGGTTATGAGAATTCCATGGGTGGTTTAGAACTAGACTTAGACTCTGGGTAACTTTTATAAATTTACTGATGTTTTAAATTTGTACAAGGAAAGCATCTCTGATTTCTCCCCTTTTCCCTTAAATTACATGTTAACCATTCACTTGCATTTTTCCCTCAGGTATAATTCAGAACATACTAGAAAACCAAACGGTCCAGCATTACCACCAAATAATTTCGCAAAATGAATTAGTACATCAGGAACCCATTTTGTCCCCATGCTATAAAAATCCTGCTATAAATCGTTTAGTTTTGAAGCAAACTCAAGTTATATAACAAAATGAGAATTGTCGCCACCACATTTCAAAAAGGTTTTGTGTAATATCTGCTGGAATAATTTAAGCACTTCTGTTTCTGGATTTTAGATTTCTGTAGACCCTGATAATAATAAATATTTGATAAATTTTGGAGGGGTAGATAAATGGATATATGGATGAATGGACAAATGTGTATATGAATTAGTGAATTAGATTCATTACACTAATGAAAACTTATGCAGTTTTTACATTCAATAATCTTTTGCTTTTCAGGACATATATAGTGCTAGATATACATGTACATTTGGTTCTGTATTTTGTCAGATATGCCTTTTTAAACTTTTGTAAGAGATTTTTAAAAGGGATCTCTCTGTTCTCACATAAAGACCCTTGAGAAACCTTGTAAATTTAGAAAGAAGCAGTCACCTGCAAAAAAGTATCTGTTTTTACTCACCAAACAAATGCAGCTGAATTCTCTTTAGGGAAATAAGCAAACTATTCAGCTTCTTCAAGATGATTTTTACCTTTGTATGCATTATACTTTGGCCACCCCTTTTCTCAAAAACCACAGAATATCAGGAACTCTATAAGGTCATTTGTACCTAAAATCATTACACTAGGAAGATATTATTATCCCTCCCTCTTTCCCCCTCTAGAAATCTTGTGCTTTTCTTCAGTTTGACTTTTACTTTAATATCTGTGAAAATTAAGATGTGTTTTACCTAGACAGCTTTGATTTGCATAAAATATAAGTTTGCCCAAGCTCTTGAAAACACTTCAGAGAGTACTTAAAGGCTGAGTATATTTCCCTACTCATTATACATGTGGTAGTAAACTGCATCTGGTGGTATATATTTTATTAACAGTGTTTTCTGACACCCCCGTCTGAATCTGCTGACTTACTGATGGCTTCCTTTCTTAAATCTGCTGACTTACTGATGGCTACCTCTACTATTTATGAATCCATTGTTTCCACTCTTACCTTTTCCTCTCTGTTCCTGTTTGAATGGGACACCATTGTGTGCATGGCAGTGGGGAGCGGGGTGGGGGGGCCGGGGAGAGGAATGAGAGAGAAAAAGGATTTTTAAGTCATTATCCTGCATTTCCTCCAAGATGACTAGGACAGGAATTGGTATGCTAAGAGAGAGTGTGAGAGAGCGCGAGCGGGAGCGCGAGATCGAGAGCTGATATTGATATAAATTGCATCTACCACTTGTCAGAGTTTTAATTGGCCAGGACATTTTGAGAGTGCTATGGTATTCCAGTTCCAACACCTGAGATCCTACATTGTAGGGAAACACCCTTACTTTCTATAATTACGTACATCTTAATCCAACCTGTTTTCCTCTCAATCTTGTTGCTCTTAACCATTTTACTTCTTTCTTAAACCCTTCCTTCCTTCCTTCCTTCCTTCCTTCCTTCCTTTCCCTTCCTTCTCCTTCATTCCTTCCTCCTTCCTCCCTTCCTTCCCTTCCTGGTTTCCTAGTTCTTCTTCTTCCTTCCTTCCTTCCCTTCCTTCCCATCCCTTCCTTTCCTTCCTTCCTTTCCTTCCTTCCTTCTATCTCTGTTTCTCTCTCCCTTCCTTTCTCCCACTCACTCTCTCTCTCCTTTCCTCCTTCTCTCCCTCACCTTCACACTTCCTTCCTTCTTTCTTCCTGAACTCTCTTCTTTGCTGCCCTTAATATAGGCAGTGTGTCCTTAGTTTTACATTTGAGAAAATCATAAAGAAATACAGTGAGATTTTATTATATATTATATGCTTGTATTTCATTGTACCCAAATGTTATCTTATCAGAACAGAGTTCAGCATAGCTCTCAGAAATTGTGATGTGGCTAGGATGTTCCCTAACCCAATAGAGGTTCTCATTAAAGCTTAACTGGACTTTTTGAAAATATTTAACTAGGCTTCCAACCTCCAATCTTTTATCATATTTTTTTTTATTTACCTGACATTTATATATATATATATATATGATAAACTGAGGCACATCGTTAAACTTTTCAGGTTCATTAGAAGTTAGGACCTAGAGGAGAGGTTTCTATAGAGAAGCAAGGAAGCAAAGCAAGAAAATTATTTGATTGCCTTTAGCTTAAGCAGTTGCCTTATTTGGGAAAGCCTAGGTGGCTGTTTTAGATTGGTTGTTCTTCAGTTTCACTCTCTTGGACTTAGAGTGTAGTGACTGTGGCTTAGATTTTGACTAGGCTATCAAGGCATTAGAGCCACCTCAGTCTAATGGCCTCCTTGTTTAAGTGTTTTAATAATAATATATCTGGATAGAATCACAGTGCTCTTTGCTTAAAATTTAGGTGGTTCCCTGATACTTGTGTACTAAATGAACTCCTATAGATCTCATTAGAATGCAGATTCCCAAAACCTAGCTACACAAATTTGACTTGTGTTTAAATGGTGCCCAAGAATCTGCATTTTTAAAAAAGTAATTCTGTTTGCCAGTCTAATAATATTAAACTTCTTACCATTCCTGTAAAGGGGACCTACTTTTGTTCTCCATGGTTTTTTTAGGTCCTTCATCTAGAATATTTTGAATCACACTCCCCATAAAGCACATATCAAAAGACTTCTCTATGCCAGTCTAGAATAAAATAACCATATTTTATCCATCCTACTCAGCATCTCAGCCATGTCCCCCACAGTCTTCTATGATACTGTGTTAAGGTGAGTTAATAGGTCTTGTTCCAAATGGACATTGGAAGCTTTTTTTAAATGAGCTGTTATTAATGTTTATATTTATTATATTGGCACAGTAACTGACACATAATTGTAACATAGAAAATTATTTTTTCTAGGAATAAACATGAATTCTTTTTTGTTTTAGAATATTTGATATGTAGATATACATGAAGACACTATACGTTATTTTAGCTATATGTAATTTCCTCATTTTAATTATAAAATTAGTATTTACAGTATATAATAATAAAATACAAATATTTATAAATAAATACATGCATACATGCATGCATGCATACATACATACATGCATACTAAAGGTCCCCAAAAGCCTACAACCCAGAGAAAATGTTTGTTGACATTTCTTATCATCTTATCTTATATATAAAAATATACTTTTTTCTCAAGAAAAACATGATAGTTGTGTTTTTAAATTTGTTTTTATTTTTTTAATAGACTTTATTTCTTAGAAAGTATTAGGTTTGAATAAAAATTGAACAGAAAGTACAAAAAGCTACTCTCTCCCACCCCTTGGCCCACCCCTATCCTTCATCCACCAAGTCTCTTTCCATTATTAACATCTTTAACTGTTGTGGTATGTTTGTTAAAATAGATGAACTGATATTGATACATTGTCATTAACTAAAGTCCACAGTTTTTATTAGGGTTTATTCTTGGTTTTTACATTTCTATGGGTTTACATATGTATAATGTCATGTATCTACAATTACATTATCATACAGAATAATTTCCCTGATCTAAAATTCTCCTGTGCTCCAACCCCTGGCAACCACTGATATTCTCTACAGTTTTACCTTTTTTTTAGATCATATAGTTGGAATCATATGACATGTAGAATCTTCAAACTTCTTTCACTTATCATTATTCATTTAAGGTTTCTTCATGTCTTGTGTGGCTTGAGAGCTCCTTTCTTTTTATTGCTCAATATTAGTACATTGTCCAGATGTGCCACTGTTTGTTTATCCATTAATTTATTGAAGGACATCTTGATTGCTTCCAAGTTTTGAAAATTATGAGTAAAGCTCCTGTAAACATCCATGTACAAGATTTTGAGTAAACATAGTTTTCAGTTCATTTAGGCAAATACCTGGAATCATGATTGATGGATCAAGTTGTAAGACTAGGTCCAGCTCTGCAAGCAACTTTAACAGTTACTTCAAAAGTGGCTATACCATTTTTATTCTCATCAAGATGAATGAGGGTTATTTTTGCTCCACATATCATAAGCATTAAATTTTAGCCATTCTAAGATGTGTACTGGTATCTCATTGTTTTAATTTGCAATTCCTTAATAACATTCCTTAATATTATTCCATTATTAAGGAATAATAATGTTTTTGATTCCTTAATAGCATATTGAGCCATATGCTAGTCAGAAAAAGACAGGTCATGGGACATGCAGTCTAAAGGACCAGATGCAGGACTAGATGAAGAAAACATACCCACCATTCTGGAGTTGATGGGCTTTTGTATATCATGTTTGAGGAAGAAAGGTGTAAGTTGTTTCGAAAGAATTTACAGGGTTTGCTGATAAAAGAGGTGGAAAAGGTGAAGCAGAGCTACTTCTGAAATAACTGCATAGTTCTTAGGAAGAAGTGTTTGATCTTTTGGATTGGTTGTGGGCAACAGTCTGGAAAGCTCATGCATAAACAAGTGCAATGGCATCCAGTAGTTAGCTACTGGGTGATTCTCTCTGAAAAATCATGGAAATAGCCACCTGAAAGTAATTTAAACTTTCAATATACATTTAGGAATGGAAGCAGTCTTCTGTTCATTTTGCCCTGCAGTTGTTAACTGATTAATCTCTCTTGTCTCTTCTTTTCACCCTTGGCCTGCTGTAATTTAATTTAGGACATCTCAGAATTTTTTCTTTTTTTGTCACATGTAACTTTTCATATGCTAATTTATCATTTGTATATCTTTTTTGGTGCAGTGTCACTTGAGATCTTTTGCCCTGCTTTTCTTCTCATGTATTTTAAAATTCCAAAATCACATTTTTTAAATTACTATATAGTATGAATGTAGATTTTTAAAACAAATAATTATTTTTGAATGCATTTACAAAATAATGTAACAGAAAAATTCTTTGTTGGCATGGTCCAATTGTTCCCCAAAATATTCTCATCAATATTTTATATTTAAACGAGAATGATCCGATAAGTTAGGCAAAGTGTCATTCTAAATTTGGAATAAATGACTAATTAGTAAGTCTCATTTAGCAGGAAATACAGACAGACATTTAAAGAACTTATCTTCTAATGTACAATCATAGAAGATGCCACAGAGGATGCCACTTAAGTAGGTTCCTGTGATGTAAGATATATAGAAAGGAACTATTAAATAGTAAGGCCTATGCATGAAACTCTGATGGTCATTTCGATATATATATATATATATATATAAAATCTGCCTACAAAAACAGATATGTTATGATGTGACATAGGCAGCATAAGTTATCTTGATTTAAATATGTACATTATGGTTTTGATTTGCATTTCCTTAATAGCTAGCGATGTTGAGCATCCTTTCATATGTTTGTTGCCATTTGTATATCTTCTTGAGAGGAGTGTCTGTTCAGGTCCTCTGCCCATTTTTTAATTGGATTGTTTGTTTTTTGTTGTTATTGAGTTGTATGAGTTCTTTGTATATTTTGGATATTAGGCCCTTATTGGAGGCATTGCTTGCAAATATATTTTCCCATTTGGGTGGTTGTCTCTTTACCTTATTGATGGTTTCTTTTGCTGTGCAGAAACTTTTTACTTTGATTGTAGTCCCATTCATTTATTTTTGCTTTTACTTCCCTTGCTTTTGAGATCAAATTCATAAAATTCTTTTTATTCCAAGGTCCATGAGTTTAGTTCCTATGTTTTCTCCTATGCAATTTATTGTTTAATGTCTTATATTTAAGTCCTTAATCCATTTTGATTTAATTTTTGTGTGTGGTGATAGACAACAGTCTAGTTTCATTTTTTTGCAAGTGGCTTTCCAGTTTTCCTAGTATCATTTATTGAAGAGACTTTTCTTTTTCCACTGTATGTTTTTGTTTCTTTTGTCAAAGATTATCTGCCCATATAAACATGGATTTACTTCTGGACTCTCAATTCTGTTCCACTGATCCATGTGTCTGTTTTTCTGCCAATACCATGCCATTTTGATTATTGCTGCTTTGTAGTATAATCTGAAGCTAGGCAAAGTGATGCCTCCAGTATTGTTCTTTTTTCTCAAGGTGGCTTTGATGATTCAGAGTATTTTGTGCTCCCATACAAATCTGATGATTTTTAGTTCTATTTCTTTAAAAAAAGGCCTATGAGATTTTGATGGTGATTGCATTAAATCTATATAATGCTTTACCATTTCTTATTACATGTCCTGTGATCAACAGGACATGTAATAAGTGTTGGAGAGGATGCGGAGAAAAAGGAACACCTAGACACTGCTGGTAGGACTGCAAATTGGTACAGCCATTATGGAAAACGGTATGAAGGTTCCTCAAAAAACTAAGAATTGATCTACCATATGATCCAGTAATCTCTCTACTGGGTATTTACTCCAAAGACTTGAAAACATATATACAAAAAGATATTTGCACACCAATATTCATAGCAGCCTTATTCGTGGTGGCAAGGATATGGAAACAACCAAAGTGTCCTACAATAGATGATTGGCTAAAGAAGCAGTGGTACATATATACAATGGAATATTACTTAGCCATAAGAAGAGATAAAGTACTGCCATTTGCAATAATGTGGATGGACCTTGAGATAATCATGCTAAGCAAAATAAGCCAGACAGAAAAAGTTGAAAACCACATGATATCACTTATATGTGGGATATAAACCTAAAAGCAACAAATAAACAGGACAAACAAATAGAGACTCATGGACATGGACAATAGACTAGTGGTTACCAGAGGGTCGGGGGAGGGGAGAGGTAGATGGGGTAAAAGAGGTCAAATATATGATGACAGAAATCTAACTATGGGTGGTGAACATACATGCAATATATATATGTCATACTGTTGAATTGTACACCTGAAACTTACTGGATTTTGTTAACCAATGTCACCATAATAAAAAAAAATCTACATTATAAAGAGAAAATTATTACTGATTTTGGCAAAATGATATTTTTAATAAACACTTAAATGTATCAAATGGATTTTTTTAAAGTGTCTTTATTTTGCCATAGGATATTTAAAATTTCATGTCGAGACTTTGTAATTAGAAAAATATATTGTCATATAATTTCTGTTAGTAAGAAAATGTCCTTTTGGGAAAAAAAATTACTAGAAAGGATTTTGATATACCTGCAAAAACATATTTTGAAATGTTAATATTTACTCCACACTACAATCCTAACTGATTTCTTGTTTGTAAATGGTATGAATACTTCATTTTTATATTTAGAATTGCAATGTCCGTACCTTGAGCCATGAAGAGAAACTAAAGTGCTGAGGTAGTTTACATAAATCTATGCTTTAATCCCTTCTTTAGTCCTCATATAAATGTACTTCAGTAATATATTTTTTCATAGATTTCTGAGAAATTCAAGAGAAAAAATTCTATGATGTAGTTTCAGAGTTATATTTAGAACAACAAAGGATGGAGAATAAATTTTATGAAACAGCAACACAAAAGATGTGTGTTTTAGTACTATTATATAGATTTGCCCTAACTCAGTAAAACAAAGCCTGCATAGCCAAGTAAACCATATTTACTCATAGAAATATCCCACTGTATATTTTCTTGTGTATTTTATGTACCTATAGGCTGTGTTATTTCTATTTTTAACATTGCATCTTGTAGACACTTGAAAAAAATCCTCATTTAAAACTACACAGCTATTTACTATAATACCCTAGAAACACAGTGAATAATTAGAATGAGAAGCATTGGATCTGGTAATATATTCTGCTCTGTGCTGGGTGCCATGAAAAATTACAAATAATCATGTCCTGGTTTCTATTCATAAGCATCATGTAATCTAGTGGTTAAATGCTTTAATAGATGATCAGTGTTATGGGTTGTCACTATTAAAATACCCACTTGAAATTCTAATAATTATCTCCACATTAACATGTCAAAATTTCCACTCCTGTTTGCCTTCCCCTCCAATCCACAGCCCTCTCCACACCAGTTAAAGATTATCTATCTTATTCTTCCAGTTATCAGGTTAAATACCTGGAGTATTTTTCTCTTCCTCTCATAGTCCTCATCCATGCCTTCAAGAAAATATGGACACTTTACTTTTAAAATATATTTGTAACATTAATTTTCACTACCTGTGCTGCTACCAGCAGATTGAAGCTACCCTACCACCAACTATTTTCTAAACTATTGCAATGGCCTCTGAGATTATTTCCTTATTTTTAACCTTGGCCCTCTATTTACTTTGAATTTCTATTGTATATTATCCATACATACGGGAGCCAGAATGAATATTTTAAGACCTAACAGAACTGCCACTCAAATCTGATCAAAACATCACATTGAGTGGCTTTCCATTTCATTCACAGCAAAACCAGAATCCTTATATAGTCTATAAGGAACTACATGGCCTGCTGTTGTTACCGCTGGACATACTCTTCTACTTTACACCTTGTTCACTTAGCTCCTGGATGTTTCTGTAATACTTCAAGCACATTCTTGCCCTAGTGACATTGTACCTGTTCTGTCTGCAGCTACTTTCCCTCAGATATGTGCTTGGCTAAATCTCTGTCTTCAAGCTTTGCTCAGTTCTCACCTTCTCAAGTAGGTTTTCCTTAATTACTCTAATTGGTATTGCAGTCTGTGCCTTTTATCCTTATTTCACCTCATTATGTCTATCATTCTTACTCGCTTTTACTGTGTTCTATTCTATCTCTTTATATTTGTTGTAGAGTCTTCTTGAAGATTAATCAATTTTTTCTTTAATTCATCTCTCTAGCCAAAGAAACAGACTTTATTAATTACTCATTTTATCTCCTAAATAACTATATGTTACAATTGGACTGAGACCCACCTTTCTTCCTGTTTAAGGAAAGAGCAAATCAAGCAAAGCATGGTGGTATCACTGAAGTGAAAAGACAGAATAGCTAAGGTGGCTAAAATTTATGGAGCAGTATACTATGAAGGAGGAGGCTACACAAAGGAAGGGTTCCAAAACCACTAAAAATAATTTTAAAGTAAATATTTTATTAAATAAAAATTTAATAACTTTTGCTTTTCCTTGACCAACAAAATTTCTGTCTTTTTCTAACTCCTGTAGAACAGTGTCTCCCTTCTAGGTCATCATAATCACTTTGTATTATAGCTACCTATCTATGCTTTGCTTTATCTTTGTTGCAACTAATAAATACTTGTCGAATAAAAAAGTTAGTAAAAGAAAATGTCTAGTTGTTGGATGTGGAAGCTGTTCATCTTTTGTTATATCTTCAAAGGTAAATGAGACCACGCAAGCTTTGATAATGTGAATAAATATCCATTCTTTAAGTTAACTATAACTTTTAGTATACAGTTAATTTTCATCTTTTTCTCTTTAAAAATTTTAAAGAGAAAAATTTTCTCTTTAAAAATATAATTAAAAACTAATTGCTATAAGGTGCACTCTTCAACAGTGAAAAGCTGGTACTAGATGGGCCCTTTACATCTAATTTTAAGAATAAAACTGCGTAAGAGATATATTATTTTAAAAGAAAAAACAACAACTAGTTTTGGGGGTCTAAAATTCATAGATCTAAGCTTATGGATTTTATCCAATCCTGAATATATGATAGAGAAAAAAAAATTACTAATAAAATTAGTTCTTAGTTTTAAACAAGAACTATCCAAATTAGCTAATTTCTAGCAGCATTTCCTTTACCATTTAACTATAAAGTATGATGATTACATAAGCAGACAATAACCCTCATCCATTACTTTCTCTTGGTATTCACTAAAAATGGAAAATGATGATTCTAACAAGCCTATAAAATGTGATGTATCTTAAAACGCACTAAGTATTCTTCATAAAAATTCACATTATAATCTATAACTTTGTAATATTTCTGACTATTTTACTTTATAGAAATCTAAGATTAAGAAATAGGAAAAAAGTATCTTTCCTGAAGTGAAAATTATAGCTTACTGGCTACTTGAAAATCATTTTCAAATTGATTGGGCATAATGCCAATACTTAGCTATGATGTACTATTTCAGATTTAAAGTTTCACTATCTTCTCAGTCTACTCCACACTGAGTATTTTTATTTTAGAGTCTCCAATTAACAAAAAAAAAAAAAAATGTTTTGCTATATCTTCAGCTAAAGACTAGATTGATTTAATTTTAATTATTTACAAATTATTAGGTTAAATTGCTAAAGTTATATTTAACACATTTCCCTGACATACTTCCAATGCTCAATTTAAATTTAATCAGGCTTATTTTCAGGTTTAAGTTTTTATATGTAATGCTATTAATTAAACTCAAAGGGGAAATCCTTTTTGTACCTTATAATAATCAATCAATAGTTTATTAATATAATAAAGTATAAACAAGACATACCTTTTAAAGTATTTGAGTAATTCAATTTAATTTTATTAACTAAAATGTTGTTTGTTGTACTTGAATCTATTTGTGTCCATTGCTATTATTTGTATTTTTATTGATGTTAACTTCCAAAAATATGGTTGAGGTAACCTGAATATGGCTCCCCAAAAGATTCATGGCATAATCCCTGGATCTTGGGAATATTACCATTTATGGTAAAAATGTCATTAAGGTAAGGATCATGAGATGGGGAGATTATCTTGGTTTTATCCAGGTGGACTATAATTATAATCACAATTTATAAGGGAGAGGAAGAGGGAGGTTTTCCACAGACAGGAGAAGTCAATGTGACCAGGTCAGCTGAGATTATGTGGCCACAAACCAAGGAATGCTGGAAGAGGCAAGAAACGGATTCTCCCCCAAAGCTTCCAGAGTGAGTATGACTTGGCCAACATCTTGACTTTGGCCCAGTGAAACTGATCTTAGACTTATGGTTCCACAACTGTGAGAGAATAAATTTATGTTTGTGGTAATTTGTTACAACAGCCACAGGAAACTAATACCATATTATTCATAATTGCTCACTCTTTAACAGCAACAAATGAGCAGCTTTGTTTAGAATAAGAAGGTAATTATGTATTTTTTTTTGTATACAGAAAAATCAAAAATACATAAGAATTTGAAGTAAATTTTTATACTTTTTTTTCTGTTCTAGGAACTCTTCTGTATTCTGCTGTTTTTAGAAAAAGGATAGTAATAGGCATTGATTAGGATCAATTGTTCTGATTAAAAATACATAATAAGGCAAGAGCAGCTGCTAGGAAAAAAAGATTTCCAAAAGAGGTTTGTGGAGAAATTCTCTGGACTGATCTGTATTTTCTCAGATTTGGGGAAATGGATGTAAACCTGGGACAAAAAGAATAGGAAATTCCTGAATTTTCTCCTGCTTTGTTTCACTCGTGTCAATTTCTCCCATCTAAAATCTAGTAATTTCATTTTCCTTAGGCCATTTTAACTTGCAAGAAAAAAAAAAAGAATATAATCAGGAAATGAAAGATGAAAGGGGCTTATTAAGTACATATGAAAAGAAAAAAAAATCCAGAAAGCTCTCTAGATGGTCCAGGATTATACTTCAATACTATTTCCATCTCCACTTAAAGCAGCCTGAATTTAAGAGCACTAGTAAGAGCTATAATAGCATGTTGACATGTCTTCAACAGGGAGGCAGAAATTTTACCAATTCTATTAGCTTTAAAACAGGTTTTAGTATAAAGGAACCTTTACTAGAAATGTTTGATAATCACATCTTCTTGGAGTATATCTGGCATTTATAGTTGTTGGTGTTCCAAGTATTTTTATCTCCTTGTTTTCTTGACTTAATTACTACTTCAGATTGCCACTCAAGCAGATGTAGAACTTCATAGACTTTCTCAATGAACGCTGGTTTAGGTTTTATAGAATCTATTAGTTTTGGGGGGATCTTTTTTGGTTCTTATACTTTTTGACTTATTTAGTTTCTGTTCTTTCTCCTCCTGTTATTGTTTTTGTTTTTTTTTTTAATTTTTCTCATGTAGCATTTCTTCAAGCTCTCTAATTTTCTTTTGAAAAAGTTTTACAACATTTTCCACTAAAGCTTGAGCCTATCTTATGCACTAAAAGGTTGACAGGTTCTGATCTATATTAGGCTTTAACCAAGATGCAGGAAATAAGAGGATGCCTTGTCTATATAGATACAGCAACAATAATAGAACTAACCAGTAGTGTCTTCTAAGAACTTTTTACTTGTTAGCCTTTATTTTTTTTTTACTGAGAAATAATTTATATATGATAAAATGCACAACTCTTAAGTATTCAGCTTGATGCGTTCTGACAGTGGAACTCGCAACTGTTACCAAACTCAGGTATAACTTCTTGCTGCCCATAAACCAATAACTCAGTAGACAAGAGTTTGGTAGAAGGAAAACGGGTTTATTTAAGAGCCAGCACCCTGAGAAGACAGTGGACTGCTGACACAAAGGCTATCTTGCTGCTTCAGTGCAGGTGTTACCCTTTGAGGGCGATTTGAACTTCGGTGTTGCCCCAGCAACATGAGAGGGATAATGGCGCAGAAGTGTAATTAGCATTTTTCCTCCGTTCTTCCTCATTGATGCTGCAAAGAATCACAAGAAGTGAGACTTAGAAAAAATTTTATTAAAAGTATATTTTAGAAAGACAGAGCATGTTCCAAGGAGGAATACGGTTTGAGCAAAGAGAGGTGTAACTCCCCAGAAGATGGAATGTCTGAGTTATATTTGGGCCATGATAGGTGGTATTCTCCTAGAGGTGATCAGCATGTGAGGTCATTTTGATTGACAATTGGCTGCTGTATAACTCTTTGCCTAGTGCTCATGTGCTTACCCAGAATTCAGTCTGTTATAATTAGATTTATCAACTTCTAGGCATAAAGATAGTATTATAATGATGGTATAATGAGGCTTAGATTGTGGGAAGGTTAGGGTATGACCTTCTGTGCAGGCATCTGTAGCCAGATTAGACCAGCTAAAATTATTACCCTTCTGTCTTTTGTCTCTGGGAATGCAAGAGGAATTCTCTAACTACCAATAGAGTGTTCTTTGGACGGTTTCTAGGCTGGGCCTCTATTTCTTTGTTCCCCTGTCACTCATGTCTGACTAGCTACCTAACATTCCTGCCTCAAGTATTAGGGACCGAAATCTTTGGAGTTTCGGGGTGATGACTACTCTAGCTACTTCAGGCTGAGAAGGGACAAAGGTGGAAGATTGGGTCTCTTATACATGCTCTCTGTTGACAGAGGGCAGTGGCTGTCGATATCTATCTAGGGGACTGTAGTATGGTATAGGACCCACTGACTGGAGTGGGTGAGTTTTCTTAAAGGACCATCTGTAGATGAATTGCCTGGACACTGGAAAAAACAAATTGAACAAGATGGTTTAGAAGTGGTGGAACTGCCTTTGAGAAAGGATATTATTGGTGACTCCCCAGGCCTGACTGTTTGGGGAGGAACTCTTTGGTGATAGGTCGCTGAGTCTTTGGGAGCAAATTAAGAATATGCGTGCACATTGTGAGAGTAAAGGTTCACTAAGAAAAGGGCCTGAAGAATTACTGAAAATACAAAGAGGAAAAGAGATTTGATCTCCATTGCTGAGGAAAGAAAATATAGTTCCAGAGGGGGAGTAAACTGGATTAGCAAGAAGAGGTTTTAAATCATTGTTGTAGAAATGAAAATATCTTTGAATATTTCAGTTAGCTTTAACTCCTGACCAAGCCCTGTACCACTGAGAGAAGAAGAGAGTCCTTTGGAGAGTCAGGCAAGGGTTATTACAGGGAGAAGGCTGAGCAAGAGATAGGGGGAAATTCCAGGGCTTCTGGGAGAGGACTGCATCCTGGAGGGGTCAGCCAAGGCCATCTATCTTGTCTCCTTGGCCTTGGCTTGTTGTTCAGGCCACCTGGAGGGGAGGCAAGTGAAACAGCAGAATTAACAAGGAGAGTATGAGGAGCTCCTCTTATGGGGAGTATTTTGCAGTTAATCTTCTGGCACCAAACTGTCTGAGAAGTAAGCTAGCTTTCTTTGCAGTCTGCTTTTAGAGTTCTCAATCAAGCATTTATCTATAAGTTAGACATTAATTAACGAGGCATTTTTATGTACATAAAATATGAGAATGAGATGGTAAGGACAAAAAGGATTAAGAATAAAAATGATTATATTCATAAGACTACAATAAAACCACAATCATCAGTTACACAGCCATTATCCCATTCAAAATATAGAACATATCCATTACCTGGAAATATCCTTGTAGGTCATTTCCAATCAGTTCAAAGCCTGCCCTAGCCCCACCAAGAAGCAACCCCTTTACGATTAGGTCATCATAAATTACATTTGCCTATTTTTTATACCATTTAAATGGAATGTGTCTGGCAACTTTTGCTCATCTTGTCTTTAAAACTCAATTTGTTTTTCTTTTTTTATTTTCCAGTGTTTTTGTACTTTCCTTCACGTAGGTCCAACATATTACTAATATTTATTTCTATTTTACATTTGGATTTTGGAGCTGTGGTGAACATAATTTTTTTGTTTCTACATTATATTTTATTGAGACAATGTAGTTCACTATTTTATTCACTAAACTGATTTTTAATTATTTCGTTTATATTTTAAGATTGATAATTATACATTTTAAAAATAATGCTATTTTTCCTTTATGTTTTGTTGTCTGTAATTTCTTCATGCATGAGTCAAAATTTTAGAATAAAAAAAGTTCAAGTTTTTTATACACAAATAAGTTTTCATATAAAAATATAAATAGTATCAGCATCAATAATGAATACACACACACACACACACACACACACACACACACACACACACACATACACACACTTACTACTATCCCAGTCTTTAATTTAATTTTAACTTTCCCATAGTACTTGTACAGAAAGCATAAGTCAAATTAAAAAAAAATATAAACGCACACTCACACGAACAAATTTGAGATATATTTGTTTTGCATGTCCACTGCCTCTCTAATAAGATTACATTCAAGGTCATCAATGCCTTTGTTAGTTCATTTACGTTTAGTTTAATGTTTTTATTCACTATTTTAAAATTCTGCCCTTTAACCTGTCCCTAGAAGGATAAAATTTTTATTAATATTATTTATAAAATATTCTATTCCAAGCCCCAATATTATAATTTTAAGACTTCTACAGTATGATATTTATTAAATTACAGTTTGATTTCTGTGCATTTTAAACATGTTATAAATATATCCAGAAATCTAAAATCTGTGATTTTCAAACTCCTCAGAAATCTTTGTCAGTAAAAAAAAAAAGCTTTTAATTTATATATTTATTATATGTTGAATATTATTTAATTAAAAAAATTGTATTTATTTATTTTTTTTTTTCTCTACAGGGTGTTGTTAGTGTTCTACCAAAAGAAACAGAAAAAATTGTGTCAAATTTTCTTGGTATTACTAGGTTAGTTAGGGGTTTCCTGAGAAACAGAACCAATAGGTCTCTCAACTTTTCTTTCTTTCTCTGTCTCTCTTGATATGTCAGTATTTATTACAAGAAATTGGCTCGTGCAATTATAAAGGTACATAAGTCCCCAAAGCTGCAGTTGGTAACCTGGAGGCCCATAAGAGCCAATGGTATAGTTCCAATTGGTAGACTGGTAGGCTCAAGACCCAGGAGAAGCTGATATTTCAGTTCAAGTCTGATGCCTGTACTCACAGGAATATCAGCATTTCTGTTCTATACAGGCTTTCAACCAATTGAAGTGGTCCCATCCACATCAGTGAGAGAAATCTGCTTTACTTAGCTTACTGATTCAAATGTTAATCTCATGCTGAACATCCTCACAAACACAACTAGAATGTTTGACCATATGATTGGGTGTCCAGTGTCCCAGTCAAATTGAAACACAAAATTAATCATTGCACTAGGTGATGTTAAATTACAAAGTTGAAGATTTCTCTACTATAGAGCAACTCAGAGTCTTCAGTCTGATAACTGCATTACTAGTTTGCATAGCATGAATATTTCCAAAATATTTTCATAATATTTTCTTTCTTTCTTTCTTTCTTTTTTTTTTTTTTTTAATGGAACAATGATATAATGTCTCCAGTAACTGCTACAAGAAGCAGTTTGGAATATACTTACTTAAAGTTCAAAATAATCAGTTAAAGACAAAACAAATTAGTCAAAAATTTTGTTTCTTCTCCTTGTTGAATTTCAGAGATTTTGCACCTGCACTTATAGTAAATTAGTAGATTTAATCTCTCTACCTAGTCAAATATATCAATATTTTTCTAATATTCAGAATTATCTTGTAACCAAAATAGAAGTAAAGATAATTTTGACCAGACTTCTGCTCAAATAATGATTCATATATTTACAGTCTATTTGGAGATGGACTTTCTCATGTGATAAATGATTTCTATATTTTGGTGTTTCATATTAAACCCAGTTACATGATGTTTTGATATTCTGTTTATCTTCTCTGGATCCATTGCTTTTATTTTGAATTACTCTCTGTATCAGAAAGGGCCAAACTGAAATATGATATAATCTGGTGATAATTTGGTAATACAGGTAAATTATCGATATTTTTTTTTCTGATTTCATTACTGGAGCATATTAGAAATAAAATATGAAGGTTTAATATAATTAAACTATTTGTTCCATGAAAATTTTTCCCCTTGTGGATTATTTAATAGATAATTATCATATAAGAAAACCATTACATTCTTACTGTTTGATTCATCAAGATTACCACAACAACTGGTCTGATCTTTTAGTAGTCTGGTTGTTTAAGCTTATCTTGTTGACAGTTTTAGGTCAAGTGTTCAATAATCTGATTAGTTCATTGTATTTAAAATACTAAATTAAACACATTTCAATCTTGCCAAATAAATCACAAATTTTGCTTGAATGATTTAATGTAACTATCAAGAGTATCTGTGGTGATAATCAATATACTAAATAAATAAATTCTTAAATTTAATCATTTGAATTGCCAGGCAAGAGATCATTTTCATATTAATTAGATTACTGGATATCTATTCTCTGATGCAAATGGATAGTCTTTAGTAGAGTATTCTTAGAATTTGAAGTCTCTTTATGTTTAGTTCCACTCCTTCTTATATAATGATATGTAATAGTTTCTAAAAGTGGTCTAGAACTCATATCTACATTTCTAATTTTGTTTTCTTTACCCTTCTAAATATAGACATTAGCATGTTATTTTAAAAAGGCTACTTTAGCTTTTTAGGTGTTTCCTTCAAAGTCATTATGTAGATTTCAGCTGCTGGGCACATTTGCATAGTTAGCTATGCAAATAGAGAGGTTGAATTGAGATAGTTCATAAGTTCCCTTAGTAAAACCTTAGGGGAGATAAACAAAGGAAGTATATAAAGAATATTTGAGAGATGAGAAAAGAGCAAAAAATCAAGAAAGGGAGATTAGTTGAGATGGTCACTAGTGTCCAATTTTGCAATGTGTGTCATAATTATAGTTACTGTGTTCAATATTAATTCTCTCCCCAGGATAATTTCTGAAAGCTATACTTTCACACCTTCTCTTTTGCTTCAACTTCTGTCATGCTGGTCTCGTTTATAAATGGGATTATATAGATTTGAATAATTTTGCAGACAAAAAGAACTTAACAATCATCTAGTACAAGAACATATTTTATAGATAAGATTAAAGTCAAATAACTTGACCCAGACCCCTTAGGTAGCAGAACAGTGACTGAAAACAAGATGTTGGCCTCCTAACCAAGAGAATTCTCCATTACCCCTCACCTCATTTTTATTCTCTTCCGTGTCCCGTGACCCTTTCCTTAGGAAAGGTAAGATAGTTATCTTGATGTTGGACCAAGTAGGATGCTTTTTCTAAGCAGCTGATTAGGGGAGTGAAATAATAGCAGCTATAACATTTTATTACCAGGAAGACCAGCCTTTTGGATGTGTTGAGATGACAGCATCTCCTTTAAACATCTCCTTCAGGCTAGAAAGGAAAAGAGATTCCTTTTTTTTTTTGCTCCCTCTAGGAAGGGCCAAAATGCTAAAGGTCTTTATATCTCATTGTTGTGCTAATAAAACACATTCCAGATCATGTATTCTGTTGTCTCACACTGAGCTACAAAACATTTATCTCAGGCTCAGTTTTAGATGAACAATATTTGTTCCCTTAATTTTATTATACATGAGTAGAAAGAAGACAATTGGTAAAGCTCTTTAGTAGCAATCTGAAATGTGTAGTTGCTAATGGAATCATTCACTTTTCTTAAAAACCTGGGGGTCAAAAGTATCAGACAAAACAAAAACACTTAGGAAGAACTGTTGCTCATGTTTTTAAAATGTCATTCTCATTTAACGTGTTCTCTATAATCTTTACAATTGATAAAAACAATATGTGACATGGTATTTTTTTCTCATTCAAAATATAATAATAATATAACAATTACAAATAATTTTGATAGCAATAACTTTATCTATCTATCTATCTATCTATCTATCTATCTATCTATCTATCATCTATCTGTCTATTGCTCACTTCGTGCCATGCACAGCTCAGTGAATGGGTGCCATTATAATCACCATTTAACTGATGAGGGAAGTGAAGCTCTTAACAGGTTAAGTAACTTCTATGAAGCAACACAGATAAATTCAGTATTATAGGCTAACTGATTACATATGTTTATTTAATTTTCCTTCATTTAATCTAAACTGCCAAAAAGATAATCATGTAAATAGCAATTTATCTTCTGAGACATGATATATATTGAATTTTGGATATAAAACATTAATTAATTACACTCGCTTAATGGTACTTCATTTAAAATCTATGAGAAGCTTTTAACACTTCTAAAATAACTTTAATTCAAAGCTCTATTAAAATATATCAATATAAATGTAACTTAATCAATCAAAAAGACAATACAATATTTTATGACACTAATTATGTCATTAAATGTAATAGAAAATTTTAAAATATAAATGTTCACATTACAGAACTATTTAAATAAATTGTGACACAATGAATTAATGGTTATATAATATTAGTGCCATAGCTGTAAAGAATTTTTGACATAAGGTGGTAAACATGATATAAAATTGAGTGAAAACTGATATTTAGTAAAATCGATTATACTCTTGAGTAAATATAATATTGAGTAAAATCAATTTTACATGCAACGTAATCTTATTTATGAAAATACAATATAATATTGAGTGAAATCAATTTTACACGCAACATGATCTTCATTATAAAAATAAACATATATATAAGGGTCAGACAAACAGAATTTAAAATTTTAAAAGGTTACTCGCTGTCCAAGCATAGATACTGTAGTAAAGGGAACCACACCTATTTTAATTTAATTTTAAATATAGGTAAAATACACCTGGTATGGTAGAGATTTCTAAACTGGCTTGCTTTATTCATCTGCTCTGACATTTTTGTTTCACAGTAATGACCACCTACTAACTAAAACTACAATTATCATTGTTACATTAATGTAGACACTGGGGAAATAAACACAATAAATTGTCTCTGCAAGAGTAGAAAAATTATTGTTTCCATGCATCTGCTTTAGTTACTTGAGGTTAAAAAAGGTTAATTTACTAGTATTTCAATGATTTAACCCTAAGTTCATTTCAGATAGTTACAAAGTTAACAAGTATTTGAGTATCTGAGCGGAATCACCCACTATTAATTTGTGTACAAATCACATTGCACAAGTAATGTATATACTAATGATGAAATCCATAAGCCCTATATGAGCTGTATTATACTGCCTATTCTTCAATTAGTTATTTAAAATTCTGTTTACTACCTTATTGGCTCAAATATAATGTGGGATCTTTGAAGGAAAGAAAAGTCTTTATCTTTAGAAAATAACTGTATTATCACAGAAGGCATGTTTTATATATATATATAATATATATATTATATATATATATAATATATATATATATTTCTGGTTCACAGTTTTCTATTTTTTTCAAGCTTTATTGAGATATAATCGACATGCAACATCATGTAAGTTTAAGGCATGCCTGTCGATTTGATATACTTATACATTACAAAATGATTACCACCATAAAGTTAGCTAACACCTCCATCACATCAATAATACTCTTTTTCCATAATGGCTGTACCAATTTAAATTCCCACCAACAGTGCATAGGGGTATCTTTTTCTCTATATCCTCACCAACATTTATCTCTTTTCTTTTTTTATCATAGCCATTCTAACAGATGTGAGGTGATTCATTTCCCTAATGATTAGTGATGTCTAGCACATTTTCATGTACCTGTTGGCTATTTGTATGTCTATTTTGGAAAAATGTCTATTCAGACTCTCTTGATATTTTTAATGCAATTATTTGCTTTTTTTTTTCCTATTGAAATATATGAGTTCTTTATGTATTTTGGATATTGACCCAGATATATGACTTGCAAATATTTTCTCCCATTCCATAGGTTGTCTTCTATTTCACTGTTGTTTCTTCCTCTGTGCAAAATCTTTTTAGTTTGAAATAGACACAGCTATTTATTTTTGCTTTTGGTGTCATATCAAAAGTATTGGTTCTAAGACAAATGTCAAGAATATTTTCTCTTATGTTTCATTCTAGGAGTTTTAAGGTTTTAGTTCTCATGTTTAAGTCTTTAATCCATTTTGAATTAATTTTTCATTTATGGCATAAAATAATGATCAAATTTCATTCTTCTGCATGTGGTTACCCAATTTTCACAACAATTATAAAAAAGACTTCCCCTTCCCAGTTGAGTATTCTTGTCTCTCTTGTCAAATATAAGTTGATTATATATGTAAGGGTTTTTTTCTGGGATCTTGATCCTCTTCCATTGGCCTATGTGTAAATTTTTGCGCTAATATCAAACTGCATTAATTATTATAACTTTGTAATATAGTTTGAAAACAGGAAGTGTGATACCTCCAGCTTTGTCTTTCTCAAGATGATTTGGATATTCAGGGTATTTTGTATTTCCAGACAAATTTTAGGTGGGTTTTTTTTTTTTTCCTGTGAAAAATGCCCTTGGAGTTTTGAAAAAAATTGCATAGAATCTACAGATGGTTTGGGGTAGCATGGACCTTTTAACAATATTAATCCCTCTCCTCCATGAACACAGAATATCTTTTCATTGTTTGTGTCATCTTTGATTTGTTTAATCAAGGTCTTGTGCTTTCCACTGTACAGATCTTTTACCTACTTGGTTAAATTTATTTCTAAGTACTTATTGTTTTGATGTTGTGAATACATTTTATTTTTCAGATGTTTTATTGTTAGTGTATAGGAATATGATGGATTTTTATTTGATGATTTTGTATCCTGCCACTTTATTGAATTGATTAATTTTTTCTAGCAGTTTTTTGTTGGAGTCTTTAGAATTTTCTATATATAAGATCATAGTATCTGCAAAAACATTTTTTACTCTTCCATTACTACTTAGATGCTTTTTATTTCTTTTACTTGCCTGATTGTTTTAGCTAAGAATTCCAGTACTGTGTCAAATAGGTAAGGTGAGAGTGGGCATCCTGTTTTGTTCCAAATATTAAAGAAAAAGTATTTAACCTTTTACTATTGAGTATGAAGTTGGCTGTGAGTTTGTCCTATATGGCCTTTGTTGTATTGGAGCATTTTTCTTGTATACTCAATGTGTTGAGCATTTTTAATCACGAAAGGATGTTGTATTTTGTCAATTTTTTTTCTCTTTTTTGATATGATCATATTTTTATTTTTCATTCTATTAATGGTGTATCATATTAATTGGTTTGCATATGTTGAACCACCCTTGCTTCGCAGGGGTATATTCCACTTGATCATAGTGTAGTATCCTTTTAAAGTGTTCTTAAACTTGGTATCTAATAGTTTGTTGAGATTTTTGTATCTATATGCATTAGGGATATTGGTCTGTAGTTTTCTTGTAGTGTCCTTATTTAGTTTTGATATCAGGGTAATTCTGGTCTTGTAAAATGAGTTTGGAGATATTCCTTTCTCTAAAATTTTTGGAAGGATTTGAGTAAGTCTGGCATTAATTCTTTAGAGGTTTGGTAGAATTTACTAGTGAAACCATCTGGCCCTGGGCTTTTCTGCACTGAGAGAGTTTTGATTATTTATTCAATTCCTTTACTTATTATTGGTCTATTGATATTCTTTATTTCCTCATGAATCAGTCTTGGTAGGTTGTATGTTTCTTGAATTTATCAAACTTTCTATCTAATTTGTTGTCATATAATTGTTCATACTAGTCTTTTATGGTCTTTTGTATTTCTGTGGTATCAGTCGTAATGTCTCCTCTTTTATTTCTGATTTAAATTTTTTTGTCTTCTCTTTTATTCTTAGTCTAAGTAAAGGAGTGTCAATTTTGTTTATCTTTTCAAAGCACCAGCTCTTATATTTATTGACCTTTTATAGTGTATTTCATGTCTCTATAATAATAAATATGTCTGTTTACTTCTGCTCTGATTTTTGTTATTTCCTTCCACTAACTATGGGTTTATTTTGTTCTTTTCTTTTAAGTTCCTTAAAGTATAAAGTTAAGTTGTTTATCTAAGGATTTTTTTTTTTTGACGTAGATATTTGGCATTATAAACTTCCCTCTTAGAACTGCTTCTGCAGCATTTCACAGGTTTTTGTATGTTGTACTTCCATTTTGTTTTATTTATTTCAAGACATCTTTGGTTTTACTTTTGATTTATTCTCTGACTCATTGGTTGTTTAGGAGTATATTTAATTTCCACATATTTGTGAATTTTCTAGCTTTCTTACCTCTGATTTCTAGTTTCATTCCATTGTGGTTGAAAATATACATAGTTTGATTTCAATTTTCTTAAATTTGTAAAGACCTATTTTATGACCTGTCATATGATCTTTCTTGCAGAATTTTCTTTTTGTATGTGAATGTGTATTTCATTGCTGTTGGATGGAATGTTCTGTACTTATCTGTTAGGTCCATTTGATCTAAAGTATGGTTCAAGTTCAATATTACCTTCATTTTCTGTTCAGATGCTCTATCCATTGTCGAAAGTAGGGCATTGAAGTCCCTTGCTGTTATTGTATTGTTGCCTATTTCTCCCTTCAGATTGTTTAATATTTGCTTAACTTTTTAGGTGCTCCTATGTTGGTTGTATATATATTTATAATTATTGTATCTTCTTGATGAATTGACCTGCTTATATATATGTAATTACCTTCTTTGTCTTCTGTTATCTTTTTGGGCTTAACGTTTATTTTGTATGACGTAAGTATAGCTAATCCTACTTTCTTTTGTTTTCCGTTTTCATGGTATGTATATTTAACTCTTACAAGCAATTCTACATTCCTCCGCTCACCCATTCTCACATCTTCATCCCACTGACAAGCACGCCTATGTTCCTCACCCCACCTATTTCTCAGCCCACTTCTGGATGGTGTTTTCCATTCCCCATCCTCATGTGCAATATAGTCGCTGCCCACAGAAGGACTGTGGAACCCAAGAAAGCATCCAATTTCTGGGAGCAGGCCTGTCTTCAGGCCCACAGCTCAGCCAGGATGGAGAGCCAGGGACTGGGTTCTGGAGACATGGAGTTTGGTGTGGGTTCTGGAGACATGGAGTTTGGTGATGTCTCAAACAGCCTGACAAGTGGCTCAGAATGTGAGATCACACATCCTTACCCCAGCCTTGCAATCAGGCTCACTTCCTTTCGTTCTTTTGCAAGGCATGCCAGAGTGCTGAGGATAGTGTGTAAGACCCAGGCCTGCATTGCCCCTAAGGTGATAAACTAAGTATCCTCAAGGCGGCTGTGATGCTGGCATGACTTTGCATGTTTTTCTGTGTCTTGGTCTAACAGGAACAACCAAGGCCTGCCTCAGAAGCCCTTCCGGCTGTAGGCATTGGGGAGCTGTCCAGGTACTTAAATATCAGGGGAACATAGTTCAAATAAGAGCCATGCTGGCTATGTCAGGTACCCATCTGTGTGGTTGTATGTATGTATTTGTGTGTGATAGTGTGAGATGCGGGCGGCTGGATATCCAGGCAGGTGGAAATGTGTGAATGTCTGCTAGTGTGTGCCTGAGTGAAAAATTTTTGTGTGTACAGGTACGTTTTCAGGTGTTTATTGATGAGAGAGTTTTGTGTCTTTTCTAAAGTGTGAGTGCAAATCAGCAAGTGAGCCTAAGGTATCTTTTACAAAGAATCAATGTCCAGATGAAAGTGTTTCATATATTTTTCTCCAGAGAGGCCTATAAATGTAAGGCTGGACCTGTTCTGAAGGAATGGTATCAAAAGGGAAGGGGATCCTCTCAGTCCTATTCGAGAGTTTGCTGGGTGGCAGATAATGTCTGCACTCTGCGGGGAAACACATCTGGATGTTTGTCACTATCCGATCATGTTGTCATGGACCTGAAACCGATATAAACTTGGACTCTGTTCATTCCTCAATCCAGAATCTCCATTTCAAACACCAACAAATTAATCCAAGAATTCTGCCTGAATGTAGGGCTGTCCACACACCACAGCCAGGGATCATGCAGTTGGAGATTCATGTGCTACACTCCGACGGCCACGTGGTGTGCTCCTGCTTGCTTACCTGCCCAGGTTAAAGGCAGAATGCCCCAAATAATTAGATCCTCCCGTGGCCAGTGGGAGGGATCCCATGGGGCCTTTGGGCCAAAAGTGGCCCAGTCCTCCTAAGGCCAAAACTTGGTCCTAGGAATTGATGGCTTTGGAGAAGGCCTGGCTGTGGCTCGTCTCACATGCTTTTCTACATAGTGAGGATGGAAACTTTCCTTTGCTCCGACATGAACTTGAGCTTAATCCTAGCCTTTCCCTCATAATGCTTTGGTGAATATCAGGTGATTGTGGAAATACATTTGTCTTACGTGCCTGGCATTTCTAGTGGCCGGTTTTGAAATTCGAGCATTGCTGATGTGTCAGCTGTGGCCAGAAAGACTCTGGATCACTCATCATCATCCAATCCATCTCCTAGGCATCATTTGAACTCCCCCACCCCATTATCTTATAATCCTTGTGTGTATGTGTGTGTGTGTATATATATATATATATATATATATATATATATATATATATATATATATATATATAATGTATTTACTTTGAGTCAACATTTATCATTAAAAACTGAAGTAAGTCTTTTTTAGGCAGCGTATAGTTGGTTCTTGTTTTTGTTGTTGTTTTTGTTGTTGTTGTTGTTTTGTTGTTGTTTTTTATCTAGCCACTATCTATCTTTTGATAGAAAAATTTAATCCTTTTACATTTAAAGTATTAATTGGTAAGAGGTTACTACTGCTATCTTATTATTTGTTTGCTGGCTGCTTTGTACTTCTCTTGTTATTTCCATATTTTCTTGATGCCCTCCTTCATAAATTGATGATTTTCTGTTGGGTATGCTTTGATTCCTTTATCTTTTGGGAATCTACCATAGGTTTTTCCTTTGTGGTTACAGTAAGAATTACCTAAAACATCTTATAGATATAACAGTCTATTTTACACTAATAATTTAACTTTCATCACATACAACATACAAATTCTACCCTTTTAAATTTGCTGAGACATTTTCTTTTGTTATAGCCTCAAATTCTAAGTTATCCAGTTTGTCAGTATATAATCATTCATAGTAATCTCTTATGATCCTTTTTATTTGTGGTATCAGTTATAATATCTCCTCTTTAATTTTCCAATTTTATTTTAATCTTTGTTTTTCTGAGTTAGTCTACTTAAAAGTTTGTCAATTTTTTTATGTTTTAAAAACAATAGATATAGATTTTTTTTCTATTATTGCTTTGGTCTCTATTTTATTTCTGATATGCTCTTTGTTATTTATTTTCTTCTATTAACTTTGAGCTTAGTTTGTTCTTTTTCCTTGTTCCTGGAGGTATAAAGTGAGGCTTTGAGAAATTTCTTTTTTCTTAATGTTGGCACTTATTTCTTTAAACTTCTATTATAACAACTTTTGCATCATCTCATAGGTTTTGATATGTAGTGCTTCCATTTTCATTTGTATCAAAATGTATCAATTTTCCTTTTTGATTTTTTCTTTTACCAAATGATTATTCAGAGATGTGCTTTTTTTTTTTTATCCAAATATTTGTTAAATTTCCAGCTTTCCTCTTCTTAATGATTTTTAGTTTTATACCATTATGGCTAGAAAAGATAGTTGGTATGATTTTACTTCTTTTTTTAAATTAAGTTTATTGGGGTAACATTGGTTAATACAATTATATAATTTTCAGGTGTACATTATAATTTGACATCTATATATTCTATTGTGTGATTACCACCCGATTTTACTTCTTAAATTTGCAAAGACTTATTTTGTGACCTACCATATATATAACTTATCCTGGAGAATGTTGTATGTGAACCTGAAGAATATGTGTTATGTTGCTGTTAGATTTAATGTCTGTATATATCTGTTACGTTCATTTGGTCTAATGTGTAGTTTAAGTCCAACACTTCCTTGTTGATTTTCTAACCATTTTTGAAAGTGCGCTATTAAAGTTCCCTATTTTCATTTTATTGTCAATTTTTCCATTCAGATCTGTTAATATTCACTTAATATATTTAGTTGTTCTAATTCTGGGTGCATATATATTTATGGTTGTTATATCTTCTTGTTGAATCAATTCAATCTAGCCCCTCTATCATTATATAATGACTATCTTTGTCTCTTGTTATCATTTTTGCCTTACAATCTATATTGTATAATATAAATATAGCTACCCTGCTCTCTTTTGGTTTCTAATTGCATGACTATCATCTGTCATTCCTTTACCATGAATCTATATCTGTCCTTACAGCTGAAGTGAGCCTCTGGTAGGCAATAAATAATTGGGTCTTATTTTTTTTTTTATTCATCCACCCACTCTGTGCCTTTTAATTGGATAATTCAATCCAATAAATTTAGAGTAATTATTGATAGGTGTAATACTGTGATTCAAAATAAACAATATATATTTGGTCTTCATCCCGGTTCTTGGCTCACAGTTCCCAAAATTCTTAGAATTTCCTGAGTGATAAAAGTAATGAGAGCATTTTTTTGTCCTAATATTTGGTCTCCTGTCCTTGGTTCCTGAAATCTCTTCAGACCCATAAAGGAGAAATGGGTGTCTTATTATTTATGAGACTCCTTTATACCACAACTGTGTTTATGTTAATGAGGTGAGTTTTGGAAAGCATCTAAGGATTGGGTGCTGGTTATCAGAAGAACCAACCGTAAATAGAGAGTTGGAACTTTCAATCCCATACCCTGACTTCCAGGGAGATGAGAAGGGCTAGAAGTTAAATCAATCAACAATGACAACTGATTTAAGGAAGCCTCCGTAGAAACCCCAAACGACTGGGTTTAGAGAGTTTCTAAATTCATAAACACATGAAGATTTGAGGATAGTGGCACACTCAAGGCATTGAAGCTCCACAACATTTCTCCATACCTTTTACAATATGTCTCTTCCATTGGGCTGTTCCTATGTTATATCCTTTTATAATAAACTGATACTCTCATAAGTAAAATGTTTTTCTGAGTTCTGTGAGCTGTTTTAGTAAATTAATCAAACCTAAAGAGGGGGTTGTTGGAAACTCAAATCTATAGCTGCTTGGTAGAAGCAAATTGAAAACCTGGGCTTGTGATTGGTGTCTGAAATGTGTTATAGGTGTGCAGTATTGTGGAATTGAACTCTTAACCTGCAGAATCTAACACCATCTTCAGGTAGTGTCAGAATCCTGTTGAATTGTAAAATGCCCAGCTGGTGTCCCGAGCATTGCTTGGTGGTGTGGGAAGAAAATCCCTACACTCATATCAGAGTTGGATATAGAACCAGTTTTATAGGTGAGGACTTACTAATGCTATCTTATTGTTTTAATGCTGATTTGTAGTTCCATTTCTTTTCTTCCATCTTGCTGCATTCTCTTGTAAATACATGGTTTCCTGTAGTGGCATGCTATGATTGCCTTCTCTTTAACTTTTTTGTATCTATTGTAGATTTTCGCTTTGTGGTTCCTATGGGATTTACATAAAACGTCTGATAGTTATAACAGTTTATTTTACCATGATAACAATTTAACTTTAATCAAATACAAAAATTTTATCCTTTTACTTCTCACTTTTACTTTTTTGTCATCAATATTTTTTTATTGTGTATCCATTAACAAGCTATGGCTGTTTTTAACATTTTTTCCTTTAACCTTTTTTTCTAGAGTTAAGTAGTTAGAACATCATCATATTACAGTATTGGGGTATTCTGAATCAGGCTATATGCTTACCTTTATCAGTATATTGTATATTTTTTGTTTTCATGTTACTAATTAGTGTCCTTTTGTTTCAGCTGGAATAACTCCTTTCAGTATTTCTTGTAATAGAAGTTTAGTGGTGGTGAATCCCCTCAGTTTTTGTTTATTGAGAAAAGATTTTTTTACCTTCAATATCATGGAAAACTTTACTAGATAAAATATTTGTGGTTGGAAGCTTTTTCTCTTAGCACTTTGAATATATCAATCCATTCTCTCCTGGCCTATATGATATGGCATCTGCTGTTAAATCCTCTGGTAGACTTATGGGGGTTCCCTTAGATGAGAACATATTTTTCTCTTGCTGCTTTAAAAATGCTATTTTTGTCTTTGGTTTTAGACAATTTTATTATGTGTCTTGGGAAAGAACATTTTAGATTGAAATTTCAAGGCGGCCCATGAGGTTCATGAACTTGAATGTAAAACTTTCTCATTTTGGGAAGTTCTTACCATATATCTTTAAATAAGCTTTCTACTTCTTTCTCTCTCTTTTTTACTTCTGAGACTCCAATAATGAATATATTGTTTCTTTTGATGGTCTCTTATGACCCTGTAGGCTTTCTTCGTGTCTTGTAATTCTTTTTTTTATTGTTTTTTGCTCTTCTAATTGAATTGAGTTACTCTGTATTCTAGCTCATTGATTCGCTCTTCTGCTTGTTCAAATCTGATGCTAAGTCTCTATTGAATTGAATTTTTTAGTTTAGTTATATTCTTTAGCTCCATTTTTTGGTTTGTTCTATATCTCATTGTTAAGCTTCTTATTGTGTTCTTGTATTGTTTTTAGATGTTGTTAAATTGTTTATCTGTGTCCTTTTGTAGCTCCTTGAGCATCTGTAGAACAATTATTTTGAATTTTTACTGAGATATTCTTGTATCTCCATCATTTTGGGGCAATTTACTGGAAGTTTCCTATAATTCTTTGATAGATATATGTTTTCCTGATTCTTTGTGATCCCTTTTCTAGATATCTATGCATTTGAAAAAGTGGTTTCCTCTTTCAGATTATTTAATAAAGGAAGCCTTTCACTTGTGAATGGAGGCACATTGAATTGTGCTATGATCCCGGGTCTAGTGATACAGGGTGCCAAGTGTGAGGGCACATTGTGGCACTGGGTCTGAGAGATGTGTGATGTCTCTTCAGCTCAGGTCACTGTGGTCCACAGCATTGATAACTGTGTGATTCATGACAAGCACTTTGGGGGAACCAGAGTGGCTGCAGGGGCTATTTACTCATAATGAGCATCTCTGGGACCAATAGCTAGGGACAAGGGCATAAAGCGCTGGTGGCCTAAGCCAGTAGTGTATACAAACTTGGCTGTTGGGACCAACTGCAGATGTTTATGCAGAGGCAGAGGTCATTTGCAAACACACTCTAAAATAGCAAAAAAATGTTATAGTAAATACACAAACTAGTAGCATAGTCATTTATTATCAAGTATTATGTACTGTATATAATTTTACACAATTAGAAACAGTACATTTACCCTAGCAACATCAAAAACACATGGGTATTGCATAGTGTTATGATGTTACAACAACTATGATATTACTAGGTCATAAGAATTTTTCAGCTCAATTGTATTCTTATGGGACTACCATCATATACGCAGTCCTTTGTTGACCAAAATGCCATATTAGTGCATGACTGTATAAGTTTCAAGTGTGCAACATTATAATTTGACAACTGTATACAATAATTATGCTCACCCATCAAAATCTAGATTCCATCCTTCACCCCCTTTCCCTCTGGCAATCTCCAATCGGTTGTCTGCCTCTATGAGTTTTTATTTCTTTTATTTTTGTTTTCACATTCCACATATGAGTATAATCATAGAGTATTTATCTTTTTCTGTCTTAGCATGTCTTTCACTTAGCATTTATACCCTCAAAGTCCATTCATGTTGTCCCAAATGTCAGAATCATAAAATTTTTATGGCTAAGTAATATTCTATTGGGTGTGTGTACCACATCTTGTTTATCCATTAATTTTTTTGATGGACATAGTTTATTTTCATATCTTGGCCATTGTAAATAATGCTTCAATAAACATAGGGATCCATATATATTTTTGAATTAGTGTTTTTGTTTTCTTCAGATAAATACCCAGAAGTGGATTATCTGGGTCATATGATAGATCTAGTCTTAACTTTATGAGAAATCTCCATACTGTTTTCCATAATGGCTGCACCGATTTATTCTCACCAGCGGTGCTCAAGGTTTCCTTATTCTCTGTATCATCTCCAACACTCATTGGTTTTGTCTTTGTAATAAGTGCAATTCTAACAAGTGTGAGGTGATATATCATTGTGGATTAGCATTTCCTTAATAATTAGTGATGTTGATTACATTTTCATGTGTCTGTTGACCATCTGTATGGCTTCTTTGAAAAATTGTCTATTCAGATCCTCTGCCATTTTTTAATTGGGCTTTTTTTTTTTTGAGATATATGAGTTATTTATATGTTTTAGATATTAACCCCTTATCAGGTATATGATTTGCAAATATCGTTCCTACTTGGCAAGTTGCCTTTTTGTTTTATTGAAGGTTTCCTTTGCAATGCAGAAACTGTTTACTTTGATTTAGTCCCATTGTTTATTATTGCTTTTGCTCCCCTTACTGTTGGAGTTGAATCCACAAACACATCATTAAGATGTCTAGGAGTTTACTTCCTATGTTTTCTTCTGTATTTTATGGTTTAGGGTCTCATGTTCAAAGTCTTTATTCTGAGTTAATGTGTATGATGTAAGATAGTGGTCTAGTATCATTGTTTTGCATGTGGCTGTCCAGAGTTCCCAACAACATTTATTGAAGAGATTTTCTTTTCTCTATTGTATATTCTTGGCTCCCTTGTTGTAAATTAGTTGTTGTGTGTGAGTTTATTTCTAGATTCTCGATTTTGTTTCATTGATCTGTGTGTGCGTGTGTCAATATCACACTGTTTTGTAGTATGGTTTGAAGTTAGGGAGCGTAATATCTCCAGCTTTGTTCTTTATTCTCAGAACTGTTTTGGCTATTTGGGGGTCTTTTGCTGTTCCATATAAATTTTAGAATTTTTTGTTTTATGAAAAATGCCATTGGGTATTTGATTGCAATAAATTTGTAGATTGCTTTAGGCAATGTTGACATTTTAACAATGTTAATTCTTCTAATCCATAAACATGAAATATCTTTTTATTTGTGTCTTCTTAAATTTATTTCAACAAAGTCTTAGAGTTTTAGTGTACAGGTCTTTCATCTTCTTGGTTAAATGTATGCCTTGGTATTTTTGTTGTTGTGATTATAAATGGCATTGTTTTCTGAATTTCTCTGATATTTTGTTATTAGCATATAGAAATTTTTATATATTGATTTTGTATGCTGTAACTTTATTGTATTTATTTCTAATAGTATTTTAGTGGCGTTTTTAGGGATTCTATGTAAGAATCATATCATTTGCAAATAGTGACAGTTTTACTTCTTTCAGTTTGGATCACTTTTCTTTGTCCTTGCCTGCTTGCTTTAGCTAGGACTTCCAATACTATATTGAATAATAATGGTGAGAGTGGGCATCCTTTTCTAATTACTGATCTTAGAGAAAAAGCTTTCAGTTTTTCACTATTGAGTATAATACTAGCTCAGGTTTGTCAGATATGGTCTTCATTATATTGAGGTATTTCCTTCTATACGCATTTATTAAGATTTTTTTTATCATAAATGGATGTTGAATCTTGTCAAATGCTTATTCTACATCTATTGAGATGATCGTCTCTTTTTTATCTTTGGTTTTGTTAATGTAGTATATCATATTCTGGAATAAGTGCCACTTGATCGTGTGTGTGATCCTTGTAATGTTGGTTGTATTTGTTTTGCTAAAATTTTGTAAAGAATTTTTAATATATATTTATCTGGTTTTGATATTAGAATAATGTTGGCCTTATGAAATGAATTACGAAATGTTCCATCCTCTTCAATTTTTTGGAGGAGTTTGAGGATGGGTATTAACTCTTTGAATATTTGGTAGAATTTCCAGTGAAACGATCTAGTTCTGGATTTTGATTTGGGGGATGTTTTTGGTTACTGTTTCAATTCCCTTACTAGTGATAAGTCTATACTATTTCTCCATGATTCAGTCTTGGAAGGTTGCATGATTTTAAAAAATTATCTATTTCCTCTGGATTTTCTAATTTGTTGGTACATAGCTGTTTATAAGTCTCTAATGATTCTTTATTTCTGTGATATCCATTGTAACTTCTCTTTTGTTCTTAATTGAGCATTCTCTCTTTTTTCTCAGTGAGTCTATCTAGAAGTGTGTAAATTTTGTTTATCTTTTCAAAGAACCAGTTCTTAGTTTTATTGATCTTCTCTATTTTTTAAGTCTCTATTTCATTGATTTCTACTCTGATCTTTATTGTTTCCTTTCTTCTACTGACTCTCTGCTTCATTTGTTTCCTTTTTATAGTTCTGTTACGTGTAAAGTTAGATTTTTTATTTAAGATTGTTTTTGTTTCTTGGGGTAGGCCTGTTGTACTATAAACTTCTCTTTTAGTACCACTTTTGCTACATCCCATAAATTTTGGTATGTTGTATTTTCATATTTACTTTTCTCCACGTATTTATTTCTTCGATTTCCTTGTTGCCCAATAGTTGTTCAGTAGCATGTTGCTTAATCTCCACATATTTGTGATTGTTCCTGTTTCTTATAGTTGACTACTGGTTTCATACCATTGTGTTTGAAAAAGATTCTTGATATAATTTCAATATTTTTGAATTTACTGAGACTTGTTTTGTGTCCCAACAGATGGTTTATTTGAGAATGTTCTCTGTGCACTTGAGTGTGTAATCTGTTGTTTTTAGATTGAATGTTTTATATACCTCTATTAAGTTCATCTGTTTTAATATGCCATTTAAGGCTGATGTTTTCTTATTGACTTTCTGTCTGGATGACATATCCTTTGATATAAGTAAAATATAAAAGTCCCCCACTGTTGTGTGCCTGTCAATTTTTTTTTTTTTGGTCTGTTAATAGTTGCTTTATATGTTTTGGTGATCCTCTGTTTGGTGCTTATATATTGATAAATGTTATTTCTTCTTGATGGATTATGATCTTTATCATTATATAATATCCATCTCTGTCCCCTGTTACCTCTTTTGGCTTGAAATCTGTTGTGCTTGATGTACAACTACATATACTTTCTTTGGCTACCTTTTGCTTGAAATATCATCTTCCATCCCTTTACTTTGATCTTGTTTGTTCTTAGAACTAAGATGAGATTCCTGCCAACCGCATGTGGCTTAATTTTTTTTTTTAAATCCATCCAGCTACTCTGTGCCTTTTGATTGATGAGTTCATTCAGTTTATTTTGATTATTAATATATGAGGGCTTACTAATGCCATTTTATCTTTTGTTTTTGTTTGTTCTATATCTCCATTGTTCTTCTCTTTTGTATTTCTGTTTGTCATTTTACTTTGGTGGTTTTTTATGTTGCTTTTCTGTTTCCTCTTTTTTTGTTTTGTTTCATGTCTCTAGTCTAGATTTTTACTTTGTGGTTAACACGTGGTTTGTAGAACATATCTCATAGATAATACACTTCTTTTTCTGCTGACAGCTCTCATCTTCATTTGCCTAAATTGGTTCAACCTTTTTTCCTTCCTCTTTTATTTTTAGTTGTCACAAATTATTTCTTTGTATGTAGTGAGCTCATTGAAATATCTAGTCCATTTTAATGTTTTATTCTCTTTAACTTTTCTGCTAAACTTTAATGTTTAACACTCTATTCTGAAATATCTTAGCAATTTTCTGATTGTGTCTATCACATTACTACATTTTGTGTAGTTTTGCTTTTTGGTTTCAGGTAGAAGAGCTCCTTTCAACATTTCTTGTAAGGAAAGCTTAGTGGTAATAAACACTCTTTGCTTTTGTTTATCAAGGAAAACCTTTATTTTTTTTATTTCTGAAGAATAACTTTACTGAATATAGTATTTTTGGCTGGAGGTTCTTATCTTTCAATATTTTGAATATTTTATTTCCCTATCTCCTGGCCTGTAGTCTCTGCTGAGAAATCTACCCCAAAACTAACAGGGGTACTTTTGTAGGTCACTCTCTTTTTTTCCAACCCCTGGCTTCTATTAAAATTATTTCTTTATCATTGACTTTTCACAGTTTTAATAAAATATGTCTTGGGGAAAGTCTCTTTGTGTTGAAATAATGAGACATTTTATTAACTTTGTGGATTTGTATATCAAGTTTCCCCCTACCCAGGTTTGAGAAGTTCTCAACTTTTTTTTTTTTTAATAAGCTTTCTGCTTCCTCCTTCCTCTCTTCTTATAGGATACCCATTATTCTTATGTTCTTGTAGAGTTTCTTCATTTTTTTAGATCTTACTTCTCTTTCCTCTTCTACCCAAGTCATTTCTAGATTTCTATCTTTGAGATCTCCAATTCTCTTCCACATGGCCAGCTATATTTCCAAAGCTTTTTTCTACTGTTTTCTTCATCTCATTTATTGAGTGCTTTAGCTCCAAAACTTCTATTTGGTTCTTTTTAAAAGTTTCAGTTTCTTTGGCCAAGTACTTCTGCTCATTAGTTTTATCCCTGAGCTCACTAAACTGTCTTTCTGATTTTTTTTTTTGTAGCTTCTTGAGTTTCTTCATGACAGCTATTTTGAATTGTAATCTTGCATGACTTTAAGTTAGTTTCTGAAAAACTGTCATTTTATTTTTGTGATACCATCTTATTGTGATTTTTTATGGTACTTAATGAATTATTCCTTTGCTGGTGCATTCAAAGTAGTAAAAACTTTTCTGAGTTGCCTCTAGTTATATATCAGAGATAGTGCTTTCTATCCTCCACTGCCTTTGTCAGTGGTTTCACCAGCGTCCTTGTCACTGCTTGTGCCTCTGAGATTGTGGGTTTCTTGCTACTGTCAGGGTCACTGGGTCATGTGTGCCAGCACTCCTTCTGGAGCCTCTGGTCTCAGGAACCACCATGGTAGTGACACTAGGATCTTGAGTGCAGCACCTGCTGTTGGAAGGGCTGTGGTTGCATTCACTGTGCTATGGAGCAGAGTCATGGGCACTGCCATAGTTCTTGGAGCCTCAAGTTACCAGAGCCATTGCTGCTGCCTTGGATTCTCAGGCCTTGGGTACAACCCCTGATACTGAGAGGGCTGAGATAGTCACTGCTGCTAGTGGGGTTAAGCTGGCTAGCTGAGTCTTAGGCACCACTGTGGTTACTGTAGCCTCTGGTTTTCAGTGCCGCTGCAGTTCCTGGAGCCTCCAGTCATGGGTTTCAGTGCTCTCCTGGTTCTACCAACTCCACAAGATCCAATCTACTTACCTTCAGATGCACAGATGTGTGACCCTCTCAAGCATTCCAGTGTGCCATGTAGAGAATCGTAGGATAGGCTATGTATGTCCTGCTGGTTGTAGCTTAAAGGAGAGAGACAAAGGGAATGACCATGCTGACTTCAACTCTGGTAAGGTTTTTATGCAGATTTCATTATGATAGTTTTAAAGAATGTATCTAGCTCTAAGGAAGGGAACAAATTGTTAAGTGTCTAACAGTGGTCAGGTCCTATGTCCAAATATTTTTGGTTATAATCTAGTGAGGTAGATAATATATTCTAACATTTAGAGATATGATACAATTAAAGCATTTTCTCAAGGTCACACAATAATTAAATGACAGAGACAGTATTCAAACACAAATTTATCTGAATAAAAATTACATTTTTTCCTGTTCTGCCTCCCTGTCCTTAAATATGTTTACGAAGTTCTACTTTTCAGTGGAGATATCAGATTGTATCTTCACTCACTGACTCATTAAAAGTACATTTTCTTTTCGTCAAATCATTGATTCATTCATTTTTTTCAAAAATAAACTTTTGAGTATCTATTATGTTTTATACATTGCTTCTTTTAGCTAGCTGCTTGGAATACAAAATGAATAAACTTGTTTCATCACAGAGATATTAGTCACAGCAGTTGGCCTAATTCTGACTTGAGTGGTTCCATTTTCATATGCTTAAGTCTTTCTTCTCAGGAAGGAAACTGATTAAACATGACAATTTCATTTTCACTTTTTGCTGCTAAGCTTCTGTTTTGCACCCTCTTAGAGATATATCTACTTCAGAGAAGATGAGCTGATGTGAGCACTTTGTAGGTATTCAAATATTAAACAATTCATAAGCTACTTCAGGATTTAATATGGAGACTTGGAGCTCCCTTGGGTTTTCAGAACTTTGTTGGTAAAAAGACATCTTTTACATATTTAAAGCAAAGGTAACATTCTAAATGCTTTCACCATCCAGAGTATATCAAAATCTAAATTTATTTATGACTATGCTATAGGATATTGAAGTTAATCAGCCTGTTATATTTGTTAGCTGAATCTTTTAGCGTCATAATAACAGTCTTATCAAAATATGTAAAAGAAAATATATTTTATAATTACAGAAAAAAAAAGTGGCATCAATCATTTCAGGAATTCTTTGTGGCTAGCTTACAAAAAGAGGAAGTTATACAGGATCTACAATGGTACTTCTAGATGCATAGGCATAAAGCACCAGATTCTAAAAGTTACAGCTCTAGTAAATGGATAGTTGCTTGGGGAAGCATTGTTGAATAAATTTATTTAATATGTTATCATAATATATATCTTCCAAGAAATAAAAATCCTGTATATTTAAGTTCAATTGTGATCAAACTTCAGTAAATAAATATCAAGAATAGTTTTATGTTGTTGTTGTTAAAATTTCAGACAAGAAAACAATAATGCAGTGGAAGCATAGTTTTTAGATTTTTACAAAACCCCACATAAAAGCAAACACCTGCATAGCAAAACCTGTGGACAGTATTTACAACAAAAATAGGTACCAAAGTATCCAAATAAGCGCCCAAATTTAAACAGTTGTAGACAAATTAATAAGACCTATAAGACCGGGGGCTTATTTATTGCTGTAAGAGAAAACATCAGAGGGAAGTAACAGGACATTCAAAAAGCCTAAGAACAGAAGAATCTCAAAAATCTAACAATTATTCCTTGGAAAGCACAGGAGAAAAATAATGCAATAGGGAAGTAAAACAGATTATAATGAGATATTTAAAACACATATACCTTATGCTACAGTAAAATGGAGTAATATATTTAAAATACTCAAGAAAATGTTAGCCAAGGATCTCTACTCAGTACGATTGATGATCTGCTGAAACCTGTGTGGTTTTTGCCTACTGCATCCTCAGTGCATGCCAGATGTCTATGAAAGTCTTAATTGGGCTGGAAAAGCCAAGTTCCTGTGAAATCCCAAAACTGACCCATGAAGACTCTTCCAGGGAAAAACACCAGGTAGAAGAAACTTTTGGGAATGAAATCAAAATTGAGTAGGATAGAGATACTAGAGACAAAGGAGAGAAAAATTCTACCTAAACGTGTAAGAGAGTAACATAGCCAAAAAATCTCAGAAAGCAAGCTGCCATATTTTTAAACAAAGAACAAAAAAAAGTAAAGGGAACTTTGTGAAGTTACAAAAGTTACATTAAAACATACCACCTTGTGAAAGTTAAAAAAACTCAATTCATGTAAAAATGAGCAACACAAAAGTATTAAGGCCAGACGCCATACATAGTACTATAAAAACATTAAAAAAATAGACTAAGGAGAATAATATACCTCTGAAAAAGTATGAATGCCAGAAAAACATGCCCCCCAAAACATTAAATACCTAATGTATTTATGTGAGCTATAAACATATTAAGAGATTTATGCAAGGCATGAAAAACATATACAAACAAAAATTCAGAAATGGGATGACAGAACTTAAAGAATTAGAAGTTTTTTTTTAAAAAAATATAAGATTATATAAGCACTACAGGAGCAAATAAAAACAACATAATGCTTTAGTAGCAATTGATCATAAAAAGTAAAGAAAACTTCTAGATTAAGCAAAAAAGAAGTAAAAGAATGAGTGAAATAGCAGTTATTGAAGACAAGCAAAGAAAAGCCAATATATAGATAATAGTAGGACCTGAAGAACATCTTCAGGTGAGTAGAATGTATAAAAAAGACATATGAAAAATACAATTCAGAGAAACCTCAAAATTATTTTTAAACCTTTAAATGTCCTTTCTGAAAGAGAACACAAAATACCTGAAATTATTAACCCAGAATGATCTGTCCATTCTTGAAAAATTATTAAATTTTATAAAAAAAAATTCATTCAATCAAAAAAGCACAACATTTATATTGAAAAGTTAAATTATCATGAGACAGATAAGATGGCTACACTTTCTGGTACAACAAGATGGAGTAACATATTTAAGATAAGAAAATGTGAGCCAAGGATTTCCTATTCAGAAAACTTGATCTTCAAGTCTAAAGACTATAAACTTCTTAATATGCAAGTATTAATGAAATGTTTCCATGTGACTTTTCTAAGTCATCTCCTAGTGAAAGATTTAGGCAATGAAAATTACTAGAAAGATACTGACATAGGACTGGTGGCAAGAGTTATATAAATGCATACCTTGGAGATATTCCAGCTTAGGTCCAGACCAAAGTAATATTGCAATACTTGCAATAAATTGAGTTGTAATCTTTTGCTGGTGGATGTTCTTGCCTTCCATTTGTAAAAACATGCTACACTTGTGAAGTGCAATAAAACGAGGTATGTCTGTACATAGTTACTTATAGAACTAAGATGACATCTTGAATAATTTATAGCATATAATGACTATATGCTTTTTTAGTGTAGACACAGTATAAACATAAAAGTTAGGAGAGAATGTGGAGGAATCACATGCAAACAATTTTTTAGACTGTTATTGGTATTGTATCCCTATTATTATTCTGAATTAGTTCACATGTAATATAATATAAAACAAAATAAGTAGTCATGGAATATTTTAATTCTACTACTTCTTGTGTTATGTGAAATAAAAGGGGGATTGATATAGAAATAGGAATATAAAAAAGAATATGTGCAAACTCTATAATTATTTATTAGAACTGGAAATAGTAATATGAGTATGAACTCATGAAGTTTTGTTCCTTTTAAGTATATGTATATATTATCTTTATATATTCTGTTTCTCTCATTATCTTTATATATTCTGTTTCTCTCTTTCTCCTCCACACACAGGAGAGATATATACATATATATACCCATATACACATATATGTAAATATATTTTATGATTATATACACATATATACATATAATCTGAATATATAAATAAGCATATATCTTCTATAAAATACCTCTATACTTAGTAGCAATGAGCATCTATGTTGTTAAACTGTCATTTCCATTTAAAAGAATCTAGGGCTAATGTAGTATTGGTTGATTCCATGTGTAAGATAAGCCCAGATCAACATAGTCACTTGATAACTATTGTAAGGTAGTTATCAATAAATATTAAAGCTATGTCCAAAGGACCAAAGGGACAGAGGTGGAAATTTGGAAAGTCAAGAATAGGGGGGTCAGGCTGAAGCACTCTCTTACAGCAAATAGCCTGAGGACTGCATTAGAAGGTAAGAGAAGTAGCTACACACCAACTGCATCATCCCTCTCCCAGGCTGGCACAACACTGCACAGAGAGGGCCTCCTGAGACTACAGCCTCTCTAGTGAAAAAAAAGCCCATAGTGAACATCCAGCTCTATCAGCACTGTGTTGCTTCTTGACTCATTCTGCTGCCACACCCAAATGGGAAACTAAATCACAGCCCCATCTAATGCTGAATATGGACCCAGGCCCAAACCTCTAGGAAGCATGACCAAATAATCCAGGCAACCATGGAGCCCATCCTACAATCATGCTTGGGCAGGGAATCAGGACGGGAGTAATGAGATGTTATATTCAAAATATATGCAGTAAAGCTGTCCTTCAGAAATGAAAGAGAAATAAACATATTTCTAACAAAAGGTAAAGGAGTTCATTACCACTAGACCTGCCTTACAAGAAATGACAGAGTTAAGTAGAAATTTAAAAGTGCTAATAAACATTATAAAAACATATGAAGATAAAATAAAACTCACTGGCAATGATAAATATATAGCCAAAGTCGGATTCTCTAATATGGTAATTGTGGTGCATATTTACTTAAAATTTTATTATAAAAGTAAAAAAATATATATTAACATAATAAAAATAATAATGTGTTATTGGAAACATAATATAAAAAAATATGTAAACTGTAACAACAATAACCTAAAATGTGGTGGGGAAGAAAAGTAAATTTATAAAGTTTAAAATGCTATCAAAGTTAAATTGTTAACAATTTAAAATAGGGTATTCAAATTTTAAGGTATTTTATGTAATCATCATGATAATTACAAAAAAAAACCCATGAATTATATAAAAGAACATGATAAAGAAGCCAAGGCATACTGATATCAAAAATCATCATATCACACAATACAAAAAGATAAGAAGCAAGGAATGCTTCTACAAAATAGAAAACAATTAACAAAATAGCAATACTAAGTTGCTATTTTGTTTACTTCAAAAGTAAACAAATTAAATTTTCCAATCAAAAGACAGAGTGACCGAATGAATAAATAAAAAAAAAAAGATCCAATGATATACTGCCTACCAGAGACTCAGTGTGGCTTTAAAGACACACATAGACTAAAAGGTAAAGAATGGACAAAGAGATTTCAAGCAAATGATAACCAAAAAAAAAAAGAAAAGAAAAGAAAAAAATAGTTATACTTATATCAGACTAAACAAACTTTAAAAATGATAAAAAGACATAAAAGTCTAATTATATAATTATAAAAAGGTCAATCCATCAAGAAGTTATAATAATTGTAGGTATTTATGCACTCAACATCAGAGCACCAAGACAAATAAAAGAAATAAATAGCAATGCAATAATCGTTGGGAATTTAATACTCTACTCTCAACAATGAATAGATTGTACAGAGAACCAATAAATAATAGCAAATTTGAACACTATAAATTGAATAAAGCTAACAGATTTATACAAACATTCTATCCAACAATGGCAGAATACACATTCTTCTCAAGCCCACAAGGAAAGATCATATATTAGCCACAAAACAGGTCTTTATCAATTTAGAAGATGGAAACCTTCTAAAATACCAAGTATTTTCTCTGACCACAATGGTATAAAATTGGACATCAATAACAGGAGGAAAACTCATGAATATTTGAAAATTAACACTTTCTTGAACAACCAATGAATCGAAGAAATTAAGGAGAAATAAAGTATCTGGAGACAAATGAAGATGGAAACACAGCATATTAAAATTTATGGGATGCAGCAAAACCAGTTTTTAAGAAGGTTGTTTACAGCAATAAAAGCATACATCAAGAAAATAGATCTCAAATAACCTAACTTTCTACCTCATGAAACTGGAATAAACTAAGCCCAGAGTTAGCAGATGAAGGAAATAACACTAGAGCAGAAGAAAATAAAATAGAGAACAGGAAAACAATAGAAAAATGAACAAAACTAAGAGTTGGTTCTTTGAAAAGATGAACCAAATTTGCAAACCTTTATTTAGCTAGTCTAACCAAGAGGAGAAACAAAACAAAACAAAACAAAAAACAAATCAACAAAATTATAAATAAAAGAGGAGATATTTCAACTGATACCACAGAAATATAAAGGATCGTAAGAGCCTACCATGAACAACTATATGCCAACAAACTGGAAAACCTAAAAGAAATGAATAAATTCTTAGAAATAGAATATCTAGATAGAACAATACGAGGAAGAAGATTGAGGCAGTAACTACAAAAATCACAACAGAAAATCCCAGAACCAGACAGTTTCACTGGTGAATTCTACCAAACCTTTAAAGAAATAATGCTGATCTTTTTCAAATTCTTCCAAAAAAATCAAAGAAAATTTTTGGCCCCAAACTCATTTTATGAGATCAGCATTATCCTGATACCAATGTCAGATATCCTGATATGAACACACACACACACACACACGTATAATATACATGTCAAAATATGAATATAGATGTAAAAATCCTCAATAAAATACTAACAAACTGAATTCGGCAACACATTAAAAAAATCATGCACTGTGATCAAGTGTCCTTTATCTTTGAGATGAAAAGTGCTTAACAGAAGCAAATCAGTAAATGTGATACACCACACTGACAGAATGAAAGATTTAAAAATCATATGATCAGATCAATAAATGCAGAAAAAGCACTTCACAAAATTCAAAATTAATTCATGATAAAAAAATCAATTAAGTATAAAAGGAATATACTTTAACATAATAAAGTCCATGTATGACAAATCCACAGCTAACACATTATTCAATGATGAAAGGTTAAAAGCCTTTCCTCAAAAATCAGGAACAAGAAAAGAGTTCCCACTCTTACCAGTCCTATTCAATATAATACTGGAAGGCTTAGTCAAAGAAATTAGGCAACAAAAATAAAATACTTCAAACTCAGAAAAGAAGAAGTAAAATTTTCTCTATTTGCAAATGAGATAATTTTATATATAGAAAATCCTATACCACTGAAAAAAACTTGTAAAACAAATCAACAATTCAGTAAAGTTGCAAAATACAAAATCAATATACATTTTATACACAGATAGTAATAAATTATCTGAAAATGAAAGAAAATGATCCCATTAACAATAACATCAAAAAATAAAATTTAGCGATATATGGAGGTAAAAGACTTTTGTACTGAAATTGTAGGATATTGATGAAAAAAAGGAATACACAAATAAATGTGAAGATATCCTGTGCTCATGGATTGGAAAAATTAATATTGTTAAAAGGTCCATACTACCCAAAGTCAGCTGTAGATTCAGTGCAATTTCTATCAATATTCCAATGGCATTTCTTACAAAAGTAGGAAAAGTAATTCTAAAATTTGTATGAAACTACAAAAGTCTCCAAACAGCCAAAGTAATCTCAAGAAAGGAGAACAAAGTGAAGGCATTACACTTCTGATTTCAAGCTATTTACAGAGCTATCATAACCAGAACAGTACTGTACTGGCATAAAAAACAGACATGTAGACTAATAGAACAGAATCAAGACCCCAGAAATAAACCCGTGCCTATATGGTCAACTAACATTTGACAAGGAGCTAAGAATTCTCGATAGAGAAAAAGTGTCTTCAATAAATGATGCCAGGAAAAAAAAAATATTTACATGTAAAAAAAATGATACTACACTCCTTTTACCATTTACAAAAATCAACTCAAAATGGATTAAACTCATTTCTCATTTAAAAAAAAAAGTGCAGTTTGCTGCCATCATTAATTTAATATCACATGTAGGAATGCTACTTTTTCTAGGATTTCATTTTTAGCTATTGAGAATTATATTTTGTAAATGGAAATGCCACTATTAAAAACAGAATGCTATATATAGAATGATGTAATTTGTTTCCAACGACTATTGATATACTAGAATAATGTAAACATAATAATAAAAGCAAAATATTTTGTGGCAAACTTTGGGGGTAAGGTTGGGACTGTAATCAGCAAGTTATCTCAGGGTAAATGCTGTAGCCTTAAATGCCACTGGTGAGTATTCTTGGGGCAAATGGGTAATGGGTTAAAGATTTAAATGTAAGACCTGAAACCATAAAACTCCTAGAAGAAAACACAGAAAAAGCTCCTTGACATGGGTCTTGGCAATGATATTTTGGATATGACACCTAAAGCACAAGCAACATAATCTAAAATTAATAAGTGAGACTAAATCATATTAAAAAGCTCCCGCACAGGAAAAGAAGCAGTCAATAAAATGAAAAAGCAATCTATGGATAGGAGAAAATATTTGCCAATTATATATCTGACAAGAGGTTAATATCCAAAATATATACAAAATGATACAACTCATTAGCAAAAAACAATCCAATTAAAAAGTGGAAGAGTTCTACAGCCATGCCACCCTGAACAAGCCTGATCCCTTCTGATCTCGGAAGCTAAGCAGGGTCGGTCCTGGTTAGTAATTCGATGGGAGACCACCTAGGAAGACCAGGTGCTATAGGCATAAAAAAATTAAAAAAATAAGGGATTGTAAACTGATAAGATCCTTGCAATCTGTGAGGTCAACCAAGGGTTGCCTCACCTAAAATGAAAGAAAGAAAAGAAAGAAAAGAAAGAAAAGAGAGAGAGGAGAGAGAGGAGAGAGAGAGAGAGAGAGAGAGAGAGAGAGAGAGAGAGAGAGAGAGAAGAGAAAAGAAAAGAAAGAAAAAAGTTGTTGTTGTTGTTAAAAGTTGTTAGAAAGAAAAGAAAAGAAAGAAAGAAAGAAAGAAAAGAAAGAAAAGAAAGAAAAAGAAAGTAAGTGGAAGAGGATCTGAAAAGATACTCAAGTTGCCAACAGTTACGAGAAAAGGAGTTGAATGTCACTAATTATCAGAGAAATGCAAATCAAAACCACAGTGAGTTATCACCTCATGTCTGTTAGAATGGCCATGATCAAAAAGACAAGAGATAATTAATGCTGATGGGAATATGGAGTAAAGAAAACTCTTGAGCACTATTGGTAGAAGTGCAATTTGGTACAGCTACTATTGAAAACTGTATGGAGTTTCCTCAAAACATTAAAAATAGAGCTACCATATAATCCAGCAATCCTATTTTTGGGTACATATCCAAAGAAAACGAAAGCTCTGTCCCAAAGAGATATTTGCAGCATATTTACAATACACAAGACATGAAAACAACCAAAGCTGATAGATCAATGGATAAAGAAATTATGATATACATAAACAATGGAATATTATTCAATCATCATGAGAAGAAGAAAATCCTTCCATTCGCAAAAACATGCATGGAACTTGATGGCATTTTGTTAAGTGCAATAAGTCAGACAAAGGAAGACAAATACTTCAAGATCTCATTTATATGTGGAATCTATAACAACAAACAGAAGAATCCATCAGATTTGTGGTGGTCAGAGGCAGGAATGGGGAGTGGGGAAATTGGGTGAAAGTGGTCAAAAGGTACAGAGTTACAGTTATAAGTGCTTAAGATGCAACGTCCAACATGATGACTATAGTTAACACTGTTTGATAATACACTTGAAAGTTGCTAAGAGAGTAACTTTCTCTTTACAAGGAAAAAAGTTTTTGTAGCTATATGAGGCAATAAATGTTAACCAAACTTATTGTGGTAATCATATTTATACATATATATGATGTATATATATGTATGTATATTATATATATATATATATATATATACACACACACATATATCTCCAATCAAATCATTATGTTGGACACCTTAAGGTTATACAGTGTTGTATGTCAATTATATCATAATAAAACAAACAAAAAAACCCATTCAATTCAGAGTATGAGGTACTTGCCCATTATTAGATGGTCATGAGGTTCTTTCATCTACCTTTTTCCTTACGCTGTTAAATGGTTTACATAAGATTCTTATGTTGATAATGATAAAAATTTGGTTTTCTAACCAAATGCTAAAGTTTGTTGTCTGAAGTACACATAAGGTCGTGATGCAAAGTATCATAACTCTGTGCTTCTACTCAATCTGGAAAGTTATTATTATAATATTTTGTCATTTTAGTTATTATTCCAAAGCATGTAAGTTTGAGACAACCCCAAGTTTTGATAGATTCCCTGTCCCTCATGATAAAATGAAGGCTATATTACTTAGGTTAAAATAAAATACCAGAGTACATTAATAAAAAATTTTTTAGCACCAGAAGTTACTCTTTTAATAAGTCACAAACCTGAGATTAAAAACAAAATTCTGTTTGATGTCAGAATCTTCTTGATATACTAAATAGCCCTGACAGTTTTCTGGTTACATAAAATAAAGATGTATGCTTTGAATTTTGAAGATTCTAAAATACAGCTTATCAACTTTTCCTGTTGAAGTTCTATAATCATTTGCAGCTGTATGTTTGCTTTGAGATTTGGATCCAAATACTTTCTAAAATTTTGTATCAGCTTTTTTATGTTCCTCCTTAACATAAAGGTAAATAAGGAGTACTACTTGGGGCAGAATGACTTGTACAAGGACAGAATTCATTTGATGTTAGGAACTAAGACATAAAAACAATTTAGTAAGAAAAGTACAAATTGGAAAAAATATTTTTCCTTTTATGTTTCTGAAGATAAAAATATTTTTGGACACTATTAACCCTCGCATCTTCCAGGTAGGAGTTTGAGAGCAGTAGATAATTTAGGGACATTATTCCTTTGTGATTAGAATAATTACATATAGATATAATTTACTCATTAACTTACTTTTTCAATGTAAAGGTAATGAGTCATTTTTACCAGATCTTCATAATTGTTATATGTAGTCATTCAGATCTCTGGAACCTGAACATTTACAAATTAAGAAAATAACCTGATGACATATTCTAATATTTCTAACTTCCTTTTTAAAACTTAATGATATTCCACCAACATTGGTGTTCTGTAATGTCTTTCTCTCTTTGACTAAACAAAGTGCCTAGCAAATTGTCTTGAAAACTTAGATTCCTGAGTCATATTTCATGTGATTCATTCACTTAACAAATAAATGCTTATTGATCACTTTATATATAATGTGCTTGGTGAGGAGTCTACAGATGCATTTATATCCTTGCTTCAATGCCATTTTCTACAAATTGGGGTAAAAACATTTTCTTCTTTAGTGTCTTCTTGGTTCACACATATTTTTAACTACTACACTACAGTGCTTTTGACATGGTGAAGGTATGATTTCATAAATGAAAGCTAAATGAATGAACATTTCTTTCCTAGAGTTAAAATGTGGTTGAAACAGAATTTATCATCTCATTTTAAGGGCCATGCACTTAAAATGGTTCTCCTTAAGTCACTGGAAGTTTTACCTGTGATCTTAGAAATGTTCAACTCTCCCAGGGCCTTCTAATCCCATCTGCCTGTAAGTAACTCTCTTAGGCAGTCCTTAGAAAACAGTGTAGAATATTTTCATAATGACAATAGTTTTAGAATGCTTCATCAAGCAGAGGTACAGCTTCACATGGATTTTGGGAGTTAAAGTGTATTGGAAAAAAAATTTACCACTTATCTTACCAGGTGGCCATTGCTCCAGCAGGAATTAGAAGAGGCCTTTGGGGGAAGCGGAAACTGATGGATTAAGTTCATCTGAAATCACTTGTGGTTGCAGAAGACATTCCTCTAAAATAATCAGGATATTAGCAATAGTGTTCTGGAGACATTCCAGTTCTGTAATTATTTTTGCCTATCTACTTTCCTCCCTGAAGTTTCAACGGAATTATTTTTCTTTGCCTTCCTGGAAAGAAAATAAAAAAAGCTAATAAAGCCATGTCCAGTTAAAGCAACATTATCATAATTTATATTCCTTATAAAAAATATTATCATGTGCTTAAAATATATCTACTTATATACAAATGCAAATATTCCAACCCAGATAAAGTACATGTGGGCATCTGAAAAATTTAGAAATGTTCTTTTTACAATATAATATCATCGGATAACACAATTTTAACTTCATTTTCTTCAGATAACAAGTCTTTATTTTAAATAGATTATTATTTTTAACTAGCAACTCATGACTCTGAGGTCTCTGGATTGACATGTACTTTAGAATTGTTTACCAGTGTCTTTAAAAATTTTCTTGATGCTAGTGACAAAGTTGCAACAGTCTAAAGGTGAATTAAGAAATTTTGAAAATTGCTGCAATATGGTCAATTCATTTTATTCCTCAATATTAAAAGAACTCCAAGATTTCAAAGAGAGCTTTGATATTGCCCTGGCTTATTCTTCTGAGGAATTGAGAACTTTTCTTAATAGTGACATTATAAAGATAAAGACAGTAAAAAAAAGTTCAAGATTTATTTTTTTTTATATTTTGAGTTATCAATTTATAAGGTGGAAAACTACTTTAGCAATTAAAGTTCTGTTTACTATAATATAGTATGTATATATTATTTTTATTAACCTCTTGCTATGTGACATCAATAAAAACAAAGAAAGATTTCTATCACAATAACATTTTGCAAAAACTTATTTTTTCCTCATGTTAAGAGAAATGTGAGCATCAACAGAAGTGTTGTTGTTCTGCTACCACCTTATTCGTATTGTGCTTGCTATTCCGAAAAATATATTTCTTGCTACCAATCTTCTCAGCAATGTGACAAGTGTACCCTAGAAATCATAAGTTAGAGAATGATTTGGGAAGTGCTGTAACAGGATTGCCTGAAGATGATTTTAAGAGAAAAGGTCGTAGCTACAGAAGAGTGGCTTTGGACTAGAGACAGTGTCAATCACTGTTGGGTTAATAATTAAGAATGTTTGGAGGCTGAAATAAACACCATTACCATTCTTCCACCAGTGTTAGTACCATAACCAGAGAGTACAAAGGGGATGCTTACTTTTTACAGCATCTTTCTCATAGGATGCTTCAGATATTCTGTGAAAAAGCAATAGTTTTCTATGAAGTTTAATAAACGCAGATGAATGAAAGATGGATTCTAGAATTAACATGCCTTAGGCCGATGAGAGTGATACCTTACTCTCCAGAGCAAAGATATTTTAATCAGTTCTTTCTGTGGTAGATTATTTTGTTGCATCCTACATTAAAATTTTGTTCCTAAAGAAGACTCGATAGCATTATCTCTTCATTAGTCTCTTTCACGTAGAACTTGAAATAGGAAGTAAAATTATTTCAAGATAACTGCTATATTTACTCACCTTGTCAATGTCCATTCTTCCATTTGCTCAGGCATTCCTAAATTGTTTCTGAGCTAGAGTTTTTGAGTCTTCGATATATCTATTTGTTAACAGGCTCAATGACTCTGTACATCCATGCTTTCAAATATTTGATACCATAGACTTTAATATTTAGGGTCCTAATATGTATCTTAATATCTAAAGCTGTCATTTTCAAATATGGATATTAAGACCCTTGCTAAAATGATTTGGCCATATTCACAGAGCTAGATAGAGTCTGTCAAATCACATTAAGCAAATCTCAGAATTTTAAGGTAAAATAAACTTCATTAAGATGGTGGTGTGGGAGATGAAACAATATTAACATTATGGCAGAATATCAAAACACATTAGGTTTACATTATATGTTAATAGTTTATATATACATACATCACATAAAGTAAAATATGCCAGTAGTAATAGCTTGCTCATTTATTTCTTCAGAAATGAGGCCTATTTTACTAAGTGAAGTTTAAAGATACAGATGAATATAATATAAAATATACTGGTCAGGGCCCACCTGCTTAACTTTACCTACTATAGATAGTTGAGTTGAAGCTTAACTTTACCTACTATAGATAGTTGAGTTTTAAATCTCTTAACTTCCCTGAAGCTCAAGAGAGACTTGAAGTTCTTTCCAGCTCTGAGATATTATAACTCTCTAGAGACAAAATATTCATTTACTTAAAATACATATACAATTTAGACATAGTGCCAATTTAATGCATTTATTGTATCAATAAATACTTCATGCTTTTTTCAGAGTTATTTAAATAAGTGCCTTCTTATGTTTATATTTTACATTGTACTTTGCATGTACCTGGGGTATTAGATGCATATTATGTACAGTTGATCTTTACTCACCAATTGTTTTAAAAATTAATAACATACTTCTACTTAAATTTATATGGAAATTCAAAGGATGTAGAATAACTAAAACATTTGTAAGAGATGAACAAAGTAGAAGGACTAACACTATCCGATTTCAAGACTTATTATAATGGTACAGTAATTCAGGCAGTATGCAATTGTCATACAGACTAATAAATAGATCAGTGGAAAAAAACAAAATAAAGATTTCAGATTCATTCTCACATATATATGAGAACATTATTTTTGACAAATATAAAAGTTTAAATGTACTTCAATAGCTGGAACAAGTGATATTCATACATATGATATTCATATATATAAAACTTAGATTCATATTTCATACCATGTACAAAAATTAAGTCAAATCATGAATCAAAATGTAAAAACTACAACTATACAACTTCCAGGAAAAAGCATAGGGAAAAAAATCTTTGTGACCTTGGGTTATACAAACATTTTTAAAGATATGATACCAAAAGCAAAGTCCATAAAATAACAAATTCATTAATTAAACTTTATTAAAATTTTTTAAAAATTATCTTTGAAAAATGCTGTAAAGAGAATCAATAAACAAGTTATAGACCTGGAAGAAGATATTACAAATCATATTTATGATAAAGGACTTATATTCAGAACTCTCAAAATAACCCAATTCAAAACAAATGGACAAAAGATTTGAAGAAACCATTTACCGAAAAAGATATTCCAAGAGTTACTAAGCATATGAAAAAATACTCAACATTCACAGTTATTAGAAAATGAACATTGCAATCATAAAAAGATATTTCACATATAGAATGGCAAAAGACTTGAAGAAACTTATCCTTCTAAATGTCGTTGAGGATAAGGAGGAATTCTCATACACTGAGGTCAGGGATTGAAATGGTACAGCCATTTTGGAAAAGGTTTGTGGGTTTTTTTTTTAAGAGTTAAACATGTACCTTCCATGTAACCTAGACATTACACTCCTAGTATTCACCCAAGATAAATGGAAACATAGTCATAGTAAGACTTGCACATAAATAATTGTAACAGTTTTACTTGTCATAGCAAGATCCTGGGTGTAACCCAAATATTAATCAATGAATGTTTAAATAAACTGGTATTATCTATAAAACTGAATACTATTCAACAATAAAAATGAAAGAATTATTGGTATATATCATGACATGGATGAATTTTAAAATAAGTACCCTCAGCGAGTCAAGTCAACAATACAATGAATAAAATAAGTATCCTCGGCGAATCGAGTCAACAATATTTGTATAAAATAATAGAAGTAGAAATACAAATGAATCTATAGTCTGTAGAAAGCCAATGGGTGGTTTCTCTGGGGATGGGGAAAGAGAGCTGGTCATAGATGGAAAGAAGAGAGTGACTATAAAGAAACATGTAGAAACTTTGAGAATGACAAATATGTTTATCATAATTATGAAAATTATTTTCTGGTTATATACCATGTCAAAACCTACACAACTATATATGTGTCTGCAATTATACCTCAATAATGTTTACAAATGGTATGTGAGAAAGATTCAAACAATTTCTGTATGCAAGGTCCTTGCAATAGTATTAGTGAAAAATATTCACTGGTTAAAAAACTAGAGAAAATAGTAAGTGTTATATAAAAACAAACACACACACACATTATATATGTATATGAAAATCAGTAAGGCAAAATTAATTTAAAAATTTGGGCCAAGCCTTAAATAATAAGGTAAATATAGGATAAAATGGAGATAGAATAGGAGTGAAAGACATAAAGTAGAAACAAACATATTTAGCACTATGGTTTATTGTGAATTTAAAAGAAGCAAAGCAATTTCATTAACCTCTTATTTGTTTTATTGTAATTTGGTTGGTGAATATTGTTAACTACAGCCCACATAAGGTCAAATAATATTGCTTATAGTCTCTAGTGTTCCAGCAGTTTTAATTGCACATTGGAAAACAAATATGTTTGCTCTTCACAGTGTGTGTAGTTTTTAAATTGAAGAAAACATCTGGGATATCATGAAATGAGAAGCATAACTACAAAAAATCAGCTGCAATTTTTTATTATCATAAGGCTGAATGACTTTCAAAAGAGCAGGGGATCTGTGTTTATGTGGACACTGACATTAAAATGTTTTAGGTATATTACAGCATCACTAACACTGACAATTTGCCTTACTGAAAGAATACATATATTGTATATTGTGAAAAAGATTACTGAGGAAGAAACTAACAATGATCAGAGGTCAGTTGGTAAACTTCCATTTACTTCTGCTAGTGAATGTTTCATTCTAGTTGTGGCAACTAAAGGTTAAAAATGAAAAGGTTTTCCAGGTTTATATTTATATTATATTAGAGTTATTATATTATACCACCTAAAATATTCTCTTGGAAGTGTTTGTCTGGGCTTTTTCCTCCCAGCCCTCTTTGCCTGTTTAATTCCTATACTTCTTTAGTACTCAACAGAATCATTTTCTCTTCTTAAAATAGTCCCAAATCCGCAGGCTGACTGTAATTCTTTTGTTTTTTAAATGTTATCTCATAATTACCACTTGATAGCATTTAGTTCACTATAGTGATTATCCGTTATCTCTTCTGTCTCTCCCATTGGGCCAACACAGACCAGTAACCATGAATCCCTCACCTGTATTCCTGTACATGTATAAAAACTCCTAAATATATTTATGGGGTACAATGCCTTTTTTCCCCTGAAACCTCATGGAAAAAGAAAATTTAAATTATTATATAGCATACCAAATTATTAGAAAATGTCAACCAGTTACATTGAAGAATTTATGGAAATTAAAGAGCTCTTTTGTTCAAATCAACAACAAAACTAAATGCAGCCATATAAATCAGCAAGCTACTGAAGAAATGGATATAGATTTAACCAAGATAACCCCAGGCAACTCCCAGAAGCCATTAGCTGGAGTCTGCAACATGGTGTTCTAAACTCATTGGGCAAATCCTCTGTCTTCCATGCAAAAACAGCTGTATTTGTGGTTTGCTCACAGATTAAGAATAGATAGTGAGACCAGCTCTCTAAGCAAAATAAAGAATTTGTGTATGGAGTTCTCTAGAAAGTATGATAGAGCTACAAAGAAAAGCAAGATGGCATTTTGGGTCGCTTTAGTCTATCGCACATGATATGTACGAACTGAAATACATCCTACCCACTTATGACCAGGGCTTTGCAATTTGCTGCAAATTTCCTACCAGAGAAACAGTGATTTTTATTTAAAAAAATAATAAACAAACAAACAAAAAACATTAAAGGCACCAATGGAAAGAAATAGATAATTTCCTTCATGGAATTTACATTCTAGTGAAAGAAAACTGAAGTTATCAGATGGTGATAAGTTTAAAGAAGAAAAATATGATAGGTAATGGGAGGGGAGAAAGATGGCGTATTTTCAATTGTGTTCTTGGGAAAGATATTTATGATAAAATCATATTTAACATTGACTTGAAGACAAAGCATTTGTGAACCATGAGCAAAAAGGTTTCCTGGAAGAAAGAACATCAAATGTAAACCTTGTGACAAAAATTTTGTTCTTGGCATTTTCAAAGAATAAGGGGTTGAAGCGAGCAATGGAGAATGAAGGTGAGAGCTAAGTCAATGAGGCCACTTGGGAAGGACTAGGTAAGAACCTTCTGGCTGCTGGCCTTGAGATTCTATGGTGGTAGGGAAAGTGGAAGCAAGGAGAGCAATCAGATGGTTATTGTAATAATCCTTTTGAAATATGGTAGTCAGATTCTGGATATATTCTGAAAGTAGAGCTGAAAGAATTGGATGTGAAGTGTGAAAGAAAGCTGGTAAAAATTCATGTTATTTGCCTGCCATTCCTTGAGGTACATTTCTAGCTACATACTTAACGATTTGACTGCCTTGGATGAAAGGAGGGATAAGAAGGTAGGGGCAAGGACACAACAATAAGGATAACTAACATTTATTGCACATGCACGTTATGCTAGCAAATTTCTAAATGCCTATTATATGTAATAATATTAGATATTCATAGTAATGTCTGAGATAGAAACTATTAATATCCACAGCTTCAGAAAAAGAAACTTAACCTTTGAGATTATATATCCAAGCCCTAAAATAGTATATCTAATAATTGGAGGCAGATGATGACATCAGGTCACCTGACTTCAGGTCCTAAACCCTCAAACAAAATAACATCAATGGACCACCTACTTTGTCATAAAAGGTTACCTACCAGGCACTTTACAAAGATCCTCCTGTTTAAACACTTCTATGGGTAACCATGAGGAAACCAATATTTATCAAAAATCACAGAAGCTTCAAACATTGATTACATTTCTGGTTTAAAGCAATATATAAGATATTAACTGAGCTGTTGTTAAAAAAGGGGAGAATTTATATTTGGAAGTTTCAGTAAATGCCAGATTAATACATATTTATTGGATTTTAGGAGTTCTTATAATCTTTAGTAATTTCATGAATATTGTTATTAATTCAAACGGAGTTTTAGAATGAAAAGTTTTTCAGACTTATTTGATGGGGCTCTTATGTTTAGAAATTCTGGTATAAAGTTTTTTCTGTCACACATTTTGAAACATATACTGTAAAAATAACGTCTGTTCCCAGCAACCAAATAAACCAAATCCCTAGGGAATTTTGATGTCTCTTGAAAGAGAATTCATAGAATTGTGAATGGCTTCACAGGGATTCTGTAGAAGAATTTCACCCACATCATTGTCCTTGAAAAGAAATAGGAAACACTTCATACTGACAAATAGTAGAGAGGGAAAAGAAACCCACTATAATCCCCACTATTGTAGCCAATAGACAACATGATCAAATGTACCACAGCACTTCCTATATGAGATAAATTCTAGACATGTTCACTGATTCATCAGTCTTGTTATTCAGGAAGTGGACCACTCACTACAAGTATATATCTTCATTGTTTGTATGGACTCAAATATTCCTTGAAAACTCTCTTGAACTCTGAAAGATGAATCAATTATTAATAGAAATTGAGATAATGATATCTTTAGCAAACTGTCATTTTGATTCCATAAGTCACAATAGACAAATGAACATTTACACAAATTTTTTGGGTTAGTATCTGTTTCTGAGATAGGAAGAATTCTACAGGCAAATGAATGAGATCTAAAACTATTCAGCTGCTAAAACAAGATGCTTATTTACATCTAAGATAAACTGATGATATTAAAAACTGCCACAAAATATATCAGGCTTTGCTACTTACTTGTTATATGACATTAGACAGGTGACTAATAATAATAGTGTTTATCGTATAGGGCTTTTATTAAGATGATTAGTGATGATGATGTGATGATGGTGGAAGAGTAGTAGGATGAGAAAAGAAGAAAAAGGAGGAGGAGAAGGAGGAAAAAGAAAAACAATAACAACTACTACACTTAGAATAGTCCATGATATATTGTAAGAGATATGAACATTAGTTAAAAAATCATAATAAATTAATATATAATACTATACTATATTTAGACAAGGTATAAATATTTAAACTATCGTCTTCTAGATATCCTTTTTAAAATCTATAAACCTCTAAAAGATGAAGGAAACATTGGCATGTTATTGATCTTTCACAAATGAGGAAGATATAATTCATTGAATAACTTTTCTAATAACAATTTTCTGCGAGCAAAGCACAAGTAGATGCTGTGAGAGAAGTGAATAACTTTGGATGATGTCTCTGCTTGAAACTTGCTCCTACATATAGCCATTAACTGAGATTTTTAAATAGTTGTTCCAGAATTCAAAAAAAATCTCTGCATTTGAAATATTTATGTAACTATTTATCTGAATTAGATATTCTTTGATGTAATAGCCCTTACCAAGTTTGTGTACAATTTAGAAAAAATGCACTGCACATTTCTACTTAAAAATAGAATACAATGTTAGTATACAGGAATGATAAAATTGCTCACTAGTTGATGTGCTGCTTATGCCCTGAATCTGACAGAAAGGCAGAAATAAAAAAGGTTAGTGATACTAGCCGAGTTTTGAATATGATGGCTTGAGATTTGATTATGAAACTAGCAGTGCCCTGGAATTGGATTATATAAAGGCACTTTTAAACGATACATAATCTGGAACCCCTTTCAGGTATAAGCTAGAAATGCAATCAGCAGTTCTGTCACACACATATGTCCTGATACCTGGTGGCAAGGTGAATGCATGAAAACAGGTCCTGACTGATTCTTATATGCTTTTGATTCCCTCTATTTTGACGCAAAGAAATACAATTTCTGTGTTTAGAAGTATATCAAATTAAAAAATAAACTAGTGCTATGAATAAATTGGTTTTAATTCATAAATTTATTTCTTTTTATGTCTGAGAAGATAATTAATTTAAGATATCACATTAAATATATGATAATAATAGACTAGCTCGGAAACTGAAATTAGACAAAATTCTGTTTGAAAAATAGTGTATCTGTAGTTTTTTAGTACATAATATTCCAAAATGCTTTCAAAATTTTCTCAAACTTTATGAATATAATTCACTTTAGATAAATAGATAGATAGATAGACAGACATACACACACACACAATCAGCTGACTGACTTTCATTAATGGTGATGCTTTCCACTCTTCCCATGTGTTTTGTTTTTGTTTTTTTTTAAGAATCATAAACTGAACACAACTAAGTATACCTAATTCTTCATGACACAGCAGCTTATAGCTGTATTTTTATCTAAACCTCCAAGTATTATTTTTTTAAATATGGAATCCTAGGAGCCTTACAAACTGTGAAATGACCTATTTATGGGTTGTGATGAAGTAGAGGGTCATGAGATCAAGTTAGAGGGATAGGCAACTATTTTTTAAAAAATAAAATAGAACAGGATCAAACAAAATAGCAAAAGTCAGAGTGTATAGCATATATAAGTAGAGACGTTGTCTCACGAACATTTTGTTTCCTTTATTGGCATAGGTGTGTTCATATACACAAAGTTGTCAAACCATATTCATATTATGCATAGCTATTTAAAAAACCTAAAAGCAACAAACAAACAGGACAAACAGACTCATGGATATGGACAATAGACTAGTGGTTAGCAGAGGGTAGCAGGGGTAGGAAGGTGGAGTAAAAGGGATCAAATATGTTTTGACAGAAAGAAATCTAACTCTAGGAGGTGAACACACAATGTAAATATATATATGCCTTACTGTTGAATTGTACACTTGAAACACTGGATTTTGTTAACCAATGTCACCGTAATAAATATAAATAAATAAAAATGTAACAAACAAACAAATAAATAAATAAAATTTTAATAATCATTGTGCGAGAATTTATGATTCTACTTCACAGGTTTTATGTGTCCTAAAAATAGGTTTTAAAATTCTTTGTTTATGCACCTTATTTGGTTAAAAGTATAATGGCTTTCATTAATACTTATAAAAAATATATTAAAAAAAAACTCAAGACATGCTAATTCTAAAGCAATTATTATATTTGTAGTTTTTGAATATAATTTAAAACAAAAATAGCAAATATAATAATCTATATTTATATGTCTCTTTTTTACAAATAGATATACTATGACTAATTACTTATATATTCTCAATCTGAATTTAAGTTCTAACTGGATTATATACAAAATTTTTTTATGATCTTAAAAATGAAAGTATATTTAGATCTAGAAAGGTATGAGTAAAGTATATATTTCAGTTTTCCCAAAATATTTCTTCATAAAACAACCGTATTTCATGAGTAAAATGATGATGTGATGATGTAGATAAAATGTATCTAGATAACATATTTCTAAGAATATGATAATAGACATATAATATACCAAGTACATAATGAGAATGGGGGCCCATGGAGGGATATAGGTAATGGAAAGAAAGATGAAAGATTATTAAAGATTTAATAATGTCCTAAATCCACTAAGTGGGGTCTTTAATTTTAATGTAGCTCTGACTCCAAATTTACTCCTGTCATACTGTACAGAATAATGTAAGAGGAAGCAAAAATTCTCAATTCTATGAAGAAACAACAATAACAACAACAATAAATCTAACTCTAAACCTAAAGGAACTAGAAAAAAAAAAAGAGCAAACAAAACCCAAAGGAAACAGAAGGAAGTAAATAGTTAAGAACAGAGTGGAAATAAATGAAATAGAAATTTAAAAAATAGAAAAGATCAATAAAATTAACAGCTGGTTCTTTAAAAAGATGAATAAAATAGACAACATTTAGCCATACTCATCAAGAAAAGAGAGGGTTCAAATAAACAAAATCATAAATGAAAGAGAAGTTATAACCAATACTACAAAAATACAAAAAAAAAGTAAATTTCTATAAGCATATAACCTTTAACACTGAACTAGAAAGAATAAAGAAATCTAAATAGATCAATTACTAGCAATGAAATTGAAGCAGTGCTCAAAAAACTCCAAATAAAAGTTCAGAATCAGATGGCTTCACAGATAAATTCTACCAAACTTCCAAAGAATTAATACCTATATTTCTTAAACTATTTCAAAAAATAAATAAATAAAGTGGAAGAAGCACTTCCAAACTCATTTTATGAAGCCAGCATTGCCCTGATATTAAAACCAGATAAAGACATTACAAAAAATAAAATAAAATTATAGGCCAATATGCTTAATGAACCATAGATGTAAAAATTCTCAACAAAATATTAGCAAACCTGATTCAAGAATACATTAAAAATTTTATGCACTGCGACCAAATGGGATGTAACCCAGGGATTCAAGGATGGCTCAATACCCTTAAATCAATCAATGCAATATATCGCATTAATAAAACAAAGGATAAAAAATAAACAATCAACTAAATAGATGCAGAAAATAATATTTGACAAAATTCAACATCTGTTTGATAAAAACTCTCAACAAAGTGAGAATAGAAGTTGGATTGTACAAAACAGGCAGCTTGTACAAGGGAAATTACATTCTTTAGCTCATCCAATTTATTTGTAGCTTGAGCGGTCAACATCGATGGAAAAACAGATAACATGTATATTATAATAGCATATATAGCAAAGATCAGATCTTAGTTAGGGAATCAAAATCTGGAGGAGCAGTGGATGCTGGGATCTACTTCCCAGATCTCCATTCAAGTTTTAAAGGTTTATTTCTTCAACTACTGTGAGTACCGCTGTTTGATGACTCTCAACTGTCAGCTCTCTCTGGAAGTTGCTCTGGATTGTAGAGACTCTTACTTCTAGTTGGGCAGCCTGCACTTAATGACTGCTAGCTTCCATAGCATAAAGTCCATGTGTTCCTTATTGTCATACAGAATAATCTATAGGGTCCACTTGGCTTCAGAAATGTCTTTTCCAATATTTGGTCACCTGAGACTTTGTTGAGACTACATTGCAGCCTGATCTTTTTCTCTGTCCAACCCTGCTGGCCTCTTTCCCTCCTCTTCTACAGTGATAATCTCCAAAATCTCCCAAAATTCCTACAACGTATGCTTCACCTCATGGTCTGTTTTCTAGGAAACCTAAGTTTCAAGAAGATCTACAATAATCTCAATCCACTGTCAGCTACCAAAAGATTCATAGGGATTGAATGAGCAAACCAAATTGGTCAAATGGTCACACTCATTCAAAGATTTTTAAAAATGTAGATGTGGGACAGCAAGTACTCAAAAAAAAGGAAAATGATAAGTCCTTGATACTAATCAAGTCTGTTCAGATGAGGCCACCTGTGATAGGAAAAAAAAAATCTCCCTAAGATGTTCATATCCTAATTCTCAGAACCTATGAGTATGAGTATCACTATACTCAACAAGAGAGACTTTGATGAAATGATTAAGGTTAAGGAACTCGAGATGGTTTAATGTATGAGATCTAATAATAAAGATCCTTAAAAACAGAAAAACCTTCTCAGCCATGGGCAGAAAAGAAGATGTGAGTATGGTGAAAAATATGCAGTATTGCTGGACTTAGGTTGAAGGAAGGGGTCCAGGAAAGGCAAGGAAACAGATTCTACCCTAGAGTGTCCATAAAGAAACACAGTTGTGCTAGCACATTAATTTTAGCACAATAAGACCTCTGTTGCAATTCTAACCTACAGAGCTATATAAGATAATAAATTTGCATTGCTTAAACCACTATATTTATTTTTTGTAATTTATTATAGATGCATTATTAAGTCATTTCATATCTGGGGTGAGGTGGTGCTGTAACAAATATCTAAAAAAACTGAAACTGGCTTTGAAATTGGGCAATGGGCAGAGGCTGGAAGAATTTTGAGGAGCATGATAGAAAAAGGCTAGGTTTTCCTGAACTATTAGTAGTAATATTGATGTTAACTGCTCTTAATGAGGACTCAGAAAAAAGCTAGGAGCAGGACTGAAGAAATACAAATTGCCTTAAGAATCCCAAATCATTGTGAAAAGACCATTATTAAAAATATGGACATTAAAGGAACAGCTAGTGAAAGCTGAGAAATAAATGAGGAACATGTTATTGGAAACCAGAAGAAAGAATCTTTGCTAGACAGTGGCAGAATGATTGGCAGACATGTCCTTCAGTTAAATGGATAGCAGAACTGGAAAATGGGAAAATTGTACATTGAATTGGGGAGATTTCTAAGCAGAATATTGAAGATGTGGCCTGGTTTCTTCTTGCCACTTATAGCAAAATGTCAGAGTAAAGAGGTGAATTAGGGAGGAACCATTAAACAAACAAACAAAAAGCATCCCCCGCTCCCCCCAAAAAAAGTGTACTGGATAGTTTTGGAAATTCTCAGCCTCTTCAGATTGACCAAAAAAAAAAAAAAAAAAAAAAACAAAAAAAACTCTAAAATTAAGAGAGTCACTGCTAAGAACTTATGATATAGAGGGGTTACACCTCAGAAAAATTAGAAAGTATTAATGTACATTCACACAAATGACTCTTTGTGGAAATTAAAGGTTTGTCTCACAGATTACCTCAATGGAACTGGAGAGCAGATAGGAAGTTTTAGGGCATTATCTATCCTTCAGACTTCTCAACAAAAGCCAAAAACAAAGATTAGATTATCTAGGAAAGATCTATGAGGGGACTTCATGTCTAATGGAGACAATCTCATGACATGTACAGGAGACCCACAAGAGTCTTCGAAATTTTAACTAGCAAAACACTGCGAGCTATAATTTAAAGGGATAGAGTACAAATTCAAAGAAGGCTGTTGGAACCTCAAATATCTACAGGCAGGAAACAGGCTGATAAAGCTACCCAGCTGCATGAAATACCATTCATGAAATATGGAGGATGTCTCAGAGGGGCAAACTGAGAGCCCAAATAGCTAAATTACATAGGATTAACCCCAGGACTTGAAATCTAATGGTGTTTTCCCAGCTGGATTTTAAAATTGCTTGAGATCAGTGATTCTTTTTCTTTCCATTTTTTACTCTCTTGAACCAGAATCTTCTGCCTAATCACCATAGTATTTTAGGAACAGATAACTTGCTTCTTTAGTTGCCTAAATAGATTTATGATTTAGATGATGAGATTTTGGACTTTTGAGCTAATGATATTTACATGAGATTTTGAAATTTGAGTTGATGCTATAATGAGTTCAGACTTTACAATATTGTGATGAGGCAAATAAACTTTGTATGTATGAAGAATGCAAATCTTTGGGGCATAGAAGGTAGACTCTAATAGGCAGAATGATGAGCCTCTAAATATGTCTGCCCCTAATCATTGGAATCTGTAAACATGTTACCTTTCATGGCAAAGGGAATTTTGCAGATGTGAAGATGTGATTAAGGTTAAGGATCTTGAGATGGGAGATTATCTTGCATTTTCTAGAGGGACTCAATCACATGAGATCTTAAAATAACCTTTCCTGGCTGAGGTCAGGGTCAGAGAAAGATGTGACTTCAGAAGATGGTCGGAGAGATGCAACATGGCTGGTTTTGAAGATGGAGGAAAAGGGCTGAGAATCAAGAAACGTATATGGCCACTGGAAGCTGGAAAAGAAAATTGAGATTCTCCTAGAGCCTCCAGGAAGAAACATAGCCCTGCTGACACATTGATTTGACAACACAATGAGATCTATGTTGGAATTCTCACCTACACTACTATAAAATAATAAATTTGCATTATTTTAAACCAAAATTCTGTGTAATATTTTACAGCAGCAATGGAAATGTAATACAACTTCTTTAAACTATCACCCACTATAGTATTTATGTCACCAAATAGAAGAATTAAAGGTTTAAGTATGGCAATAAAAAATGTAGTGATAAATAAGGGATAGGAGTCAATATGGTCTTTCCTTTGAGACCATATTATATCGTCTCTATAAATTTGGAATAGAAAAAATATCCAGATTTGTAAAATGTGGTTTAATGTGCAGATAATCCTAAATTCAAAGCCTGAGATATATGTTTCAAATGCTCCATCTCACTTAATATAAAATTCCATTGAAATTTAGGGTGCTTCTTTGTATGGACAAATAAGTTATATTCACTTTCATTATTTTATATTTGTCTTTGTATACAGAACATGAATGGCTTTATCTTGTCTTTTTCATAGAAACAGGTATTTCATTGACTGTAATTATACAGCTTTTCTTCTTTTTAAATAGTTTTATTTTCACTAAATTCAAAATAAATTGCTTTGTTTAATCTCATCTGATTTGACTGAAACATTTACATTGTGAAAATGCTGACAGGCCAGTTCTCCAGAAAGAACAATGTTACACTTTGTTTTTTCTTTTTGGGAAAATGCTTGTGGAGAATAGGGTTTCAGGGCTGCAAAATTAATTGCTCTGATGTAACTGAACAGACACAATGAACAAGTAAATTTAGAACAGTTATAAAATTTATACATAATCCAGGTTGCTGGAAATGGTTCATGCAGACATTGAGTTTTTAAGAGCTTTAATGTAGCGTGTAAATAGAAATGTAGAATGAGCAGTGTGTTTATGTCTGTAGAAAAGTAAGTAAATGTGATATTTGAAAGAAAATGTTCTAATCTTTCACGTGAAGTAAAATTTTCTTTAATTTCTTTCATGATTTATTGATGCCTCATTGGTTATACTCAACTAAAATTTTTTCTGTGATATTTATATGGACCTTTACCCTTGTTTTTCTTTTCTAATCTCTTATATAAGAGCTTCATTTATTTTCTCCAAATATAGAGAATATGTGAGGACTGATCTCACTGAACATGCACACACTATTTTTGATTGCTAGTTCGGTTAGCTATAAAATTTTAGAACACACTGATTTTCTCGGAATTTTAAAGAAAATTTAACATTATTTTCTATCTTCCTGGTTGGTGATTGGAAGTCACACCAAAGACTTGTATTCATTTGTAGGTAAGCAATTTCATCTACTTAGAAGTATCAATGTATTTCTGAAATACATAGATGCATACTGTTTTTCATTCCTTCTTTTTACAAAGTTGATTTGTTCATTTTGAAAGCATAAAATCACTAAGATGTTTTAATTTGGGAAAATACTCTAATATCAAATTGTTGGTAATTGTCTTATTCTCTTCTAGACTTCCTATTAGGTGGATTAATGCTCCATATCTCTTAATGTTTCATATTGTCCATTGTTTTCTTATCTTGGATTCTAGGGATTTTTTCCCAATGAAATTTGTTATTCATAATTAGGTATATAGCTGCATTCAGTCTATTATTTAGCCATTCTATTAAAGGTTTATTTTGTAATTTTATTTTTAATTAATCTTTGTAGTGTTTCTTTAATCCTTATGTCGTAGAGATAATAATCATTCACATCTGAGAAAACTGACTGAAGTTTTTAAAAATAGTATGTTAAGCCTCCTGAGTCAGTTTTTCTATTTGCACATCTTGCTCCTTTTTCAAATATGTGATTTTTCTATACGTCGTCAGATGATCAGAGTTTTTTGTCACTTTTTTTAATGAAGAATCATGATGATCAGTAGACATACTTGGTATGTATTTTCTCTGCATGTATGTTCTGTTTTCCAGATAGTTCTCTCCTTGAGATGAGCATAAATAGAACTTTCTATTAGAGATGGCTTTGTGTAAATTTGCAGTACATATCAACTAACAGATTTTGTTCTGTTGTGTTATGTAGCAATCAAACCAGGCACCCACACCCAGCAATTTCTAAAATAAAAAGGTGATTGTAGTTCAGTAAACTCTTTTTTATGGATGGAAATCTTTTTTTTCTTCTTCTCTCTCTCTCTCTTTTTGTTTATTTGGAGAGTCCAGCTGTGTGAACTTTTTCCTCAGATCCTAAAACCTACACATGGAAATTTCCTCTGCATAGAACTTAGGCTTATTTCAGAAAGAATATGTTCATGAGATAGGAAGGTAGGAACAGCTCTTAAGAATAGGGTATTATTTTTTAAATGTAGAACTTGGGGTATCATAGAAATTTCCTTTCAGATGTGTGTTCTGGCTTGTATTATATGTTTTAGGGCTCTGATGCTTTTGCTTTGCTTTCAATCTAATATCATTTGCAATTTATATTCCAGAAATTCTTTAATTTTCTAGCTCACTAGTGGTACCTATTCATATTATGGAGACATATTCTATCATAGGAGAAGTTCAGTACTCCATTATTTAATCTACCCAGTAACTCTCTAAGGAAATGTTATAAGTCTTTTATTTATTAACAAACTGAGAGCTAGATAAATGTCTGTGGATCAGAGTTTTTGACTGACTGAGCTGTGATTTGACTTCAGATTCTCCATCTCCATAATTAGATCTCTCATCCATAACCAGAGATAATTTTGCATTCCATTCTATTCTAATCAATTCCATTGAGTTCAATAAAATATATTTTAAATGCCTACAATGTGACAGTACTATACAAGCACTGAAAATACAGAGATAACTAAGACAGAGAGCCTAGCTTCAATCAATTACTGTTTTGTATGTGGAATTTAATAAAGATGGAAAATAAGGGAAGCAAAGATAAAACTTACTTATTATACAATTTTGCCTAAGATTGTTCTGGTGCAGGACAATTGAAAAGGAAATATAAATTGGAAGAACATTCACCATGAATGCTCTAAATGTTGGATAAAATAATAAACATGCTTTTAGTGTCTTGATATAATTTATAAAATATTGAATATTTAAAGGAATATACAAATGATACAAATGAATTTATTCATATACATAAAGATTAAATTTTTTAACCTATTTCCAACTTGTTGGAATCAATTTCCAACAAGTACGCAAGTGAAATAACAAGTAGTGTTATTCATAAATAAAATTCGTAAAAATATATTTAGGAAAACCAATGTTGTTGCTTAATGAGTGATTTTCACCTTGTCTATATCTCTTTGAGTAAATAACATTTTCAAATCTCCATTGCAAGTGAGATCTTAGAGAGCCATATCCACCTGTCTTTAGTTTAAGAGAAACTGAAATCACAGAAGGACTTGTCCCAAGACACACATAAATCTAGAGGCATAGCCACGCCTACCCCGTCAACTGCTTTTCCTAATCCTTAGTCATAATGGAGTGGAAGAATGGGAGGTCTTTTAGTCACTTAATTCCCCATATTTTCCTTGAGAGCCACTTTTCCTCCTGTGCTATGGGAATAATTTCTGTCTATTATGATGATTCCTTTGAAAAACAACTTAGGATAAGAAGGGCTAGATAATAATGCAACAAATGAAACCTGAAGAGATTTTTCTTACATGTAATCAAATTTGTTTCATTAAAGATCTAAAGTTGAGGATAACTAATAAAATTAATGAAGGTTTTTTTTTGGTGTTGACATCTATCACATTGAAAGTAATACTGCTAGTATTTCCCCCTATTATCAGAATTTATGTAGGAAATAGTGTCATACTGTACATGGTATAGTCTTATTTTTCACTAATTTTACTCTAGTTCTAAAGTAAATTAGGCAGCTGAGAAAAGTGAGACACCGTTACTGACTGAAGTAGCATTTTTCATGGAATCCAATGCTGACTAAGGGAAAAAAAAACAATCTTAGGAGATATATTTACATTTTGTATGGATACTGAGGACTTGAGGAAGAAAAAAAAAAGTGTCTTCTGCAATGTATGTGCCCTTTACCTACTGCAGATTCAAACTACACTTTAGAAGAAAATCAGTGATATTAGGCAAATACCACAGATATAAATGTTGTAGAGAGAATTCACCAAAGAATATTGAGAGTAACAGGTAAAATTTGAGAAAAAACAGGATTTATAATAGTTTCCAAGTATTTACCCCAAGCTATTTATTAACTACAATAGAAAAATAGTAACCCAGCAAACATTGTTTTAACCAAGTGATAAAAGTTACCAGTAAAAAGACATGTTGACATTATTTTTGATATAATACATTGAGGACACATTGTCATTTCTGTGGTAGTTATGCCAAACATTCATAACTTCAGTCCATTTATGAGAAAACATCAGACAAACCCAAATTGAAGAACATCCTTCAAAACAATTCATCAGTAATACTATCTATAAGTGTCAAGGTGATAAAAAGAAATAAGAAAGGACTAAAAAATTATTGAGATTTGAAGAAATCAAGGTGGTGAGGAGTTGCCATGTGGGTCCTGGATTGGATCTTGAAACAGAAAGAGGACATAGTGAAAAAACTGGTGAAAGTTGAATGTGATCTGTAGTTTAATTAATTGTATCAATGTGAATCTCCTGGTATTGATCATTTCACTATTGTATGTCACATGTTAACTTTAGCAGAAGCTGATGAGAGATATACAGGAACCTCTGTACTATTTTTGCAACTTGTAAGTCTAACATTATTTCAAAATTAAAAGTTAAAAAAGTCATTTTAGCATGGGAATACAAATTTTGAGGAAACCCACTTTCTCCATTCAACTTTTAAAGTTTCACTGATAGAAAAAGACTAGGTTTGGGGCTGCAACTTAGTTCTATCAGGAAATATAAAGGCAGGAAGAAAATAAGGCCTATATGGGAAGTGAATGAGAGAAACCTGGGCAGATTTGAAGGCTTTGGCATATATCTACTTACCATTCTTTGTCAGAAGTGAAAGGTAGTGTCCTGGAAAAATTACATGGAGCTTCAAGGCATGGAGGTACTATGGGGTAGAGCATGAAGAAAGCATAATAAAGATAGTAAGTTTCAGAGGCAGAGCAATCATTTTTCAAATACTGAATCTTCTACCTGATCACTGTGCGACCAATTTAATTATCATCTCCTTCTCCTTCTCTTTTTTTAGTGGAGATAACAACTCTAATCTTGCAGGTTTCCCAGATATTATTAAAATAATGTAAATAATGTATAAATAAGAACTATTAACACCGTTTTCATTTAAAGCCATAACAACATTATATGAACTATAAGAGAAAAATTACACACATTTTCATCTACCAAAAGGTACATGTAGTCTCTTTAGGTTTTATGGTTATATATTTTAATATTTGTGATTTTAGTATATCATTTTTACCTTGCATTTTCTCACATTACTCTATATGAATTTCATCATGTTACTATAGTATATTTAAAATGAAAATTATCTTACTACTATTGACATTTAAGTTGATACTAATTTTTTGACTAATGTATTGCATTTACTCTCATTCCTTTTCCTGATTCATTTAATAAAAGACTATGTATTAATATTTGTAGTTTTTATAAATGTAATAGTTAAAATTGATTTTTTCAGAAATTTTTATTATTTTTTCCACCTATGTTATAAATATTTGAACACATGAATCTTAAATCACTGAATTTTTTAACGTATTATCAGAAGTACTTATTCAATAGTGCCAGACAAACAAGTGAATTGGCTTGATCTTTGCTTCTAGTATAGGACTACAACCCTGATGCAGAAAAATTTATAACTACTACTGTTTAGATATAAGAAGCATGGCAAGTGTTATTCAAATACTACTTATCATTATTAATCATTAATAGTGGCGTGGTGTCATAGAGAGAAAAATAACTTCGCCAATGATTCTGACTGTTGTTCCATTAGTCCTCTTTAGTTCAGGGTGCCACTAATGGGAGTGGGCAAGAATACAAAGTAGATAAGGCCTTTTTAATTGCATATGAAAGCCCATCACAGTTTGTCCCATTTCTCAGTGTTGGTGTGATACAAATTTTCTGTTAGCTCCTTGGATTTTGACCAGTGAATGCTTTGTTTGGCCATTCTTCTTGACCCCTAGGTTCTGCATATTTCTGGCTTGAAAGCATTCACACAGATCTCCCACTACACTCTGAACTCCAATTTTATAATCTCTGAATTTTGCTTACCTGCATGATCTTTTAGTAGCTTTCTTTTGTAGTCTGTTCTCATGTCTTGCTTCCTTATTCAGCTATTATAACATTCTGTCATTCTTGATCCATTATGAAAAATTTAAAGTCTATGGGTATAATAAGAATTAGATATTTAATTGTATAGGGGAATATACAACACTATGAATGTTCTATGAACTTTCCCTAAGCTGAGTAGGAAAAAGGAAGCACAACTTCAAGTTCAAAGACACTCTATTAGTCCTGACAATATTAGAAATGACTGAACTAACTCCACTGTATGCTTTTATTATTCTTATGTTAAAATATACATAACATTAAAACTACCATTTTAAACGTATGGTAGTGGCATTAAATGCATTCACGTTATTGTTCAACTATCACCCCCATCTGTTTCCAGGATGGTTCATTTTTCCAAATTGAAGTTCTGTATCCCTTAAAAAATAACTCCTCATTTGCACCAGCCCCCAGCTCCTGTAAACATAATTCTACTTTCTGTCTATGAATTTGACTACTCTAAGTACTTAAAATCATACAGTGTTTGTCCTTTTATGACTGGCTTATCTCACTTAGTATAATGTTATCAAGGTTCATCAATGTTGTAAAATATCTCAGAATTTTCTTCCTTTTTAAGGCTGAAGAGTATTCCACTGTATGCATATATCACGTTGTTTTAAAATCCACTTATCCATATATGGACATGAGTTACTTCTACTTTTTTCATTATTATGAATAATGCTATTATGAATATGTATGTACAAATATCTGAGTCCCTGCTTTCAATTCTTTTGGATATATCCCCAGAAGTGGAATTACTGGATCATGTGGTAATTATATTTTTAATATAACATTTCCACTAATAGCATTCAAGGATTTCAAATTTTCTATAACTTTGCCAATAACCAACACTTATTATTATTATTTTTAAAATAGTAGCCATATTAATGGGTGTGAGGTTGTATCTCATTGCAGTTCTGAATTTCACTTCCATAATTGTTAGTATTGTTAAACATATTTTTGTGTTGTATGTATTTTTTTAATAAATGTTATCTATTCAAGTTCTTAGCCCATTTTTAATTAAGTTTTGGTTTTGGTTTTGTTTTGTTTTTTTTCTGCTCCATTCTAGTTTTAAGAATGGCAGTTTGAAATTATAAATATAAAGATGATAGAAAAGATGAGAGAGATGATAAAGAACTTTGGTCTGAATCCAATACATTAGGCTGTATTTAGATATTTTACATGTTGATGGAGAGGGTAATGTAAACCAGATGTTATTCCATAGGGAGTACTAATCATAGTTGAAGTGTTACAAAGACTCCACAGGTTATGGGGAAATGACAACATCTGCAAGACCCCAATCCCCAATCAGAACAGATGCATCTTCAATAAATAGTGCTGGGAAAACTAGAAGGGCACCTGCAAAAGAATGAAACTAGACTGTTGTCTATCACCACACACCAACATTAACTCAAAATGGATTAAGGACCTGAATATAAGACCTGAAACAATAAAATGCATAGAAGAAAACATAGGAACAAAACTCAAGGACCTTGAATTTAAAGAGAATTTTATGAATACGACCTCAAAAGCAAGGGAAGCAAAAGCTAAAATAAATGAATGGGACTACATCAAACCAAAAAGCTTCTTCTCAGCAAAAGAAACTGTCAATAAGGTAAAGAGACAACCATCCGAATGGGAAAATATATTTGTAAGCAACACTTCCGATAAGGGCCTAATATCCAAAATATACAAAGAACTCATACAACTCTATAACAACAACAACAACAATAACAAAAAGCAAATAATCCAGTCAAAAAATGGGCAGAGGACCTGAACAGATACTTCTCCCTAGAGGACATACAAATGGCCAACAAATATTTGAAAAGATGCTCAATATTGCTAGCTATGAGGGAGACGCAAACCAAAACCACAATGAGGTACCATCTCACACCTGTTAGAATAGTTATAATCAACAGGACAAGTAATAACAAATGTTGGAGAGGATGTGGAGAAAAAGGAACCTTCATACACTGCTGGTAGGACTGCAAATTGGTACAGCCACTATGGAAAACACTAAGGAGGTCCCTCAAAAACTAAGAATTGATATACCATATGATCCAGCAATCCCTCTACTGGGTATTTACCCCAAAGACTTGAAAATCTACATCTGAAAAGATATTTGCACACTGATGTTCTTAGCAGTATTATTCACAATGGCCAGGACATGGAAGCGATCGAAGTTTCCTACGATAGATGATTAGCTAAAGAAGCTGTGGTACATATATACAACGGAATATTACTCAGCTATAAGAAGAGATGAAATATTGCCATTTGTGACAACATGGATGGACCTTGAGATAATCATGCTAAGCGAAATAAGCCAGACTGAAAAAGTTGAAAATCACATGATATCACTTATATGTGAGATATAAACTTAAAAGCAACAAATGAACAGGACAAACAGAGACTCATGGACATGGACAATGGACTAGTGGTTACCAGAGGGTAGTGGGTGGAGGAGAAGGAGAGAGGTAGATGAGGTAAAGGGGGTCAAATATAGGGGAGTTGGGGGAAGGTGAAGTGGGTAAAGGGGATCGAATATATGGTAGCTGAAGGAAACTGGACTTTGGGTGGTAAACACACAATAGACTATACAGATGTCAAATTATAATGTACACCTGAAAATTATATAATTGTATTAACCAATGTTAACCCAATAAACTTAATACAAAAAAAAAAAAAAAGAAGAAGAAGAACAGATGTCTCTTCCCCAAGGGACATAAAAGTAAATACTTTTTAAAAATTAGCCATCTGCCTTGATACTCATTTTCACCAAAAAAGGCATTTGAAGGGCTGAGAAATTTGTTAACTCTAAAAACATGAATGAGACTATGATTTAGCAATTATAACATGATACCAATTCAAAATATCTATGTTGAATATACTTTTGTTTCCCTTTCTGAAACATTCTGTGGAGATAACTAAATTGGGAAAAAGCAAATTAATAGATGAAACTAGACCTGTGGTGACAAATTCGACTTGCTTGACAGCAATGTGTATTACCATTGATCATCAAGATCAAAGCAGGCAGAATAAGCAAGTCACATGCTCCTATGATAAAATGAAGCCCCATTTCATGGTGGTAAATCATTGATGAATTCAGAAAGAAAGGCAATTATTATATATTTATTTTGTTAAACTATTCTAATATTGGTTCAACACCTATCTACTGCTCACTACCCCTCTTCTTCACTCTGTGTGCTCCAGACATATGAAAACACAGTTCTTTTACTCATGTTGTTTCACACCAACAACCCTATGTAGACACTGGTGTCAGTTCCAAATGACTTCCACTGTGAAAAACTGGCAAACCTTTCTCATTCTTTAGGTTCCAGCTCAAGCATCTTCTTCTCTGTGAAGCATTATTTTAATAATGAAAGAAAGCTGATAATACCGTAATCTTAGTTCCTCAGTTTCTAATATGCATCAATAGTGTAACATTTTTCTCGCTGAATTTATTCATTATAAAATGTTGACTCCCATATTGAGTGTGATTACATGAAGAAACAGACTGTATCCTACTCACCTTTGTAGCCCTAGATCTTTGAAATAAAATTTAAAATGTTTGTTAATGAATAAAAACATTTGTTGGAAATCTCATTGACAAAGCAAATTTGCTTTAAAAACTGTATTATTGATTATTATAAGGCTTTAATTCCTTTTGCTTATAATAAAAACTTATGGGCACATTTATTTTTATTTTTTAAGCACATAAAAATACATTTCAATTTTTGTTTTTAAATAATTGGATACAGAGATGCTGAGATTCTTTGAGTTCAGGCTTGAGGTTTATTAAACAAGATTGCTGGACTCTGACCTAACTCTGGACGTGGAAATTTGTGGGATGCAGAAATGTTGGTTCCATATCCATCGTCATAGTTTTGTTTCTAAGTGGGAAAAAATGCTTCCTACTGACCAGAGGTGCTAATCTAATTTCTTAACTAGCTTCATTAACTATTCTCAATCATACAAAATGGAAAAACCTAATACTACTTTTCCACAGCCTGTTTGCAGTACAGCTGCAGGCTTATAATATTTCCCTCTTTGCCCCAAATTTCCTGGAGCCAGACACATAGGATGGAATACATGCTGTAAGCTAAGCTTGAACATCACTGTGAGGGTAACAATGTCATACAGCAAAGCTAACACATGTTTCCTTCCAAAACAAAGAAACCAGTTCTTTTATGAAGTGATCTGTTTGAACCAAGCCTGGCTAGATTTGATAAAAGGCTGCTCACTGAAACATGGATGTGATTTTGTTAGAGATCTCTCTCTCTCTCTCTCTTTCTCTCTCTCTCTCTATCTCTCTCTCTCAGTGGAGAGTAGCTTTCATTTTTTTTGTATATTATTCCAAACATTTATTCATAAGTCTATTTATATCTCCTTGCTGTATTTTTCTTCAATAATTTTCTAATTAGTGAGACTTTTGCTCATGGCAGCCCTTAATGATGTCACTATAGGAAGTGCTTGGGATGAATTTTTTAAGTAGAAAAGTACTTTTGCATCCTTTTCCTTGCCTAATCCCCTTAGTGCTGCATTTTAGCCCTGTTGATGGATGATTTCTTGTCTGCAATCACTAACCACACTGTCTTTCAGTCTGGGTTCTTGCATGTTAACTCATGCTGTCTCACTGTCCTGTCCTCTTAATTTAAATGCTTGTCTCCTTGTCTCTTAGTCTAATAGCTTATTCCTTTTCCTCTCCTATTACCCAGCATTGTTTCTCCATCATATCACTTGCAATTTCCAGGATGACATATTTTACTTCAGATCATAGCTCATTTAGTCTTTTCTCCTGCTGGTATTCTAATAGCATCTCAAGCTAATCATTAATTTCCACCCTGTGGTTTCAGTAATTCCTCCATGCTAAATCTTGCATAGAAAAATTGTTTTAGGTTTGGCACCTTAACTTAGTCTAGGGGACAAATGAGCAAGAAAATGCCGAGTCACTGCCAGAGGCCCCTCTGGTCAGTGGGACATGATTGCTCACCTAGTTAAAGACTTCTGAAGGGGTAGAAGAATGAGGCGCAGAAATGACTTTAACTTGCTGCTTTATGTGTATTTAATCAATGCCTTTTAGAAATAATTAGAAACTATTTTGCAAAATTATTGTTTATGTGACCCTGCAAGTAAATATTATTGGGTATAAAAAATAAAGCATCAAAAGAAAAAAATCATGAAATGTTACTGCTTGAAGGACTTTCAGAGATCAAGTTCAATTTCTTCATTTTTATAGATGAAAATTTTGAGGCCCATGGAGTTTGAAGATTGGCAGGTCATGCATCCTGTTACATAATGTTTATTAATCAGCAAAACAGGCCCATGGCTAACTTATTCAGAGTGCCTAAGGCAAGAGACAAACAACTGACTCCAGAACCACTTCTTAGCTAGCTAGATCCACTTAGCCTGATCCACTTCTCTCTTCCCATCTTGGGCTCATCTAGAGCACAGCACAGTTCCTCCTAGATGTCTATCTTCAGACTCAGCCCCAAGCAGCTACTGCTACTCTAGAGTGGTCTGCAGTTGAGAGAATACCAGGAAGAAAAACAACACACCTGGAAGCTGGCTCCAGGTCAGTAGGCCAAGGATTCCTAGGATACTGGGTCATAAAAACATGCTCTAGAAGACTCTGGGCTGGCTCATTTGCAAAGCCTCTCTCTCTCTCTTTCTCTCTCTCTCTAATATTTACATATATTGATATATTACTTTCTAGATACACACACACACACACACCGTACTTTCTCTCTTAACTCCTTTTTCCCCCTAATTCTTTGTTTTGGTCTCTATCTTTTATGTTGTTGGATACCCTCAGATCTTCCCTCCTCCCCCACCACCATCACCACCATCACCACTACCACCACACACACACACACACACACACACACACACACCCCTGATGTTTTATGTTGCCTTTCACATTAAGCTCAGGACCCTAAAATACTAATAGAAACTCTATGTTGGTTGGGGGAAGATTGTCAGCTAATAATTTTCCTTGTAGAAAGATTACTTGGGCAAGCTAGGGGACTTCTAAATATCAGTATCTATAAGTTTGTTTTATTGGGTTACTCAGTGTCTCTGTAGAAGGATCTACCTATTTCATGCCTGGGGTATGTATATCTAGCTACTATCATTCTAGAAGCTTAATTGTATATAAGAGAGCTGCTTTTCCAGCTTCAGAGGCTTACAGGCAGTATTAGGCCTTGAGGAGCACTGGTCCCTCTGCTAAACTGCCCTAGATCAGAGATGGGGAACAACCAGACCACTGCCTACAGTGTTGTCTCCTCCACTTACCTATAGATCCAGCATAGGCAACAACCATCTGCAGACCCCTTTGTAGTTCCCACTGGATAGCCCTGAGCAATCAAAAGCAGTGGTTGTCCTTGGCCTACTGAGGAGCCCCTCCCAAGGGGCCACAAAACCAATGCATTCAGAGGCTGACACCAGACCACATCAGAGCAACTCTTGACTAGTCCTATTAGTGATACACTCAAAGGGTAGTTACAACAAGTACACAAACCTGCTAGGCCAAAACCAGCTCAATTGGGTCAGTCTCCACATAGCAACTCTTACCCTGTGGGTGCAGCCAATTACCACAATTAGCCTGAGCTTAATTCCATTCTCTGATGTACTAACAATAATAAAAGCTTGATGACAACAGAAGATCACACACAACCCACACAAAGATCATGTCCAGAGCCCCTGGCATAGGGGATCAAGGACAATGCACCACTAGGCCACACAGGACACCTTCCATATTAGGTCATCGGGCCAAGATTAAGAGACAAGACAAATATTCCTGACACATAGAATCAACACAGAGAGGCTAATGAAATGAGAAAACAAAGAAACATGCCACAAATGAAACAATAGGAGAAAACTCCAGAAAATAAGCTAAATGAAATGGAGGCAAGCAGCCTACTAGAGACACAGTTCAAAATAATGGTTATAAGGATGCCAACAAACTTAGAGGGAGAATGGATGAACACAATGAGAACCTCAACAGAGATAGTAAGCATAAAAAAAAGACATAGAAACCATAAAAAAGAACCAGACAGAAATGAAAAATACAATACACTGGAAGGATTCAACAGTAGATTGGATAAAACAGAAGACAAGGTAGCAGAATACACTCATTAGAATAACGAAAAGAAAAAAGAATTAAAAAAAAAAAAGAGGATAGTTTAAGAGACTTCTGGGACAACATGAAGCGTAATATTTGGATCATAGGAGTACCTGAAGAAGAGAAAAAGAGATCGAGAATCTATTTTAAGAAATAATAACAGAAAACTTCCTTAACCTGGCAAAGGAATTAGACATACAAGTTCAGGAAGAAGAAAGAGTCCCAAACAAGAGGAATTCAAAAAAGGCCTACCTCAAGAAACAAGTAAAAGGTCAAAGACAAAGAAAGAATCTTAAAAGCAAGAGAAAGGCAGCTAGTTACTTACAAGGGTATGCCCATAAGAATGTCTGCTGACTTTTCAATGGAAACTTTGTAGGCCAGAAGGGACTAGCAAGAAATATTCAGTTATGAAAAACAAGAATTTACAATCATGAAAACTGTACCACACAAGGCTTTTTATTAAAATGGAAGATGAGATAAAGAGCTTCCCAGACAGGGAAAAGCTTAAAGAATTGATCATCAACAAGCTACTATTACAAGAAATGTTAAAGGGACTACTGTAAAAAGAGAAGGAGTAAAAAAGAAAATAAAAATAACAAATACAAATGATAAAATGGCAGTAACAATGTACCTATCGATAATCTCTTTAAATTTAAATGGATTAAATGCTTCAATCAAAAGATATAGGGTAGCCTAATGGATAAAAAACAAGACCCATGCATATGCTGTCTACAAGAGACCCACTTCAGATCAAATGACACTCACAGACTGAAAGTAAAGGGATAGAAAAAAAATATTTCACACAAATGGAAATGAGAAAAAAGCTGGTTTAGCAATATGTTAGATAACATAGACTTTAAAACAAACCCTATAATAAGAGAGAAAGAAGGGCATTACATAATGATAAAGGGATCAATAAATCAGGAAGACATAACCTTAGTAAACATATACGCATCCAACCTACATACATAAAGCAATTATTAACTGACATAAAAGCAGAGATCAACAGTAATACACTCATAGTAGGAGACTTTAACACTCATTGACACCAATGCACAGATCTTCCAAGCAAAGAATCAACAAGGAAACAATGAACCAAAAAGATGCACGAGACCAGATGGATTTAATAGATATCTTCAGGGCATTTTACCCCAAAGAGCAAAATGCATATTCTTCTCAAGTGCACATGGAACATTGTCCAGAATAGACTACATGTTAGAACACAAAAATTTAGTCTCAATAAATTTAAGGACTTTGAAATTATATCAACTGCCTTCTCTGATCACAATGATGTGAAACTAGAAATCAACTACAAAAAAAAAAAACTGGAAAATACACAAACTCATAGGAGTTAAATAACAAACCCTTAAGCAATAAATAGATGATTTATAAGATCAAGGAAGAAATCAAAAGATACTTAGAAACAAATGAAAATGAAAACACAGTGACTCAAAATCTATGGGACACAGCAAAATCAGTCCTAAGAGGGAAATTCATAGCAATACAGGCCTACCTCAAGAAACAAGAAAAAGCTCAAGTAAACAATCTAACCTTACACTTATAAAAGAACTAGAAAAAGAACAGCAAACAAAGCCCAAAGTGAATAGAAGGGAAGAAATAATAAAGAAGAGCAGAAATAAACAAAATAGAGTTCAGAAAAACAATACAAAAGATTAATGAAACCAAGAGTTGGTTCTTTAAAAGGATAAACAAAATTGACAGACCCTTAGGCGAGACTCATCAAGGAAAAAAGAGAGAGGACTCAAATAAATAAAATCAGAAATAAAAGAGGAGAAATGACTACAGACTCCACAGAAATACAAAGGATTATAAGAAAATACTACAAGCAATTTTATGCCAACAAATTGGATAATCTGGAAGAAATGAACACATTCCTAGAAACATACAATCTCCCAAGACTGATTCAAGAAGAAACAGAAAATCTGAACCAACCGACTACCGCCAACAAAATCAAATCAGTAATCAAAAACCTCCCAAAAAACAAAAGTCCTGGACCAGATGGCTTGATAGGTGAATTTTACCAGACATTCAAGAAGTATTAACACCTATTCCTCTCAAACTATTCCAAAAACATGAAGGAGGGAAAGCTCCTTAATTCTTTTTATGAGGCCACCATTACCTTGATTCCCAAACCAGACAAAAATATTAAAAAAAAAAAAGAAAATCATAGGCCAATATTTCTTATGAATGTTGATGTAAAAATCTTCAATAAAATATTAGGAAACCAAATTCAGCAATATATTAAAAATATCATACACCATGATCAAGTTGGATTTATTCAAGATTGATCAACATCCACAAATCAATTAATGTGATATACCACATTAACAAATTGAAAGATAAAAATCATATGATCATATTGATAGATGCAGAAAGAGCGTTTGACAAAATCCAGCATCCATTTATGATTAAAAACTCTCAGCAAAGTGAGAATAGGAGTAACATACCTCAACATAATAATAAAGGCCATATGTGACAAACCTACAGCTAATATCATACTTAATGGGAAAGATTAAGAGCGTTTTCCTTAAGATCACTAACAAGACAAGGATGCCCACTTTCACCACTCCTCTTCCACATTGTATTGGAAGTCTTAGCCACAGCAATCAGACAAGAAAAAGAAGTAAAATGTATCCAAATTGGAAAGGAAGAAGTAAAACTCTGGCTATTTGTCAGTGACATGATACTATATAGAGAGAACCCTAAAGATTCCACCAAAACCTTTTAGAACAAATCAGTGAATGCAGTAAGGTAGCAGATTACAAAATAAATATTCAGAAGTGAATGGCATTTGTATATACCAATGATGAACTTTCAGAAAAAGAAATTAAGAAAACAATCCCATTTACAATTGCATTGAAAACTATAAAATATCTGGAAATCAAATTAATCAAGGAGGTAAAAGACCTATTCTCAGAAAATTATAGGTCATTGAAAAAAGAAATTGAAGAAGATACAAATAAATGGAATCATATACCATACTCATTTGTAGGAAGAATAAACATCATTAAAATGGCCATACTACCCAAAGCAATCTATAGATTCAATGTGATCAATGGCATTCTTCAGAGAGCTAGAACAAATAATCCTAAATTTATTCAGAACCATCAAAGATCCTGAATAGCCACAGCAATCTTGAGAAAGAAGAACAAAGTTGGAGGTATCGTACTACCTTATATCAAACTATACTACAAGGCTACAGAATCAGAACAGCTTGGTATCGGCATAAAAACAGGTACATTGATTAATGGAACAGAACAGAGAGCCCAGCAATAAATCCATTCCTATACACTCACTTAATATATGACAAAGGAGGTAAGAATATTCAATGAGGTAAAGACAGTCTCTTCAATAAATGATGTTAGGAAATTACAAAGATACATGCAAAAAAAAAAAAAAATCTGGACCACCTTTACACCATATACAAGAATAGACACAAAATGGATTAATGACAAATATAAAACATAAAACTTCTAGAAGAAAATATAGGCAGTAAACTCTCTAATATTACTAACAGGAATTTCTTTTTTGGATATATCTCCCCAAGCAAGGGAAACAAAAGAAAAAAAAAACAAATGTGACTATCAAACTAAAAAGTTTTTGTACAGTAAAGGAAACCAACAACAAAACAAAAAGTACAGTAAAGGAAACCAACAACAAAACAAAAAGACAGCTGACTGATTGGGAAAAGATATTTGCTAATGAAACATCTTATAAGAGGTTAATATCCAAAATCTATAAAGAACTCATACAATTCAACAACAGAAAAACAACAGACCATTAAAAAATGGGCAGAAGACCTGAAGAGATATTTCTCCAAAGGGGAAATACAGATGGCCAATAGACATATGAAAAGATGCTCAAGGTCACTAGTCATCAGAGAAATGCAAATTAAAACCACAATGAGATATCGCCTTACACCTGTCAGAATGGCTATCATCAATAAATCAAAGAACAAGTATTGGTGAGGATGCGGAGAAAAGGGAACCCTCATACATTGTTAGCTGGATTGCAAATTGGTACAGCCACTGTGGAAAACAGTCTGGAGGTTTCTCAAAAAATTAAAAATGGATATAACTTTTGGCCCAGTAATTATACTTTTGGGTATTTATCCAAAGAAAACCAAAACAATAATTTGTAAAGATCTATGCCCGGTATTCATGGCAGCACAATTTATAATAACCAAGATATGGAAGCAACCTAAATACCCATCAACAGACAATTGGATAAAGAAGTTATAGTTCATATATACAGTGGAATATTACTCAGCCATTAAAAAAATGAAATCCTTCCATTTGCAACAACATGGATGGACCTAGACACTACTATGCTGAGTGAAGTAAGTCAGACAGAGAAAGGTAAATACCGTATGATTTCACTTATATGTGAAATCTAAGGAATAAAACAAACAAACTAATCAAAAACTGACTCACAAATATAGAAGACAATTTGATGATGAACAGAGGGGATAAGGGACGGGGGTGCTGGGAGAATTGGGTGAAAGGTTAAAGAAGTACAAATTAGTAGTTTACAGACAGTCATGGGGATGGAGAGCATGGCAGAGGGAATGCAGTTAGCATTAATATATTGGCTAGGTGGAAAACCAGAGGAGGAAAAGAGCAATTACGGGGATCATTTTATAAACTATATAAATATCTAACTAATAATATATCGTATACTTGAAACTAAAAATAAAACATCACTTAGGTATCAGTCTCAGTTTTCATGCTCAAGGCAGCTATCATTCATTAATCACAGTGATCTCTAACTGATATTAACTGTGACCTCGGACTTCTTCTGAACATTATGATTCCAGGGCCACTACAAGTTGACTGGAGTCTGAATGAAGATGAAAACTTCTTTTCACCAGTGAAGTGCTGCATCTCTAATAGTAGCTTATGTCTTTTAGTAGATATTTCCATAGAGAAATATTGAGAAATAAAACTGGTGAATAAAATTAGTGACTTAAAGAATAAAGTTAGAGACAAAGAACATCCTGTAACTGAATGTTCCTTTAAAATATTTAATCTGACTATGAAAAAAATATCTAATGACCTTACTCATAATACTTGACCAGTAAATAACCATATTCTGGAACTGACCCTATTCTGTATTTTTCAGTTTCCTAAGACAGAGTTTTTTGGAAGCTGACATTTAATTGTACCAGACTTGAAAGTACTATTTTTACTGAACCTTAGTATGTTACTTAATTATAAATAGATATTGTCTAAATGAAAAAGAGAAAAACAGAGAAAGTCTCAGGATATAGCAGTCAGGAGAACAATCAGGAAAAGTAAAAAAGAATAAAAAAGGGCAATAAATATCTTTGATTCTAGGTAAGTTTAAAAAAAAAATAAGACTTGGAAAGGCAACAAGAAGATTATTTCAGAATAAGAAAAATTACCACAGAAAATAGAGTATGGTTTAACATAAGGGCAGACAAAAAGTTTGGAAATTTATCATAAATGTGAAAATGTCATCAAATAACATCAAATAAGGTAATCAGCAAGAAAGAATACAAAGATTTGAAGAAAAAGAACTATAATATTGAGTTAAAACTTAATTTCTAAACACATGCAATAGAAAAAATGAGTGAGAAATATCAAAAGTCAAGTGAGCTTAGAAGAATACTAAAAAGAAATTGAGATTACAGAGAATGAAAAGGAAAGATTTGATATTACAAGGAAATTATTTAATACTTCCTTAAGAAAAGTTTAATTATCTAAAAATAAAACTTTACTTTTTAAAAAGTAAATGAAAATACATTTTAAATTGATTTTATGTGGCTCAATTTCTGAATATTACATAGAGGCTAAGAAAATCATTTTTTATTTGAATAACATTGGTTTTTAAAAAATATTCATACTTTAAATAATTAAATTATTATTTTACCTTATCATAGGATTAAAATTTCTTAACATAAAGTTTAGATATTCATTTGAAACTAAAAAGAATGTCATTCATCAATGCCACAGCCAGATGCAGAATAAGCACTCAGCACAGCAGTAGTATCTTCTAGATGAAGTTTCTAGGTTTATGTTTCACAATAGAAATGGCTCTAGTCTCATGGGGATCTTGAGCTAACCCAGGCTTGCAATTCATTCAATTGGCAGTATATTTATTTTTCTTTATAATAAGTCATTTCAGAAATGGACAGAATAACAACTGGAAAGAAAGCTAGATGGCCTGAAAATTTTCACATCAGAAATAATAATAATAATAATAAAAATAAAGTGTTTTTCTGGAGCAGATATAATTTTAAATTTTTAGTGTTTTCCATCCCACCACATGATGATAACGTAGAAGGAAATGAGAGTAAACAAAACCAATAGGGTCAATAGGGTTAGCAAGGTAGAACTTACCAATATTGAGACTGAATTTTTTTTTACGTTGATTAAACTACCACAGCTCCCTTACATACTAAATCTTTGAAATTCTACCGATCTCTTTACTCACAAAAAAGTTATAAAAGGAGGAAAAAAATGAGGAAAAGTCATAATTTCCTAAAAATACCACAGCATATTGATTTTAAAAACAGTGCCCTCTGGGAGATGAAAGCACAAAAGTTAGGGTTCAATTAATCATATTAGAAGCTTTGTGTTTCTTTCAATGAAGTCTGAGGTAACTCTGTATATAAGCAAGTATAGAATTATGTATCTATTTTTCCATTTCAACGCTTCACGGTATGTGTATGCAAGTTCATTTTTGATTCTTTATGGTACCTTCCAGAAGATATCAGATAAAAGAGTGAATATTCATTTTCTTGATTCTGTCATAAGATAGAATAATCTAAAACTTACACTTGTGCTAAAACATTAGTAAGTTCATGACATAAATAATCAATTTAAAAAAAAAAAACAGAAGATGGCAACATAGGAAACTCTAGAATTCTCTTTCTCTCACAGGCACAGCTGAATTTACAGCTACTGACAGAAAAATTCCTGCTGAAAGAAATGCAGAAAGGAGTTCAGGGACTCTAACACATGGAACAAATGAGGGGGAAAAAAAAAAAACAACCAAACATCAAAATAGGCAGGAGAGGCTGATATGCAATCTCACCCTAAACCCTACCCCTGGTACAGTAACAAAAAACAGGAGGGAACTCACAACTTCAGCTACTCTCTGAAGAGTAAAGGGTATGGCTCCCACATGTGGCCTCACAGCTTTGAAGACTTTCCCCTGAGATACAAGCCCACCAACCATCTAGTTCTGAAAGGCAATGAGGCCTGCACCCAAAGACCCACAAGGATATAGAAAACTAAGACACAATTTTTAACAGGCTCACCTGGACTTATTCTGGCTATCCCCCACAGGGCCTTGCACTGAGGCAGCAGACTGAGATGAATCCAGTCTTTCCTGAAGGCCTACTCGTTTATCTTAAAAGCTATGGCCTGAGGGGCAGGCTTCTAGTTAACACACATCTAGAGGCCAACTGCAATTCTCTCCAGAGAGTAAAAATTATAGAGCTTTAGAATACATTTAAACTTGTTACCAGCTTATGATAGACTGTTATAACTCTAAGATGTATTGTGTAAACCTCATGGTAACCACAAAGCAAGAACCTATAGTAGATACCTAAAAGATAAAGAATCTAAGCATATTACTTGAGAAAGTTATCACATTGCAGGAAAAGAGCAAAAGAAGAAAGAAAATGATTTTAAAAAGCCAGAAAAAATTTTCAAAATGGCAATAAGTTCATACCTATTAATAATTACTTTAAAGGTAAATAACTAAATCATACAATTAAAAGACACATTGTGGCTGAATGGATAAAACAAAACAAAACAAAAAAATACAAGACCCATCTATATGCTGCCTACAAAAGACTCACTTCAGCTTTAAGGACATTCGCAGAATATATATATATATATATATATATATATATATATATATATATAAAAGAAAGCTGGGATTGCTATACTTATATCAGTCAAAATAGACTCTAAGGTAAAGACTGTAACAAGAGACAAAGAAGATAATTATATAATATATAGGTCAATCCAACAAGAAGATATAATGTTTGTAAATATCAAAACTTTACACACACACACACACACACACACATTAAGGAAATATTATTGGACCTAAAGGTAAAATATTGATAGTAATATAATAATAATAAGGGACTTCAAAACCTCATTTTCATCAATGGATAGATCATTCAGACAGAAAATCAATAAGGAAACATTGCACTTAAATGTCATATTAGACCAGATAGGTTGAACAGACATTTTAAGAACAATTCATTCAACAGCAGCAGAATACACTCTCTTTTCAAGCACATTTGGAATATTCTCCACAATAGATCATGTTAGGCCACAAAATAAGTCTTAATTAACTCAAGAAGACGAAAATCATATCAAACATCTTTTTCAACCACAATAGTAGACATCAATTATAAAAGAAAACTGGAAAATTCACAAATATGTAGAGATTATATAACATGCTTCTGAATAATCAATTGGTCAAATCAAATTAAAAAAATTCAAATCTTTACATAAATGAAAATGGAAATACAAATATCAAAACTTATGGATGTAGCAAAAGCAGTTCTAAGAAAAAAGTTAATAGCAATAAATGCCTACATTAAGAAATAAGAAAGATCTCAAATATAAAAAAAACTAATTTACAATTCAAGGAACTGGAAAAAGAAGAACAAATAAAGCCCAATGTTAGTGGAAGAAAAAAAATAATGATCAGAGTAGAAACAAATGAAATAGACTAAAAACAATAGAAAATATCAATAAAACTAAGAGTTTGGTTTTTGAAAAGATAAACAAAATAGACAAACATTTAAGCAAACTTATCAAGAAAATAGAGCACTCAAAGTCAAAAATAAAAAAGATGTTACAATATCATGGAAATATAAAGACTCAAAGAGGCTACTATGAACAACCATATTCCAACAAACTGGATACCTAGAAGAAATGAATAAATTTCAAGAAACATTCAGTCTAGCAAGCCTAAATCATGAATAGAAAATTCGAATTGCTAAGAAAAGTCAGGACAAGATAATCTCATTGGTTGAATTCTACCAAACATTTAAAGAAGAATTGATATCTGTAATTCTCACACTCTCTCAAAATATAAAAGAGGAAGGAACACATCCAAATTTATTTGATGAGGTCAGCATTGCTTTGATATCAAAATCAGACAAGGACACTACAAGAAAAAGTTACAGGCCCTGATGAACATAAATACAAAGGTCCTCAACAAAGTAATAGCAGACCAAATTTGACAATGCATTCAAAGGATCATATACCATGATTAAGTGTGGTTTATCTCAGGCATACAAAATGATCTAACATTTTTAAATCAATCAATGAGATATATTGTATTAACAAAATAAAAGATAAATCATATAATCTAAATAGATGGAGAAATCTATTGACAAAATTCAACTTTCGTTTATGAGAAAAACTAAGCAAAGTGTATAGAATGAATGTATCTCAACATAAGAAATCTCATATATTACAAGCCCACAACCAACATCATAGTAAAAAGCTGAAATATTTTCCTCTAAGATAAGGAACAAGACAAGTATGCCCACTCTCACCACTTTTATTCAACATAATACTGGAATTTCTAACCAGAGCAATTAGGGAAGAAAAAAAAATCAATCAAAAAGGAAAAAAAAAATGTTATTTGCAGATGACATTATCTTATATAAAGGAAACCGAAGACTCTACCAAAAACTATTAGAACTAGTAAATGAAGTCAGCAAAGTTACAGAATACATAATTAATATAACAAGATCAGTTGTGTTTCTACACACTATTACTATCTATTAAAAATATAGAGAAAACAACTCCATTTAAAGCTGCATTGAAGAGAATAAAATACCTAGGAATAAATTTAACCAAGATGATAAAAAATCTATATGCTAAAAACTACAAGACATTGATGAAAGAAATTGATGAAGACACAAATAAATGGAAAGATATTTCGTGCTCATAGAATGGAAGACTTAATATTGTTACAATGTTCATACTACCTAAAGCAATCTACAGATTCAATGCTATCCCAATAAAAATTCCAGCAGCACTTTTCACAGGAACAGAAAAAAATCTAAAATTTGTATGAAATCACAAAAGACCTCAAATAATCAAATCAATCTTGACAAACAAGAACAAAGCTGGAGGCATAACACTTCCTAATTTCAAACTACGTTACAAAGCTATAATAATCAAAACAGCATGGCATTGGCTTAAAACAGACACATAGATCAATGGAACAAAATAGAGAGTCCGGAAATAAACCTGTTCATACATGATAAATTAATTTTTGGTGAAGGAGCCAAGAATAGACAATGGAGAAAGGATAGTCTCTGCAATAAAAAGTACTGGGAAAACTGGACAGCCACATGGAAAAATTGAAACTGGACCCCTATCCTACACTGTACACAAAATTAACTCAAAATGTATTAAATACTTGAACATAGAACCTGAAACTGTAAAGCTCATAGAAGAAAGCATGAGTATGCTCCTTGACATTGGTCTTAGCAATGACATTTTGAATTTGACACCAAAAGCAAAAATGTCAAACACGAGAATCAATGAGAGGGACTAAACACTAAAAAGTTCCTTCACAGCAAAGAAAACAAGTAACAAAATGAAAAAGCAACCTATAGAATAGGAAAAATATTTATAAATCATGTATTTGATAAGGGGTTAATATCCAAAATATATAAAGAACTCATATAACTCAATAACAAAAGCAACAACAGCAACAACTAAAAGTTCAATTTAAAAATGTGCAAATAAGATGAATAGACATTTTTTTAAAGAAGACATACAAATGGTTAATAGGTACATGAAAAGGTGCTTAACTTCCTGTCAATATGGCTAAGTAGGTAAATGCTGTGCTTGCCTCCTCTTACAACCACATCAAATTACAAATAAACTACAGAACAACCATCATTGAGAATTACCTGAAGTCTAGCTGAACAATTGTCCTACAACTAAGGACATACAGAAGCCATCTTGAGACTGGTAAGAGGGGCCAAGAAGCAGAACAAGCTGGTCCCACACCCATGTGTGGTGATTAAAAATCAAGAGGGGTATCTCAGCTGCAGAGGACTTTTTGGAGGAGTGAGGGGTCCCAGCCCCACACCAGGCTTCAGTCCAGGATTCCAGTGCCAGAAAGAGAAGTCTCCACAATTTGTAGCTATGAAAATCAGTGAAGATTATGGGTGAGTGATATGGAAGGCTGCTGGAGACCCAGGGGCTCCTCTTAAAGGGCCTTCACACAGACTCAATAGCTTTGAGCTCTAGCACTGGGATAGCAACTTAAAAGATGCCAGGGACATATGGGGAGGAACTTAATTGTATGAGTTCAGGGAGAGGGCTGGAGGGGCAGCCCTCTCCTAGACAGAAGTGCTGACAGAATCCATTGTTTATTTGTTGACCCCTCTCCCCTCCTGATAGGCAGATGCAGGCAGCCACCATAATGAGGCTCTATCAACATAGCTAACATTGGTGGCCCCACCTTGGCGATTCTCTGAGACTACACCTCACCCAATTTACAGGTCCACCCAAACCACTTCCAGTGGCTTTTCAGTACAAGTTGCCTGTCTTGGCTCATGCTGTAGACTTTCCTAAAATATCTCAAAAAATCTCAAATATGCAGCATCTGGCCTCAGTGTGTCTTGTACCTCTTGCTGAACAGCCCTAAGCTCAACACTCACAGCAGCTGGTCTTAATTCGTGGCTTGGCCTCTCGAGGTACCACAAACCCCAGTGTGGGTGGAGGCCATCTGTAGATTGATTGGTGGCTCATCCAAAGTGGTCCCAGGTAGGCTTCAGGCTGTGGTTGAACTTGGCCTGCAGTGTGATCCTGGAAAGGCACAGCCAGTACACAGATTTAGATGAGCCAGAGTATAATCAGGGAACCCAATGGATAATGATACATCCAAAGGGCAGACTGAGCAGGCACCAGAGCTCTGCAAAAGTAAATCCTGCTCTGTAGGGTCAACCCCTGCACAATAGCTCCTTTATGGTAGTTATGGCCAGTCCTCACATACAATCTTCCTGAGGGTCAATCTCTCCCGCTGACATGCAAACAGCAACCAAGGCTTAAATATAACAAGGACTAATATGACCCACACAAGGGACCTACCTGGAGCACCTAGCTCAGATGACCAGGGAGATTGTGCTACTGGACCCCAAAGGACACCTACTACATAAGGCCACTCTGCTGAGACTGGGAGACATAGGAGCCTTATCTAATATATAGAAACATATGCAGGGAGGCAGCCAAAATGAAGCGACAAAGAAACATCTCCCAGATGAAAGAAGTGAATAAGTCTAGAAACAAAATATAGACAAGCAACCTACTAGATGCAGTATTCAAAACACTGCTTATAAGGATGCTCAATGAGCTTAGGGGAAGAGAAGTTGAACTCAAGGAGAATTTTAAGAAAGAGAGAGAAAACATGAAAAATGGAGATGGAAAATATTAAAAACAAGAAGTCAGAAATGAAGAATACATTAATTGAAATACATTAGAGAGAATTAATAGTAAATTACATGAAGCAGAAAATTAAATCAGTGATTTAGAAGATAAGGTAGCAGAAAACACCCATTCAGAACAGCAAATAAAAAAAGAACCCTCCAAAATGAAAATAATTTAAGGGGCCTCCGGGACAACATCAAGCGTACCAAGATTTACATCATAGCGGTAGTAGAAAGAGAAGAGAGAGCAAGAATTTGAAAACCTATTTGGAGAAATAATGATGAAAGACTTCCCTAACCTGATAAAGGAAATAGACATACAAGCCCCAAAGGTGCAGAGTCCCAAACAAGATGAACCCAAGAGCCCCACATGAAGACACATAATAATTAAAATGCCAAAGTTTACAGACAGAGAATCCTAAAAGCAGCAAGAGAAAAGCAGTCGTTATCAACAAGGGAGCTCTCATAAGACTGTCAGCTGCCTTATCAACAAACTTTGCAGGCCAGAAGGATTGGCACAAAATATTCAAAGTGATGAAAAGCAAGGACCTACAATCAAGATTACTTTACATAGCAAGGCTATCATTTAGAATCGAAGGACAAAGTGCTTCCCAGGCATGAAAATTCTAAGAGAGTTCATTAACACCAAACCAATACAACAAGAATGTTAGAGGGACTTCTTTATGAAGAAGAAGGAAAGAAAAGATAAAAAAATATGAATAACAAAATGGCAATAACTGCATATGTATTAACAATTATTTTATTTTAAATGTAAAAGGTTAAGTGTTCCAATCAAAACATAGGGTGGCTGAATGGATAAGAAAATAAGACCTTTACACGTGCTGCCTACAAGAGACTCACTTCAGACTGAAAGACACACACAGACTAAAAGTAAGGGGATGGAAAAGATATTTCATGAAAATGGAAACCAAAAAGGCTGGGATAGTAATATTTTCATCAGACAAAATTGACTTTAAAACAAAGGCTTTAATAAGAGACAAAGAAGGACCCATTAATCCCAGTTTTGGGTATTTATCTGAAGAAACACAAACTACTTTGAATGGATTGTGTATCTATATATTCATTGCAACATTATTTACTGTAGTCAAAATATGAAGGCAACTTGGGTGTCTCTAATGGACAAATGTATAAAAAAGATTATATATATGTGTGTGTGTGTGTGTGTGTGTGTGTGTGTGTGTGTGTGTGTATACACACACAATGGAAATGTCAGCCATAAAAAAAAAAATAAGATCTTGCCATCTGCAACAATGTGGATGGACCTAGAGGGTATTGTCCTGAATGAAGTAAGTTAGACAGAGAAAGACTAATACCATACAATTTAACTTACATGTGGAATGTAAAAAACAAAATAAACAAAACAGAAACAAACTCATAGATACAGAGAACATTTTGATGATTGTCAAATGGGACCAGAATTGGGAGGGTGGGTGAAAACAGAGAAGGGATTAAGAAGTACAAATTGGTAGTTACAAAATAGTCATGGAATATAAAGTATAATACAAAGAATATAGCAATAATATTGTAATAACTATGTATGGTATCAAATGGGTACTAGATTTACCGGGGTGGTAACTTTGTAGGTTATATAAATGTCTAACCACTATGTTGTACACCTACTATAATGTTATTATGTATTTATGAATGGAAAAAAAAAAAAGAATCTGTGTGTGTGTGTAGTATTGTGTGTGTGTGTAGTATTAAAAACAAGCCCCAAACCTTGACTAATGATGGAATAAAACCTTCGTGTAAAAAAAAAAGTGCTTATCATCACTAATCATCAGGAATACAAATTAAAACCACAATGAGATATTATTACCTTACACCTGTTCAAAATGCTATTAGCAAAAAGTCAAGAATAACAAGTGTGGTGAGGATGTGGTAAAGAGGGAACCCTTGTGCACGGGGAGAACATAATTTGGTTCAGCTATTGAAAATCATATAGAATTTCCTCAAAAAATTAACAATAAAACTATCATATATTTCAGCAATTTCTATTCTGGTACTCACCTGAAAGAAATAAAATCACTATCTTAAAAAGATATCTCCCCCCTCATATTGTTGGAGCATTATTTACGATAGTCAAAAGGTGAATACAACCTAAATATCTATTAATGGATTGACAGAAAAATTTTTCTTATTAATTCCGAGCATAGAGAATAGTCAAATAATTATATTATTATCTCTCTTTAATTAGCATCAATAACTTAGTTATTGTTTATTGACAATAACAAAATGGATCGTCTTATTAAACTCTTATTAAACTCATTCTTTTTTCTAATTATTCAAATTCGGATCATAATTTATGACACTTAAGATGGTTACGTCCAAATCTCACTTTATGCTAATCAAAGGAATCCATGTTATTTCATTCTCAGTGCACTATCCTTTTTTATCTTATGAATGAAAATGAGTTGGCAAATTTCAATACCTTGTTGAGTCTCCTTCACTTGTGTTTTTTCCTTGATTAAGTAAAAGCAACCAAAAATTTTAATAGCCAAAAAATTTTGACATCTCCTCAAAAAAACAAGTTTGTATTTGGACTATAGTTTTATTTCCCAAGTAGATAAGAGTGACTTATTCTTTGTTTGTTTGTTCGTTTGTTTTAATTTTAATTAGTATCAAGTATACAGTACATTGGTTAGACATCTACATAGTTTGTAAAATGATCCCCCCAATTGCTCCCTCCCTCCCTTGACCCTCCACCTAACCAATGTATAAATGCTAATTACATTCCCTATTCCATGCTCCCCATCCTCATGACCATCCATCAACTACTAATTTGTACTTCTTTAACCCTTCGCCCCATTCTCCAAGCCCCCCAAATTCTCTTCACCTCTGTCTGTCACCAAATTGTCCCCTATATTTGTGAGTTCGTTTTTGATTAGTTGTTCCTTTTATTCCTTAAATTCCACATATAAGCAAAATCATATAGTGTTTATCTTTCTCTGTCTGACATAAATACCTACTAGGTTCATCGAAGCAATATCTTTTCCCATTCCCTTCCTTTTCATATGTAGGGGTCTTGTTATCTTATCCATTCAGCCACTCTATCTTTTGGTTGGAGCACTTAATTCTTTTCCATTTAAGGTATTTAAAGATAGGAATGTAGTTGTTACCATTCTTTATTCCTGCTTTTCATACATGTTTTTTTCTTCTTAAAGAAGTCCCTCCAACATTGCCTGTAATTCTGGCTTGGTGGTGATAAATTCCTTTAGCTTACTTTTGTCTAGGAAGCTCTTTATCTGTCCTTCAACTCTAAATGATAGCTTTGCTAGAAAAATTATTCTTGGTTGTAGATCCTTTGTCTTCATCCTGTCGAATATTTTTTGCCAAGCCCTTCTGTCCTGAATAATTTCTTTTGAGAAATCAGCTGCCAGTCATATGGGTGTTCCCTTGTATGTAATTATTTGTTTTTCTCTTGCTGCTTTTAATATTCTTTCTTTGTATTTAATCTTTGGCATTTTAATTATGATGCGTCTTGGTGTGGACCCCTTTGGATCTCTGATTTTTGAAATCCTCTGAGCTTCCCAGAGTTTTATATCCATTTCCTTCAACAGGTTAGGGAAGTTTTCCATCATTATTTCTTCAAACAGCTGTTCAACATCTTGATTTTCTTCACTTACACTGATCAGACAAATATTTGGAGCCTTAATAGTGTCTCATATCCTCCTTAAATTATTTTTATAGTTGGCATCATTTTTATTGCCGTTCTGTTTGAGTGTTCTGATTGGCTTTCCTGTCCTTTAGATAAGGCATATGATCCTTTTCATTATTCATTTTGTTTATTCCTTTGTTTATTCCATAATATACTTCTCATCTCAGATAATGTGTTCTCCATTTCAGACTGGTTCCCTTTTATAATTTCCATTTCCATTTTTATCTCTTTGTTGGAGTTCTCTAAATTTCCCAAAAGTTCATTGCACATCTTCATAACTAGTGTTTTGAACTCTGCATCTATTAGATTACTTGACTCCATTATATCTGAATCTCTGTTCTGTTCTGTCATATGATTTCTGGTTCTTTGTCTTCCTATTTTGGCTGCCTTTCCATGTCTGTTTCTATGTACTAAGCAAAGCTCCTAAGTCTCCTGGTCTTATTAGTATGGATTTGTGAAGTAGGTGTCCAGTGGCCCAGTCTTGAGAGGGGTTCAGCTGCAGGTCAAACTTAGCCCAAGCCTCTACCCCTCCGGGGCCACCTATTAAGATTCAGCAAGCAATCCTCAGATTCTGTACTTATAGTTGGCTCAAAAGGCCATGCCAGAAACCAAGGCCAGCTGCCTCTATCAGTGTCTCAGCAAGGAGCATCTGAGTCGGTGAGGATACATCTGGATGTGGCTTGGGTAGGCCATGAGTTGGGGTATGTGGGGTTTCAGGAAATCCTCTGGGCATAGCAACCTCTCTTATCCAGTTTGATGCTGTCATGGCTATGGCAGCACTGTGTCTGGTGCCCTGGGAGTGGGGAGAGCTCAACAGGAGACAATGGATACTGTTGGAACTTCTATACCGAGCGAATCTCCCCTAGGCCCTCACTCCGAAAATGTCTCCCTATAAGTCCCTGTTGACCCCTGCATGCAGCCTAATTGGCACTACTGCTCAGAACGAGCAGGTCCGTCACCGTGAAAATTTGTTCATAGACGCAGCCCCTTAAGAGGCTTCTGCCGTTGCTCGGAACTGGGCAGCCCCCCATCCTCGGCCTGTCCTACCTTCTGCCATTGCTGGGTGCTTTCTTGGATTTCTCCGTAGTTGTATGGCTTGTTCATCTAGCTCCCAGATGATTTTTCCTTGTTGCTGTTCCTTATTTTTGTCACAACTTAGATTTGGTTGCCAGAGGGATGAACAGAGCCTCTATCTTCTACGCCATTTTTTCTTTCTCCCTAAGAGTGACTTATTCTTATTATATTAAAAAATAAATGTTATTGGACACATTATATAAAACTTAATATTATATAACAGCAAACAAAAAATAGGTGTCTAATTTTTAGTGAATTAGAAATTATCAAACAACTCTTATTTTTAGCTAACTTTATTTTTATTTGGCTAAAGTGCTTTGTAAATGAAATTTTAGTTTTTATCTAATATAGTATGAGTATTAGATTTAGAAAATCCTGGGCTCTCATTTCCAACTTTCATTTACTAGTTCGATGTAATTAATCTCTCAATGTCTCAATTTACTCATCTATAAAATGTAATTTTATTGGATTATTGTGAATATAAAATTAGACAATATTGTAACAGGACAAGGAAAGGTAGAGGCTGACTAGCTGATAACTAAATTTATTTATTTAAGTGTGAGCAAGTAGGATTTCTGAGCAATGGAATGTGGATGAGGGCGAGGTACACCCTTCCAGTCTTAGTTCTTTAAATAAAATTTCCAGCATAATTCTCTCCTCCTTCTTCTTCCTCCTCCTGGTGGAGCAAAACCTTGTTGGAAATGGTAAATCTGTCAGGTTGGATGCTTGAATGACTCCTTTATGCAGAGCTAAACATTGGGACTTTATTGGGAGAGAAATAAACTTCAATTTCTTTTTAAACTACTGAGATTTCAAAGTTTATGTGTTATATTATTAGCATTACCCTAACTTACACAAGATCTGAATTATACATGCTACTGATTATTCTCCAATTGGAAAGGAAGAGAAGAAATGTGTTTTAGATATACAGATGGCTTATACAAAGGTATAGACAAGGCATTTTCTATAAATAGGAAGTGATTCATTGTATTGGCTCTTTTTTTTTTGCACAAACATCACTAAAACATAATCCAGTAGAAAAGATTACCCACTGATTTATAATACACATGCCAAAGCTCAGAGCCCAGGAGCATTACATTTATATGACATTTTCCCCGATTATAGGATCAAAGTCTTGCTGTTAACATTTTAACTTCAAAAGACCTTTGGGTACCCAAAACATCGAAGTGTAAAGAGCAATGAATATTTGGCCACTGAGCAGATGTCAAAAATAGAGATGACTAAAATTTAGAATTTTCATTTAGCTGAGATCTTGCATTTTTCAATAGTCCGAAATGCCAAAAATAAATTTATTCATTTAGCTCCCCAAATTAAATGCAATTATGAGAAATTTTGTTAGGAAATTAATAGTTACCAAACCAAGTATAAAATTATAACAAGGGAAATGTATGATTTTTTATTGTGGTAAAATATATACAGAATATAAAACTGTCTTAACCATTTTCAATGTAGAGTTCAGTGGACATTCACATTGTTTTGCAACTACCACCACTGTCCTTCTCCAGAACAATTTCATCTTGCAAAACTGAAACTCTGTATCCAACATTCAATAAATTTCTATGACCTCCTTCCCCCAGGTCTTGTCAAACACCATTCTACTTTATTTTTTTCTTTAATCTTTCCTTGTCCCCTACATCCTAGCCTCTGGTAAACATTATTCTGCCTCTTATGAGTTTGGCTTTATGTTACTTCATTTAAAAAAATATTCGACATTAAGTTTAATCATGTAATATTTGTCTTTTTTTTTCCTTTTTTTTTTTAATCCAGCTTATTTCTTAGTGTAATGTCCTCCAGTTTCATCTTTGTCCCAAATGTCAGGATTTCTTTCTATTTAGGCTAAATAATATTCCATTATATGTATTTATATATTTATATATACAATTTCTTTATTAATTTGTCAGTGGACACTAGGTTGTTTCCATATTCTAGCTATTGTGAATAGTGTTGTGATGGGGATTAGTATTTTTGTTTCTTTTTGATAAAAATCCAGCAGTGAAATTACTGAATCATATGGTAATTCTATTTTTGACTTTTAGAGGAAACTCCATACTGTGTTTCATAATGGTTGTGCTAATTTACATTTTTATCGATAACATATAAGTGTTCCCTTTTCTTCATGTCCTTATTGTCCCCTATCTTTTTGATAATAGCTATCTTAACAGGTGTGAGGTGATATCTCATTGTGATTTTGTTTTTTATTTCCCTAATGTTTAGCGATGTTTAACATCTTTTCATATAGTTGTTGGCAATTTTATATCTTCCTTGAAAAAAATCACTGTTTCAGAACAACCTACTTATTCTCTGTAGTCTCTGGAGACTCTCAGGTGCCAAGTCCTATTGGCTGTTCCACCTTGATGATTTAGGAACCAGTTCTTCAGGTGACAGTTGTAAAAGCTGGAGTACTAGATATGTGGTCCAAACCCTTTACTTCTCGGGGGGAAGCTGGGACTTATGGATTCCCTCCTGATTGTCAGGCACTGTGTTGGGGGTAGGATATGTGGCATGAGTATGTCTAAGCTTTTTCCTACTCATTTTGATATGGATATTTTCTTAGCTGCCCAATGTATAGGATTCTCTCAACTAATTTCTGGATATCTCTCAGAGGGTATCATTCCATGTGTAGGTATACAATTTGTGTGACCAGCTAAGGAGGGAAAGTCAGTAGCCTCCTATTCTATCATCTTGCTGATGTTTCTATATATGAATTTTTACATAAGTATTTTTCACTCAGGAAGAAAAACAATGATACAATAATAGCAACACATACCACTCAGTGGCTTAAGCTAAGTGACGATATTCTGGTAATTTAAGATTCTGACCTAGAATCTCACAGAAGAAGAGATTCAACTTGTTGGATCAAGAGGGTAGATCATGTCAGGATACTGACATTCCTATCCTGCATTAATTACTTAAAATAGTGATCTTCCACTCTTCCTTTCCATTTGAGTTAAAGGAAGAGCTTTTATATGTCCCAATATCCAGAAAATAACTGAAAACTATAAACCTGAATATTTAGCAATGTTTTTAAGATATTAGAAATGTTTTAAAATTTCCACATAATCCTACTTGCATTTAAGCTGAGAAGTGCTACCTTAAAATGACAGGAAAATATGTATATTGGATTGTTGCATACCAGAACTGGAAAGTTAAAAAAAAAAAAAAATGTCAAAGACTTCCTCTTGTTGGAAGGCAGCATGAAAATTTTTCCTATTTTTATTACTAAGTACAATGAAGAAAACTGGACATAATATATAAAACAAATGTAAGATAACTCTGAAAGGTTAAGAAAAGAAAGAAGACAGGGTAAGGGCCCCAACATCCAAGAAATAAAATGATGATGAGGCCTTTTTGTTTTGTTTTTGCTGCATATAACCTTGAATTGGACTTGAGGAAGCTTAAAACTTGGAAATGCCAACAGATAAATAGATAACTGAGAAACAAACCGATTCACAATTATAGCTAGAGACATTAAAACCTCTCGCTCAGTACCTGGTAGACCAAATAGACAGAGAATTAATAAGAATGTAAAAAACCTCATAACTATCAACTTATCAGGAAATGGGGTTGAATCAATATTTTTACAATGTCTCATCCAATAACAGCAAAATGTATATTCTCTTTGAGTATCTATAGAATATATACCAAAATAGACATAACTTTGATTATAAAAAATCTAAACAAATTTAAAATAATTGAAATCATATGGAATGCTTTCTCTATCCACAATGAAATCAAACTAGAAATTAGTAACAGAAAAATAAAAGGAAAAATTCCAAATACTTGGAAACTATATATCACACTTCTAAGTAACCCATGAGTCAAAGAGAAAGTCTAAGGGAAATTTAAAAATATTGAAATAAATGGCAGTTAAAATGCAATATATCAAAATTTGTGTGACAGAGTTAAAATAATGTTGTGAGGGAAATTTATAGTAATAGATGTAACATTAGAAAGGAGAAAAAGTCTTAAATAAATAATCTAAGCTTCTATCTAAAGAACTTAGAAAATTAAGATAAAAATATCCTCAAAAGAAATAGAGGAAAGGAAACAATGAAGAGAAGAAGTCAGAAACAATGAAAACAAAAATATAATTGAGAAAATCAATTTAAAAAAGAAAAAAATGACACAAATCACCAAATTAGGAACAAAACAAGGATATCACTACACATTTTGCAGACATTTGAATAAAGAATACTACAAACTCAATGCATCAATTTCATGACTTACATAAAATGGACTAATTCCTCAAAAAACACCAATTATCACAACTCATGAACTATGAAACAGATAATTTGAATTATATTATAACTATAAAGACACTGAATTAATTTTAAAATGCCCAATAAAGAAATCTGAAGGCCCACATAGTTTCACTGGAGTAGTCTACCAAACATAAAGAAGAATTAACACCAATTCTAGTCTCTTCTGAAAAATATAGGTAACGAAAATAATTCCCAATGAATTTTTATGAAGTTGGTATTTCCCTGATAACCAAATTAAAACAAAGAACTTACAAAAAATAAAACTATGGGCCAATACCCCTAATGAATGTCGATGCAAATTTTCTTAATTAAATATTATCAAATAGCATCCAGCAATATACAAAAATATTTATACACCATGACTAAGTGAGGATTAATTTCAAGGATACGAGTTTTATTCAATACTTGAGAATCAAACAATGTAATCCACCATTTTAACATGCTAAAAAAAAAGAAAAATACTCAACATACTTGCATGAAGCAATATAGAAAAAGCATTTGATGAAATTCAATGCCAATTAATGATTAAAAAAAAAAAACCCTCCAGGCACTATTATTGTATTTCTATTTATTTCTCCCTTCTAAAGTCTATGAACATTTAAAGTAATTTTTACGTAAGGACTAAGTGATTTTTGTGCCACCACTACAGATTATAATATTCTGTTTGTCTTTATATTTACCTGTATCAGTGAGATTTATACTTTCATATGCTCTTGTGTTAGTGTTTACCATCTTTTTGTTTTAATTTGAAGATTTTCCTTCAGTAGTTAATCCAGGTCTTTTGGTCATAAACTTCCTCATTTTTTATATGTCTGGTTAAGTCTTTATCACTCTTTCATTTATAATGGACCCTAGACATTTGCCTGTAGATGGCTGCCAGTTCATTGTTTTTGTCGAGGTATGAGGTCTGGCAACATCCCGATCTACCATACGAAAGATAACATTCGGTTGGTTCTTTTAAACTCAAATTTCTAGCTATTTATACTGATATTAAAAATGCCTAGTGATTTTTTGACATATATTTTATATTTTGCTAGCTCAGTAAATTTTATTAGTTATGAAATGTTTTTGTCGATCCCATTTGATTTCCTATTCAGATACATTACATGATTTCCAAATATTGCTAGCTTTAGTCTTCCTTAGTAGTGACTAAAAATGATGTGTTCTATTTGTGTTCTGCTGATCATATTTTCTAGAGTATTTTTTGTTTTGTCTCCAAAAATTAGTTCTTTGTTTTATCACTTTTAGCATTTTTCCTTATCCGTTTATATCTTTATTCTTTCCATTATTTTTCTTTTTGTTAATTTTTATATTTTCCTGAGATGATTGCTTACTTTGTATGTTTTTAATATTTTTAATTGTATCTGTCAATCTCTTCCAATTTTTTAAATTGAAATCTATTAATATTTAAATTTGTGTGAATATTTTTCTGTTTATAGTTAGGCTATATTCAAAATGTGACATTTCCTTTTTTTCCCAGTATAGTGTGTATGAGCTATAATATTTGTTTATTACTGTACTGAAAGTTTCTTGTGATATCCTGTATGATCACTCTTGACAGTGAAGTTCAAGGACAACAAATGATTCATAGTCTCTGTAGAGTACACCATTATTTATATAAATGTGCGTGTATGTATTTGTAATCATGGATGTTGATATTAATCAAATTTTGCATATGTACTTATCTAATCTGCTGTAAAAATTGAAGAGAAATGTGTTGGTCTATTTTCATTTAAAATTTTAATTACATACTTTTACACTAAAAATTTGAGGATCTAAATCATGTACATGATTTATAAATTATAGCTTTTATTAATATAAAATAACTTTGTTTACATCATACAATGCTTCTTGTTTTCAATTCTATATTGTCTTATAATATTGCTTACCTCACAGATTTTTTCACCTGCCTACCACAACTTTGACCATTGCTAGAATATTATCTCTTCTAATGTGTTATTTTCCCAATTTACTTTTACTATAACACTCATTTGTTCATGTATTTGTGTTTATGATTTTTAATTTTCTCTATGATTTCTTCCTGTTTTGTTAAATTTTGTTTAAATTTTTCTTATTCCTGTTGTTCACCTGTCTTTAGTAAAATTCACATCCCATATCATTTATTAATATCAATAATAAATTAGAATAAATGATAACACACCTCTCAAACTCAAATATGTGAATTTGTCATGGTTTTACTTGTATCATACCCATAAATTTTGTCCTTCATGTTAATTATATCATCTCCTGCTATTTCTAAGTTGTTACTGCTTTGAATTGAGAAGGATGCATATATATTTGTAGACTGGTGAGTGATTTTTTTTTTTTTTAAGTGTGGGCAAACAAGTCATCTGATGCCATGATTAATAAAAAATCTTGATGATCCTAAAGGTATTATATAAAACTCTGCCTAAGTGAGCCAGGTGTGCTTTCTAGGCTCTTAGAAGGATTAACTAATTCCTGAATATACAGCAATGTTTGCCCCATTAGCCAAAGCAAGGAGGATATTCAATACAAAGTAGTAGCAAGTTCAAAGGCCTGGAACCATTAGAAATTATAGCACACAAAAATTTAACTCTTGTCGTTTGACATGATTAGAACAAGGAGTGCATAGCACAGAGTGGTAGAACATGCTACTACTATTATTACTACTATTACTACTACTACTATTACTACTACTGGTACTTTTCCAAGTGATTTATTCATATAATCGCATCTAATCTTTACAATAGCCTTTGAAATAGTTACTATTATAATCATCATTTTATGTTACAGGAAACTGAGAAAATTTCAATAACTTAAAGTTTTATATAAATATATATACTTTTTGTTGATCAGGATCAAATGCTATGGCCTCTAAATTTATTTAAGATTATATTTTGAAATTCTATATCTTTGGAAAAACGGCCCATTATAAAATATGTTAAATTAGTTCTTAAATTATGATTTCTTAATTTTCCTACGAAAGATTATTCATAACTGTAAACAGACAGCACTATTTCAATAGTTAACTATTGTTTCATAGATTTCTTTACCCCTCTCTTAATCCATATTCTTGACAGGAGTTTGGGCTTTCCACAATTAAACAGAACTCTATAGATCAAAAGCTCTTTAGACTCTGCTCTGTTATAAACTAACACATTATAGATCAGATGAAAAAGCGAAGTTTCAGTGAACTTTTTTCTCAAGCAAGGCAAGAATGACAAAAGATAAATAAAAGCAAGAAGTCTATTCTATGATGGCATATTTCTGATTCTGAGAAATATGGGCCATGTCTGTCTCCTATTTAAAGACGCATATCTCATGGGCTCTGAAATAATATCAACATGAGTTTAAAAATGAAACATTTATATTGTTCTTTAAATTTTTTATCTGCTCTATTGCTTTAGAGAATAGAGAATTCATAGTTAACACCTTAATAATGATCATAACCAGAATGTTGGCCAAAGGTTATATATATCACTAGTTCTAATACTGGATTAAACTGATACTATCTATAGGTCAAGATAGTCCCTGGGTAATCCACATTTTTATTTAGAATGTTTGTAACCTTTATAGGAGAGAACTTATTTGAAAAACTCTTAAGATCTATATAGGTATGGTCGAACGATTTAAGAGTTAGAATGTGCCTGTTATAAACCAGATATTGTGTTTGCCATGTGATCTTCTCAAAATCCTGTGAAGAAATCATTATCCTCTGTTCACCAATAGTATGATGAGTGATTTTACACTCAGGCAAAATTAATAAGCAGAGTTCCAATATTCAAATTTGTGCTTTTTGCACTTGCACTTGATGCCATCTATTACTTGTGAAGAATTTCTCCCATAAAGACAATTTCCTTTGTGAGAATACTTGCTATGAAAATTCTTCTCAAACCTAAAACACATGTATATAGTTTAAAGATTCCATTTCATTTCATTGGACAGCCCTGTATTGAGGATTTACTATAGGTCAGAAGTTGTGCCGGGTTTTAGGTTAAGAAATTGAACAAGACAATCACATTCTCTTTGTTTATAAAATGGGTTACTTATTGAAGAAACCGGAGAGAAAAACAGGTAAATAAAAGTGTGATTAATGGTATCACAGACAATATTCTAGGTTTTATGATGGTATAGCTTTATACACATTCCCTTTCCGTTTAAACTGGAAATAGTTCTAAAATAATAATATGTTTATATGTTAAATGTGTCTAAAATATCTCATAAGTGCTGATGTGTAATTAGGGCTGTTTTATAGTTAAAATTGTATCACGGGATGAGACAAAAATATATGACTGACCATTCATTAATGATGCTGAAATTGGTCATTGTATCACGGTTATGACATTCTTATCCTTCTATTAATTTTACTTTATGATTTGTAACTGAAAAACAGTTTCTGTTATATGTTTAATATTATTTTGGTATCACATGAAAGTCTTTTTTTCCATTTAATTATATACCTAGCTCTTGATACCACTTGATAATTTTTGCCTGAATCATTATATTCAATTGGTGTTGTAGAGTGATAATTTTCTATTTGAATCAATTATTTTATAGCAAACTTGGTCCATCTTTTTCCACCAAAAAAACTCAAACATGTTTCTCTTTTAAATTTTAAAATCTAATGGTTCATTTGGTTTCCCAAATACTTACAAATAATTCTTTTTTTTCCGGCTTTCTTAAATAAACCTATCATGTACCCCTTTATTTTTATTGATTATCTGTGTTTCAATTTTTATTACAATTATTATTTCTTTTCTGATGTTCACATTGTCACAGTTTTAGTCAATAGACATGAATTCAGTATGATTTCTCTGACTTTTTCATGATCCTATTATTTTTTAGTGCTTTCCTCTTTCTGCTATTTTGACTTAGATTAGATCCCTTTTCACTTCCTCTACTCAAGATTTGGAATCAGGCATTTCTGTGAATTCCAGGTTCTGTTTAGTGGGTAACTGTCTTAGCGTTAAATATGATACAGTGTTTATTTTTACTGAGATGTGCTTTAAGAGTATGTTTTTAGTTTATAGATAATATTTCATAATATTTTCAGTTTAATTTTAACATTGTGGTATTTTCACTTAATCCACTTGATTTTATAATTGTCTCTCTTCTTTTATACTGAATCTACTTATTCATAACATAATTGCTTTTTTCTCCCCTATAAAAACAATTTCAAAAATAAAATGCTGACATTACTACAGACAATGAAACTACTGAGTGAAGTATAAAATTTATTTGTATTCTTTTAATTCCTAGAATTCATTTAACTTAGTTGAATACCGAGAGTTGTATGGTGGGAGTGGTCTAATTTGGATATAGGCAATAAGGGGATGCTTTTTCTATAGAATATTTTAAATCAATTACAACATTTATTAACACTTGGTCTACATTTTATTATTATTAGGTACCAAAATGTTAACATTGACAGCAAGAAATTATCTGCAAATCTTTTGTCTAACTTGTAAACAATTACTGTATTGTTGAGCTTTAATGACACACAAATATGCTTCATATTATCACATATATGTTACTTATGTTTAATAAATATTCCTATACTTGAAAGTTACTTTGGATAACTCTGCTATATAACTAGCCTGGTAATAGGCAGTATCAGCTACACATGACCCTTTCAAGAGTAAATCTGTAATGGTTCAAAATCTTTATAGCTTTTGCCTGATTCAGTTTGTGTCTCTAATTATGGTGGTATCACATATCCTTGTCTGTAAACAGCAAATTCAGACAGTGAGTGCAGCGATCGTAAAACCGAAGATGCAGAACTTAAATTATGCCAGATCTGTTCTGCAATGTGACCATATTGGTGTAAAAGTAAAAAGACCTTCCCTCAAAACCTGGAGTGTTGCTCATTGTCAAGTTGTAAGCACAGAAAACAGAAATTTTGGAAAGTTAATCTTAACCTTTGAAGTAATGTGTTATCCAAAGTAAATGTAGATACAAAAGAATCTGCTCAACTTTTGTTATCTGCTTTATGTGATTTTGCTTTGCTGAGTAATTTTTTTTCCTGGGATAAAGTTTATAACATTTGCAAGCAGCCAAATGAGCCTTTTACAGTGAAATATCCTGCCTTTTTTTTTTTTGCAGAATAAGAACAATTTCAAAAGTTTTTATTTTTTGAATCACAAGTTATTACAATAGAATATGTTAGTCTGTGGAGATATAAAAAAGCCAAGGGAATCAATCCAGAAGGAGCAAAGACATTGGCAGAGATGAAGACATTGCTCTACTAGCAATTTCTAGAATTTACTATGAAATGGGAATTTAAGGAATCTCTGCCAAACTCATTTTTATAATAAGATTTTCCTATCATTTGCATATCTACTTTTTTATGTTAAAAATAAATAAATCAATATTAGAAGTTATTTCAAAATATTTTTTGATCAACTATGAGTATAGAATAAAATGTAAACTATATTTTCCAGTAAACATGAATGTATGAAGAATTGAAACATTCTGAGATCAGGAGCCATAATGTCACACTACTATGGCAGATCAATATGTAGGTTTTTGCTTTTTACTTTTTATCAAGACAAAGTCAATGTTTTTTAGAACTATTAATTCATTCCTTTTAGCTTTCACATTTTGATATTAGTTTTTATTTTTTACTAGCGTGATTATATATTAAAATTCAAAAACAAAAGAAAATTCTTACAGTCTAAATTTCTTTTTTAATCATTAGTATTTATTTTATTTCATTATTATTAACTGAAAATACCTTTGTCACAAACAAAGGGGGTATTATAACATGAGTATTCTAAGTGAGTGGACATTTCTTCTCTTAGTTTTTTTAGTTTCTTAATGTTATTTTATAGTTCAATGGATGTAATTAAATTGAAGTTATGGTGTGTGCTATTTTCCTCTGCTTCATTTTAGCTTTTTTCTGGTGGTTTATTTCCTTTAGTTTTGCTAAAAATCTCTAAATTTATTTTTAATCTTTAAAAACTATCTTTCTATGGTCATAAGTGTTTTAAAATCAGAACTTATATTTACATAATTTATATTTAATGTTTTAGATTTTCCCAGATCCCTTGGAGAAGGGGAGAAGTTTAAGCAGTTCAAAAACCTTTTTCATTGCTCCCATGATATGCGTTTTAACATAAGACTTCTCCCATCATTTTTCCTGTTCCTCTCAGGAAAATTTTTCTTCTGCCGTACCATGCCTTTTTCCCTTAGCCAGTTTCAGCATTCCTTTGCTATCCTCTTCTCGGAATTGATTAAATCAGTTCTCCTGGGAGCAGGAGTAGGTTGCTCTCATTTGGGAGAGAGGGGATTTTAGTCTTAGTTATTGTATTCTGCTTTCTCCCAGGCTGCTAGAGTTCCTTGATTTCCCCACAGTACTTGCCATACTACAACAGCTATTTGCAGTAATTCTGCTAGACTTGGAGATGCCCCTCCTCCCTGTTCATTTAAATCTTACTGGGAATTTTCTGGAATTCCCTTCCTGTCTCACTTATGGTGCAAATTGTGGGAGCTGTTTTCATTCTTATTGTTGTTATCTATTGCTTTTAGATGAAGAAGTAGAGGATCTGCTCAAGGGTCCTGTAGAAAATTGAAATGCTAAGAATAGTGTTTAAATAAAAATTATAGTCAAAAGAATGAGCCAAAAAATAACTATTAACTCTTGAAGGAAGAGAAATGGCTGAGAGACAAGGTAGTAAAATTTAATTCATTCTTTAATTTAGCAACCTGGAGGTAAGCATCAGAAGAGCTAAAATCTAAACTGATAAAAATTAGTTGCTTGTGTGAAGCAGACATGGTGGAGGAAAAATGGTGGAATAAGGGTTTTAATTTTCTTCATAAGCTATTTTTTTATTGCTTATGTCAGACTGTGCATGTACTGCTATCTATTCCTCTCTCTTTTTTGGATCATCTATGTCACAAGTGATTTTAAGCATTCTGGTCCTGAAATAAAATAGGCTGGTCTCATGTATAGATTTGAAGATTTTATGGCTATCATGACACCCTACAGAACACCATGAAAGCCAAGGCATGGACAATTATTTATCTGAATTTAAATGTCAGACCATTTCAAAGACATCATGAATTATTTAAAAATACCTTAAAAGGCTTTTCTTGTGATTTTAATAATTCAAGGTATTATGGAATATTTTCAATTTTGATAATCTTGTGATCAGCTCTGAGACTTTTATCTAATCACATTAAAATACCACTTATGTATACCCAAATCAATATATATTATATTATTGGATATGTGTTATAAACATTTAGTTGTTGACTAAATTCATTGGCCTCCTTAGTAGTCAGTCCCTCAGAAGATAGATTCATATAATTGAATATAGCTTTGTCATTACTATGCCAGGCAGACTTAACTTTTCTCAGATGATAATTGGACTTTGATCATTTAGGGATTTTTTTTGTGAATAAGCGAACTTGGATAATCATTTTGAGAGAGCTACTTTGGATCTTTTTTCCTCACTCATATTAAAACATTATATTGCAAATGTATAAGATGTGATAAATTCTATAGAATATCATTTACTAATATTTACAATATTCAAAATTCTATGTTTCATCTGATCTGAGTATTAAATCTAGTTCAAGACATGATATGTTGGCATATATAACGACATATAGTCTTTTACACTGGCTGTTAAAATATTGACTAATTGAAAGGACACTTTTCTTTCTTACAATAAGAAAAGTAAGACAGCTCTGACTACTAGAATAAAGTTCTACTTTAGTCAGAGGATGGTTGTGGAAATCATACTGGGATTTCTCTATTTGCAGGAACACAGAGGCAATGCATTTTCAATCATACTTAAAATTTGATAAGCAAATATGGATTTTTCAGCAGATCTTTAAGACACTGAGGCATATCTCCAATACAATTTTTGATACTGTCAATTCTTGGTTTATTTTCTTCTCAACTTTCGTCTTAGGAAGACATACAACTGATATATCTTCACTGACCCTTCTGTTTTCCTCATGACTTCTCTCTGATAGTGATTTCTAGCCTATTATACAGATCCCTCGACTTCTTGAAATCAGCTATAGATGCCAATCTGTTCTCTGTGTTCTTCCTTTGGTTTCTGCAGTGGATGACTTTTTAGAGTTACACTCTTTCCTACACTTTCAGGATTCCCTTTTCCTTCTTTTATTTTATATTATCTTAAAATATAAGAACTCAACTATTTGTATTTTCTAAGAGACCAATAAATAAATGTCTTTGGTTTTATTTACAATTTAATTGAGTGATAATGGGTTTAAATATCTAATCTGTAGTCAGAGGCAATAATAAACATGGTTCCTAACCAAAAATATTTTATTCCTAGAACTTGTTTCTTCTCTAAATTCTCAAACCCATTCATTTAGGCCCATCAACACACTAAATCAGGCTATCATCATAATCCTACCTAAACCATGACCTTGTCTTCCTATTGCAAATTGTGTCCCATTGAGCCTAATCTTCATACAGCACTATATGATCTGACTCTACCTATCTTCTCAAATGCATGCTACCTCCTCTTATTTTGTATCTTATACTTCTTTCAGTTCTTCAAATACATCATACCGTGTTATTCCTTTAGGCTAAGAGTTTTCTTTTGCTTAGCACCTTTTCCCCCTCTTCTCCTTATGACATACATATTATTGTCTAGCTAACTCATATCCATCTCTGGTAAAATCATTTTACCAGAGTTCCATGCTTTTCTTGCATCTTAAAATAGGTTAGACTATAGATGGATAGGCAGATAGATATGTATGTCATAATTCCCTTGTAATTAAATCTCTACTTGTTTAAAGTCTGTCTTCCCCATTTAATATTTTTATAAGTTATTATGCATAATTTATCAATGGTAAAAAAATAACCATTATAAATGGTAAATGGTAAATATAAAAATATAAACATAAAAATATATAAATATAAAAATATATGGTAAAATTTCAGATTAAATATATTTCAATGTTCCTTAAGAGTAGACACTTTTGTCTCTTATTACTATATACAGAGGTTCTAGACATTATTCATTATGTAATACTAACAATACAATCTTGTTCAATAAAGAAATGTCTTTTATAAATCTCCTACTAAAATCTAAGCATTTGCAATTAAAATAGTTCAAATATGTCTGCTATAGTTTTAAGTTTTCCTGACCTAAATCTTAAAACTACTTTTACATTGAAATAGTTTTGAAATGTGTATTTATTTTTAATATTTTGCCTCTTATCTGGTGGTTAAAAATATATTAACAACAATTTTTTTTCTCACCAGTGTAAGTTTCATAAAGGCATGTCAACCTAGTATTTATTACCGGTAGATCTTAATGATGTTGTTGTACTCACCTGTAATAAAATAATAATTAATATTCATAATGCTAATTCAAGACTCTACAAGATTTTGCATAACTTCTAGCAACTAAAGACAGGTTTAAATTGTGCTTGTCAGTTTAAATGGCAACAATAATAATACAGGCTATATGTTGCTCATACACCAGATACATATGCCATTTCATCCATCTTCATCAGAACCCTGAGATACAAGCATTACTATCCATCCCCCTTTTGCAAACTAAGCTGCCTCCAATGTCACACAGCTGCAAAGTGGCAGGACTAAAAGTTAAACCCAGGTTTGTCTGGTTACAAAATTCAGTGTCTTAAAACTACTGTAAGTTCACGGGAGTCAGAATTACACAGACTAAGATTATTAGACTGAGTCTCTCAGAGAATCTATCCCATACTGGGTCCAGGACGTGGGTTTCAGCTTCTTAGAACTAGGAAGAAATGTCTATCAAGTCTGCTTCCTCAGGGATGACTTGATAAAATAAAACTTACGAGAGACTTGTTTATAGACCAAAATGACAATTTCTTATTTTACTCTGAGTAATACTACTATCAAGCTAGCTCCAATACTCATGTTTGGCTGTTTGTATATTTTTTATGACAAATTCTATGTTAAGCTATAAAGTCTGAATCCTCTGAGAACTGTAACTGTTAACTTGAGTGACTAGGCGAAACTGGAATACAAGATAGTGGTTTCATAAGTGCTTTTTCTGGATGATGATGATAATTGATATCTCCTAAGAAATATTTCTTAGTGTTTTCATATGCGTCTCAGCTAATTATAAAGAATATTGCCTTTCTACTACCCTTTTCCTTCCAATACTTAAAATGAAAAAGATATTGGTTCTCTATAATAAAATGATTGTCATTCAGTCTTATAGGTTTAAAAACACAATTTCCTCAGATTCTTGAAAGCAGTGCTACCCTATAAAGCCAGATAGCCATTAACCAAACTCACGGACTGATATATACATTCAGAATATTATTATATCCACTATTTTAAAATGTGAACACAATACTTACAGGAATAACATACCCTTAGTATGAACCAACTGTTACATTCTTCTTCTATAGACAGAATAACAAAAGAAATCAAAATTATAAAGCTGCTGGACAAGAATGTAAGCTTTAGTGAGATGTATTAAATGTTTACTGGCACCGGAATAAAGTATCTTTATTTATCTTACACATTTGGAATAACATTAACAATGGGGCTAAATTTCAAAATACTCTAAATAACCAGCATTGGATACTGTCACAATTTCCTTTATTGAACCCTTTTTTTAAATTTTCTGCTAGGTAGACCACTCATTTCACTTTTTGATTTTTATATTCTTTAGATTGTTCATATTATTTTTCATTTAAAATTGGAACATTGTATCTACTCATTTAAAATTTTCAACTATTTTCTAACACTAATTGTGATTTAAAGTTTAATTTTCATAATACCATATATTTATTTTCTTTCTAAGGTCTTTCTGAGGAGTTCTGTGCAGTTCCATGTACTGATATATTGGGCACTATTGCCTAGTATTTAGATACACAAACGCTATATCAGTTTGCCTGGATTAAAACCCTTACTACATCATTTATTAAGTGAACTTGGGTGTTGACCTTTCTGTACTTATGTTTCCTCATTCATATAATAGGGACAACATATTATACTAGCAAAAAACAGGTAGTTCAGTTAAAGAGGCATTAACAAAGGGACTATGTATACAGATTTAATTAGGGTTCAAAAAATAAACAAGGAATGATGAGGCACAAAAATAACTAACCACATAGCTAAGTTGTTACCATCGCTATTATTGAAGGGATAAGAGAGACAAACAGTATAGTTGAAAACCAGTAAGAATGAAACTGTAAATTTGGGCCACATAGCAAAAGCTGAATTCAAGGAAGGATGCATCAATCTAAGAAATACAGTGGCTTAGTAGGAACAGGGTTGAAAAAAAATCCTGAATGTTTTCCCTTTCCTCCTACCAAGCTCAACATCATTGCCTCCCTTTGGCTGAACAAACCACTAAAAGAAGTTTAGAATGTAAACTCTTTAGCTGAGAAGGGGAGAATAGAGAATAATCAACATATCCTGTATTTGTAGCAATTTAAGAGATTGGCATGAGGAATATATGGGTTAATGTATGCAAATTTATCCATAAACTCTTTAGCTGAGGAGAGAAAAAACATTTGTATGGGTGAGGCTGGTATAATAGAATTTGTAGTACATGAAGGAAATCAGGTAAAGAGAAATACTAACTCATGGCAGGCCCTCAATTATTGGGCCTCTTTTTAATCATAGTGTATGCCTCCAATATCAATCTCTCTGCAATCTTCATTTTGTCTCCTGATGTGATAGACTTTATGAGGACTGCTATGAATTTCTTCCTGAACATCATATTTCCATGATAATAATATCATGAGTTTTGTATTAGTAGAGAACAATTGAGCTGCTGTATAAGAGACAGTAAGTCCTAAAGAATATATCTATCTATAGATATAGATATATAGATACAGATATTGATATACATATATAGACATAGATATATCATATATAAAGAGAGAAATAAATACACACTCCCCTCCCCCCCACACACACACATACAAAAACAGTCCAAAATGAGCATTCCAAGTCAGTGGACATGTCTGGTCCTTTAGGACATTTAGGCCCTCGGGTTCCTTCTATATTCTCTGTCATCCCCTGAGACGTTGCATTTGTCTGCATAACCAAAGCTCTGTCTTAGGCACTTCCATATATTTGCTTCTGGGGGGAAAAAAAAAGAGCGTGGAGGAGCATATTTATTGTTTTAAAGTGTTGATGTAGAATTGGTACCCATCACTTATATTTATATTTCATTTCTAGAAACTGTCACCTAATCTTATTGCCAAACCTCATGGACAAGGGAGGTTAGGTACTACATTGTAGCTGAGTAAGCATGTATCTATTTTTAAAAATTATTATTAAAGAATGAGAGAATAGATGTTGTTTGTCATCTCTTTGACATTACTTTCCTTCCTTGCTGCTCTTCAATGGGATAATTAATGTTATCTGAGATATGACTTTATGTGCTTCAGTTTGCTTAAAGAATGCATTTCATAAATTTCTTAGCTACTATTATTTGGCTCAAGATAATTAAGTCAAAATGGACTATAAAGGAGAATATGTTGAAAGTATTCGGAAGGTATACTAAATGTATGTTTAAGGATTTCATAAAACACACCACCCCCCACCTCCAAGAAAATAGCCTCTCTCTCTTTCCTTCCCTCTTTTTTGGCAATGGTTTTTTGCTTTGTTTTGTTCTTTTTGTATGTCATATTTATTCTTTCTCTCTCTGAAGGTCACCTATATGTACTCTACTTGAATGCACAGATTACTGATTGGCTCACTTGAATCAATTTTCTATCCTAGTTCTTGTCATTTATGTCAGCGGCTAGTACTATGTGCTCCACTACCCATTAACTTGTGATTATGGAAAATATTATATGAGAGGATGATATGCTAGTATTGTCCCTTTGACATGTTTTCTATGATAAATCAATCTAAGTTATTATTGTACATCTACTATTGTACACCTATTATTAACATCTCTAAGTGCCAACAACTGATGTAGAGGAAGGCACTTTTCTTATATGAGTTACCTTATAAGAGTTAAATAAAAGAACTCAAATCAGTATTGTAAATTTAGAGTACAAAGGTATCACCATGAGTTTCCATGGGATTTGATGGTTCTTTCAGGAGTATATACATACCTATATGAGTTGAGATTTGAACATGTTGAAGAAAAAGAGAAGGTATTCAAAGGATAGTGAATAGAACATGTAAAGACATATAAATGAAACAATTTTTATGCATAGAAAAACCAGTCCTCTTACAGCAAAAGTTCATAGAGATAAATACTAAATGAATGACAGAAACATTGTCTGGGACACTAAATATATTTACTTTGTAGAATTTTAATGCTTTCACAGCTATTTCAAAATGTCACTTTATTTCATTCTTTAAACAGCTTGTAGTTGGTTTCATATTACTCCTTTTTTATATGCTAAAAGAACAGTTTCTGAGATGTTCAAGTAGCTACCCAAACAGCTACTGAGTGACAAAACCATAACTTGAATTACACTATTGTGATTCATTTCAGTGCACTATAGCATTTACCTAACATCAAAAACTGTCTATTTTGTCTGACTTGGGTTTATTCAATCAAATATGTCCAAAAGTTCTAGGATATCTAACTGTAATTAGAGGGGTGCACTACATTCCTAATAGCTTCTTCATGTTACACCTTGCTTATGTGGGCCATGACAAGCCATTTCATGACAGGTACTTGCCAGAATATTCAAAGAGATCATCATTATATTTAATACTACATGCATATTTATAGAAATCACTGACCTACAAATGAAGCAGCTTTCCATTTTTAATTATTATTTATTGTTTTGAATTTTCTGTATCAGTGTTGAATTTCCTTCACTAAGGAATTTTTTAGATAAAGATGAATCTCCCCTTTTTTAAGACTCCAGATTTAATTAATTTAAATAATTTATAAAGTATTATTAATAAAGGATAATAATTTATCATTTAATAATAATTTTTATTAAATAATATTTATTATTCTTAAAAATAATAATAATTATTATTTTTAAAACCTACAAAATTTAACCTTTCACTAGAGTTTAGAAAGAGTGGAAGGCCTTATATAAACAAACTTAACATTTTAAAAACAGTACATTTATTTAAGGCATCTGCTTCTCTTCTGTTTCAGTTGTATTTCATTTTAGAAAGATAGTGGTTTTTGAAAGTTAAAAGCTTGTTTTAAAAAATTAAAAGAAAAATCCATATTTATAAGAGCATTAAAATGAACTGTATCCTGTACCTTGCTTTTAATGGTTTATTAATATATACTTCACAGAGCAAATACAACAAAGCATGAATTACTCTTCTGTGTTTATTATTTTTATTCTTTAACATAAATTAAGCATACTCAATTGTGCAGAGTGCTATATAGAATGAATAAAGCTAGACTGATGATTAGCCTAGACCTGAATTCACAGTAGATACTCAGTAAATAAGTGTGAGTTGGCCTCCGAGTTTTCTGCTAATGGTTAAAGTAGGCTATTAATGTTTGAGCAGGATCGTGGAAGAAAACTCAAGAGTTGTTGTAAAAAATATATATAACATTATTCACAGATTATATGGCATAACCCTCTTCATTCTCAGAGGATTAAAACCAGTATAATAAATTCTAAATCCACATTTCCAAATTGCTTATAAAACTTTTGATTCTGGTTCCTTTCCTTTTATAAACAAGACCCAGTTAGCTCACATAAAAGATACAGAGCTTCTTCAGCAGAACACAATGGAAGCCCACCCTCTTTTGCACATTGGATTCTACATGGACTAAGAAATGGTAGGGTCATCACTGGTCTACTTATTAACCACTTGCCAACTGTGAACTATGTGTCTTTGGGCATCTTATTTAATCTCCAAAATCAGTTTTTCCATTTGCATTAAAAAGTGATAATAAGTAACTCTTCCAGACGTGCATGAATTAAATGATATGTATTGGGTAGTATCTCATAGAATAGGCATTTAGTAAGTATTTACTTAGTTTTGGGAAAGAAAAAAAAAAACGGATTTCTATAATGAAGAAATAGTACAATGGTTCCACAGAATTCAAAATGGAAGTACCGTATGATCCAGCAATCCCTTTTGTGGGTTCTATTTCTAAAGAAAATGAAATCATTCTCTTGAAGAGATATCTGCACTGCTATGTTTATTGAAGCATTATTTACCACAGCCAAAAAAGACAAGCTACGTGTCCATCAATGGACAAATGGATAAATATGTGGTATAAACCATATACACACAAACACACAAACAGAAATATTATTCAGCCATGAGAAAGAACAAAACCCTGTCATTTCTAACAACATAGATGAAATTTATTTACTTGGGCATTATGTTAAATAAAATAAGTTGGACAGAGAAAGATAAACACTAAATGATATGACTTACATGTGGAATCCTAAAAACAAAAAAAAACCAGTCTAAATCACAGAAACAGGAGAAAAGTAGTTGCCACGGTCTGACAGGTGGGAGAAATAGGGAGAGGTTGCTGAAAAGGAACATATTTTCAGCTATAAGATGAATAAGGTCTGAGGATCCAATGTATAACATGGTAATTATAATTGATAATACTATACTATACACTGAGTAGAACTTACATATTCTCGCCAAACAAAATTAATAACAAAAATATATATTAATACATGTGAGATGATGGTTAATTAATTAGATCTTTCAAATGTATATGTATATCAAATCATAATGTATGTTTTAATGTCTTATACCTTGATTTATCAATTATAAGTCAATATTTTTTTAAAAAAATCCAACAAAAAACCCTCAGTGAGATATTAGTTATTTAGGACTTCTTTTTCTCTCAGCAAGGTTTTATAAATTTTAGAGTTCAAGTCTTAGTTTTTTAGTTATTGTGATTCCTATATATGTATTTTTTGTTATTTCATAGAATTGTATTCTTGATTTCAGTTTTGGGTTGTCATAGCTCATATACAGAAACATATTGATTTTTTATATATTGATGTTACATGCTGTGACCTTACCCTCTTATTTGTTCTAATGTTTATGTGATTGTGTATATTCCTTAGGATTTCCTACATAGAATATTTTGTTGCTCGAGCATGTGGATAGTTTGACTTCTTTTTCCACAATCTGGTTATATTTGTTTTATAGCTTAATTTTAGGGGTAGAATTTCCAGTACTATGTTGAATAAAAGAGGTGAGAGCAGACTTTGTCTCTTTCCTGATATTAAGGGGAAAGCACTCAATTTTTCACTATTAAGTACAATATTCACTGTAGATTTGTTATAGATACCCTTTTTTAAGGTTTAGAAAAATTCTATTTCATGTTTAAGAGGTTTTATCATGATGGGTTTTGAACATTGTCAAATCTTTTACCGCATCTATAGATGTATATGATTCATACTTATATAATTGATGATTTCTGTAATGTATTACACTGATTCTGGTTTAAGCAAAATCTCACCTGAATTTATTCATACTAAATACTAATACTTTAAAATATGTTGTTAAATTTGGGTTTCTAATATTTTGTTGATGACTTTGTATCTATATTTATAAGGGACAGTGATCTATAGTTTATCTTTCTTGTGATAGCTGTAGTTGGCTTTGATACAAGGTAATACTGGTCTTATAGAATGCTTTGAGACATAGCTTTCTCCTGCATTGTGTGTAAGATTTGGTGAGTATAGGTATTTTTCTCCTTTAAATATTTAATAAAATTTACCAGTGAAGCCATCTGGATCTGAGCTTTTCTATGGGAAGGTTTTATTATAAATTCAATTTTTTCATTTGTTATATCTATTTAGATTTCATATTTCTTCTTGAGTCAGTTTTGGTAATATGAGACATACTAGAATTAGACCATATCATCTAAGTTACTTAATTTACTGGCAAAATGTTTTGCTTAGCATTTTCTTATAATGTATATAAGTATTACTTATAATACTTAGCAATGAATGATCCATTCATTTTTCTGTTTTTGTATTTCCTATAAAAAAAATTCTGCTCTAGAGGAGAAAAAATGACATACATGATAGAGGCTCTGTTTATCCCTCTGGCAACCAAAACAAAGTTGTGACAGAAACAAAGAGCAAACAGTGAGGAAAATAGCCTGGAATCTAGATGAACAAGCCATACAACTAGGAAAAAATCTAAGAAATAACCCTGCAAAGGTAGAAAATGGGACAGGGCGAGGATGTGAGTCTGTCCAGAAGCTGTGTGGGACAGAAGACATAGCAGGGGCAGTCAGCACCTGCAGATGCCTCTTAAAAGGGCCATGTCCTTCAGTGGACTTTTGTGGTGATGGACCTGCTCACTCTGAGCACCAGTGACCATTCGGCTAATGCAGGGGGCAACAAGGACTTATAGCGGGACACTGAGTTGTTGGAGTGAGGGCCAAGGAGAGACTCACTCTCTACTAAGTGCCTATGGTATCCATTGTTCCTCTGTTGAGCCCTCCCCCTTCCCTGTGTGGACACAGGCACCACCATAGCTGAGACATCATCAAATTGGATAATAGAAGTCGCTCCACCCAGTAGATTCCATAAAACTCTACCTCCCCAACTCGTGGTCCCACCCAAGCCACTTCCAGGTGTGTCATTGCTTAGTCAGGTGTCCCTTGCTGAGCAGTGACTAGACTCACACTGGTGGTAGCTGGTCTCAGTTTCTGGTGTGGATTTTTGAGGCAACTATAAGCACAGCACCTATGGATTGCTTGCTGAATCTTAACAGGTGGCCCAAGAGGGACACAGGCTGGGGCTAAATTTGTCCTGCAGCTGAACCCCTCTTAGGACTGTGCCACCAGACCCCTACCACACAAAGCTGCACTAATAAGACTGGGAGACTTAAGAGCTTTGCTTAGTGCATAGAAACAGACATAGAAAGGCAGCCAAGGCAGGAAGACAAAGAAGCAGAAACAATATGAAACAGAACAGAGATCTAGAAATAATGGAGTCAAACAATCTAACAGATGCAAAGTTCAAAACACTAGTTATAAAGATACTCAATGAATTTATGGGAAGTGTAGGTGAATTCAATGAGAACTTTAACAAAGAGATAAAAAACATAAAAATTAAATGGAAATTATAAAAGGGAACCAGTCAGAAATAAAGAACATATTATCTGAGAAGTATATTAAATGAAATAAACAAAGTGAATAATGAAGAGGCTTAAATGACTTATACAGAGGATGGGAAAGCCAAGGATGCTCAATTAGAATGGCAAGAAAAAAGAAGCTAAAACTGTAATAATAATTTAAGGAGCCCATGGGACACCATTAAATGTAAAAATTTTCATGTCATAGGGGTACTGGAAAAAAGTTGAAGAGCTATTTGAAGAAATAATAATGATGGAAAACTTTCCTAACTTGGTGAAAGAAAAAGATATAAAACCCCCGGAAGCTGAGAGTACTAAAAACCAGGAACCCAAAGAGGACCACATCAAGACACATCATGATTAAAATGCCAAAGGTTAAGTACAAAGAGAGAATCTTAAAAGCAGCAAGAAAAAAGCAGTTAGTTACCTACAAGAGAGCACCCATAAGACTGACAGTTGATTTCTCAAAAGAAACTATACAGGACAGAAGGATTTGGCACAAAATATTCGACGTGATGAAAACCCAGGATCTACAACCGAGAATACTTTATCCAGAAAAGCTATCATTTAGAATTGAAAGACAGATAAAGAGCTTCTCAGACAAAAATGAGCTAAAGGAATTTATCAACACGAAGTCAGTATTACAGGAAATATCAGAGGGACTTCTTTAAGAAGAAAAGACATGTATCAAAAACAGTAATAAAGAATGGTTATAACTACATTCCTATCAACAAGTACCTCAAATAGAAAAGAACTACGTGCTCCAACCAAAAGACAGAGTGGCTGAATGAATAAGAAAACAAGCCCCCTACATATGCTGCCTACAAGACACTAAAAGGAAGATGAAAAAGATATTGCCTTGATGGACCTAGAGGGTATTGCGCTGAATGAAATGGGTTGGATAGAGAAAGACAAATATAGCATGATTTCATTTACATGTGGAATCTAAGGAACAAAATCAACAACAACAAAAGCAGAAATAAACTCATAGATACAGAGAATATTTTGAGAGATAGTAGATGGGAAGGGGTTTGGGGGGGACCAAAAAAGGGCAAAGAGATTAAGAGATATAAAGAGATAGTTCCAGAATAGATATGGAGATGTAGAATGTAGCATGGGGAAGATGGTTAATAATGTTGCAATAAATATGTAATATGGAAGAGGGGTACTAGATTTAGTGGAGTAATAACTTTGTGAGTTATGTGGATCTCTGATCACTATGCTATACAACTGAAATTAGTATATTATTGTATGCCAACTATAATTGAAAAAAAAAACATTGAGTTGTATAATGTAAATACAAGCAACTAAGTATCTATTATATTTCAATAAAGACAGAAAAAAAATTCTACTCTAAAATTTATTATTCTCTTCTTTTTGCCTGCCTGCAAAAAAGATCGCCCATATTCTTTTAGATTTTAAAGATGAATTTTTAAAAAAGTGAATTCTTAAATTTGTAAATTTTCTTCTTTTCTAATGTAGGTTTTTTAATTTTTAAATTTCCTCTGAGCACCAATTTAGCTACATACATCCCATAAAATTTGGTATGTCTTTATTTTCATCCAAAACTTATTTTCTAATTTCCCTTGTAAATGTTTCTCATGATTTTTGTCATTTAAATTTCTAAATGCTAAAATTTAAAATTTAACTTTTTAACATTAAAATATTTGTGCATTTACCAAATTTTCTTTTGTTGATGTTTCTAATTTAACTTCATCTTATTAGAGAATACATATTCTAAGTTTTTAATACTTTAAAATTTTTGAATACTTACTTTATGGCCAAGAAAATGATGTTCTTTGGAGAATATTCTATATGAAAAGGATAGAATTTTACACTTACTAGACTCTGGAGCCAAAAAAAATTCTCTTAAGTTTACTCTGTATGCCTAATTTACTCTGTAAAACTAGAGTGTTTGTGAGGATTATCAGTACTATTAAAAATTGCTTTATATCAGCTCATCAATTAGATTTAGGAATATAACATTTATAAATTAAAACAAAACTGTTAAGGTATAACTTTTTTTTTTATGTCAGCACCATAGAACCAGTTTGAACCATAATATCAAAAGGATTACCTATTTGAAAGGATATTAGATTTTCTTATAAATTAAATTCCCAGTGGAATTTATTTATATCACATGTAGAATGAACAAATTTTATGTACTCAATTGGCTAAAAGAAGTTGTCAGGAGATAAAATTCATCACTAAACGTCTGTGAATTAAAATGGCATTTTGTCTATATAGACTGTCCTTAATATATAGATAAAAATATGGACTGATCAATAGAAAATAAAATGTTTCACTAACTCAGAAAAAATTATTTTAAGCAATTTCGTATAGAAGTTAAATATTCAGCTTTGTATTACTGCCCATGTTTAAAATCTATCTTTACTCTAAATAGATAAGTAATTTATTAACATCTTGTATTCTCAAATAGGAATTATAATAGTACCTACTTCATAAGACTTCTGTTAAGGTAAAGATAGATGTTTGAAAGAGTAAAACTCCTCCCAAGCTAGTTGCTTCCATTATTATTGTGATATTATACTATTATGATACTGTTATTGGGATATTCCTGTCTCTGACTTTAGCTGTAGAGAATGCATAAATGATTTTTTTGCAAACTTAAAATCATAGGGCAAAAATTATGTAAGAAATAACTACCTTCAAGGGAGACTTGTCACTTCTTTTAAAATGAAGTATGGAATATGACAACACAGTTAATTCCAATGGAAATGTATCATGTTTATTATATTGTAACTGATATAATCTTACTGGCCATCAGTAAGTTAAAAATTTAACTCTGGTTATAGGACTTCCATAACAAGTAAATAATCTCAATTTCTTCAACTTTTTGAGACAGATTTACATCTTTCGAGTTTATTATGATTGGGCAATTAAAATATTAGAAAATGAGCTCTTGAGAAACCAGCAAAGACACAGAAAGATACAATAACTTTTTTGTGTTGACTTTGTTTTACTATTAAGCACAACATATTTGTTTTACTTGCAATATAAATACTGTTTAAAAAAAATAAAACTAAGCAAATGAAACAAACGTTTATAGAAGTCATTCTAGACTTTACTACTTACAGCAGAAGTGTTATTTGTAAAGAGGTATTTCCACTGCTATTTGTCTTTAGCAATTTTGACTGTACCAAGGATACAATAAAATGCCTCATGATAGAAAGAATACATATAGTATCTTAAAAATATCAAAGCACTCCAAGCTCTTAAGTTCTTAGCACTATGCCAAGCACAGAGGACATATTAATGAAAAACTAAGTGTAGAAGATTGATAAATAATTATAGCGCAGTGTGTCAGAGAAAGAATGTGGTAGGCTGAATAATGGCCCCCAAAGATATTCATATCCTAATCATCAGAATTTGGGAATGTTACATTAAATGGCAAAAGAGATTTTGCAGTTTTGATTGAGGATCTTGAAATCAGAGGATATTTTTGTATTATCTAGGTAGATCCAACGTAATCATGTGGGTCTTAACAAGAGGCAGACACAAAAAAATTTGACATAGAAGACATTGTGATTACTGAAGCAAGAAGCTATATTGCTTGCTTTCCATATTAGAGGAAGGGGTCATGAGAATGTAAGAATACAGCATTCTTCCCTAGAGCCTCCAGAGGGAACCAGACACTACTGACACCTTGATTTCAACCCAGTGAAATTTATTTTGGACTTTTGACCTCCAAAACTATAATAGAATAAATGTATACTGTATTATCAATTTTATACTAACTTGATATGACAGCCATAGGAAACACAGTCACGTAGTGTTTAACAGTAGGATATGTTCTGAGAAACTAGTCATTAGGTGATTTCATAGTTTTGTGTGTATCGTAGAATGTACATACACAAACCTAGATGATATAGCATACTACTGCAATTGTATGTACTATACTTTCATATGAGTGGCATCACAGTGGGTTTGTTTACGCCAGCATCACCACAAACATGTGAGTAATGCATTGTACATTACCATCTTATGGGATTTGTGGTCCATCATTAGCTGAAACATCATTATGCTGCACGTGACTGTACTCAAGATGAGAACATATATAGTATTTTCAAATCTCTTTTCCAATGCTCTTTTACTATACTAAAGCGGGCTACCTCTATTCTAATTTTAGACAAGTATAGAAAAATAAAGGTGTTGGCCATCTGGCTCACCAAGAACTTTATTGCTTTACAAAAAGCTGACAAAACTATTGGCTCATTTGACCCTTAGAATCATAGGAAGGTGACATAACACCATGAAAATGGAATTTGGAAATACAGAGATCTGTTTGCAAACACACACTATTTTATGGAATGACCATGCTGCGTTGGTTAGCCTCTTTGACTTATTTGTAAAATGGAATACCTATATTATCAAGTTATTCTCAGAATTAAGGTAAGTCTAATATTGTAACTCTTATATGTGCTAAATGCTCAGAACCTATTTAACTTTCAATAATCTATAGCTGTATATAAGGTAAATGAGAAATATGTTATTGACAAGCTCATTTAATGATTGAGGAACCTGCAGTTCAGAGACTAATTGTGGCATGGATAGTGTACAGCAGGGCTGGGGCTGGAATCCAGATCTTCTGAGGAGAATTTCATAAAATCATCTGTCACTAACTTATGAGCCTAACTTTTAACTAAAGAAAGTTACAAAGAAAGGGATTCTTCTTCAGATAAAACTTTCAAGCAGAAAAAGAGATAAATTAAATGAATTTCTTATAGTCTTTGAAACCAGTTATAATCAGAATTCATATTTAAGAGAGGCTTTTATTGTGAAGGGAAAGAGTTCAGATGAATGAACCACATCTTAGATCTCAATTCAAGGTTAAATATACAGAGAGAGTAGCTACAGAAAGGGCAGTTTATTCTGATTCAGGTCATTTGTTTATTTGTTTATCATAGGATACCTACAACTGCTTTAATGAAATATTAAGATTCTAATATTTAGAGTTATTTCAATTATTCCTTGTTGATTAGGATGTTATATTAGCCAAAAGGTGAAGAGTTTATGAATTTTAGCAAAATTTCTTTTGTGATCTTTCTTTTGTGCAATTGGTTTAGTTAAACTTTATGAAGATCTACAAATTTCTCTGCTGCAGGGTTGGAATGAAGTCACTGATGCTGTGAGCTGTAATAAATTCTTCATAATACCAAACCACTCTCTTCTGCTGTACTGAAAGTCTCTAATACAGGAAAAATAACATTTCTTCTGGGAAGTCTTTTAGTTAATTGCCCTTTAGCACATAAAATTATATATCCATATGCTCTCCATGAGTTTTAATTAAAATACAAATATGAGAGTTAATTCTAATACATTCACCTTGGGCATACTTTATTTAGGACACCTCTCAGGGTGAACCGATTTAGAAGTACTTAATTTTTATTTTTATTTCCTAAAATAATTGCATTTTAAGATATATAGCTGAAGTTTTAACAAATGATTACTGTGTTAATATTACTACCTCATTGTTGACTTAAAAACAAAACAATTCTAATGCATGTTTTTCATAATAGATAATGTTTTCATGTAAGTCATTAAAAACTGTACGTTATGATTTTGTTTGCTACTACATCTGAAAGGGTCGAAAGTTTATTCCCACACAGAACATACAGAGTTGTTAAATAAACACACAGAGTTGAAGCACTGAAACATGAATAAGCTTCAAATCATCTTCTACACATTGGTAAGACAGTGAGTGGTGCTCTCTTAACCATGGGAGAGGTGTCCTAAAAAGCCCAATGAATGCTTGAAATCATGGATAGTACAAAACCCTATATATACTGTGTGTTTTCCTATACATACATATCTAAAATAATTATATTATAAATTATATAAAACAAGTGAATAAAAACAATAACTAATAATAAACTAAAACAATATACTGTAATAAAAGTTATGTAAATATGGTCACTCATTTCAGAGGATGAAGTCTTTGTATAGGCCCTAAGATTTCTGGTGCAACACGCTGCTGTTAATCAAAACATCTTTTTTATTCATATCTTCCACCTACATACTTAATGCCTTTTCAGTCTTAACTAAGCACTTACCACACACTGTGGTGTGACTTTTACAGTTTGAGGTGCAACAGCAAAACTAGCATAAATTCCTTTTTCCTTTTTCACTATTTCAAGGATAGATTTGTTCGTAATTATCATTGATTTTAACAACCTCAGAATAATTTTTTTCTTTCTTATTAAGTCTAGAAGTGTTACTTTTTCACTTAAAGGAAGTACTTTATGGCTTCTCTTTGGCATATCTGGATTGCCAGCATCACTACTCTTGCACTTTCAGGCAAAAATTAAGTAAAATAAGGGTTATATGTACACAAGCACTATGATGCTGTGACAGATAACTACTAAGTAGCTAATGGACAGGGAGTGTCTGCAGAGCAGATATGCAGGACAAAGGGAGGATTTTATCCAGCAGGACTGAATGGTCAGTGTGAGATTTCATCACACCACTCAGAACAGCACACAATTTAAAACTTATGAATTGTTTATTTCTAGAATTTTTCATTAAATATTTTCAGACAGTAGTTGACTATGGGTAACTGAAACCATGGAACATAAAACAGTTATTATTACTGTTGAAACAAAATTATTTTTAGCAATAGAGGATAGCTGAGGGTTAAAAAATTGCCTATGGCTGCAAGTAGAGTGAATAAAAACCGTTAAAAGCTGGATCATTATCTCAGTACTATGGAAAACATTGTATCTTAAAGTAGCCTTTATCAATTTATAATAAGCTTTTTTTCTCCCAAAAAGTAGTCTGCCTTAGGTTTCAAAATATTTGTCAAAATATGCTGAACAGTACTTCCTTTCAACCTCCAAACTGATGTTGTAAAGTTTACTTTTTATTTCAAGAGAACTTAACAACAGAATTTGATCTCTATTTAATTCACTTTGGATAGGTGTTTCCATGAGTCTACAACATGAAAGGAAGCAAGTTTGCCATCTTAAAAAAAAAAAAAACAAAAAAACTAGTGCTAATAACATTTTCACAGGAGCCAACCTTGGAAAAATAGTATTTGTTATCACAAAAATTCAGTAAACAGTAATTGGCCACAGAGGCATGTGATTGCCCAAAGAAAAGTCTATGACCAACATAATACTAGTATTGGTGAGCTTAATTTATAGGTAGTTACTTCTGAGGGTCTTGACTTACCCAAAAGTTCTTAAAATATTAAAAGTGGTCACTTTAAGTAAACTAAAGACAACACCTAATAGGTAGATTTATACTATTTGTATCACTTTAGAAAAGGTCTCATTAATCTATTTTTTATCCTTTGCATTTTATAAGTATTCATATCAATAATAAATGACTTTGTGTATCTTCAGAAGCTATAATTAATAGTAATTCTTTTGTGACAAACATAGTGGACTTCAACATACCATTTTTTCTCATAATTTTTTCTTGCAATATTAAAAAAAATGAGCCATTAATTACAATTTTAAAGAAACCATTTTTGATGAACAATTCAGTTTTATCTATCCTACAAAATTCAACATCCTCTTTAATTAAACATTTTTATGAGTCTATAATAAGGAATTAGACTGTTTTATCTTTTATTTCCTGTATTTACCCTTTGACAGGGGTGCTAATGAGCAACAAATTGGTGCTAAAGACAAGCCTCAGGAGGGAGGAAGCACTCATCAGATAGGCTTGGAAAATTTATCACCAGTGTAATCTGTCCCTAAATAAAAGATGCTGCTTATTCCAAGTCAAAATTTTTTTGCTCCACGTGGAATTACATATATGTAGGTGGCTAGGGTCATATTTTTCAGAATGTTTTAGAGGTTGTTCATCACTAAGATGAGAGAGAGAGAGGAAAAGAAGCAAAAATATTGCTATTGTTTCACCTAGGGAGTTTTCAAGGAGAGAAATCATCACAATTCTTGCTATGAACATATCCCAAAATGTCTCACATAGGTTTGGGCTATTATCTTTGTTATATTAAAATTGGAATATATAATCAATATTAAGTTGTTTTACACTTGAACCTGGATCATCTCTAGGGAAATTTGGGCATTAAGATCTATTTTGTGCTGCTAGCTCTCATTTCTATGTTCTCTCCATCATTTTACACATTGTATGAACCCATTTTCTCTCCTTCCAGGGATTTATAATCCTTGTGTTTTAATTCTGCCATGTTTTCCCTTCCCCTGTATCTATTATCAAATCCTGACCTCCCCGTAGCATCTCTTATCAGTCATCTATATTCAAAGCAATGTATTAAGTCTTCCAGTGGTTTTTAACATTGTCTAATTGTAACATAAAATGTTAATCTTCATTAAAATATTTACAGTTATAAGTGTGCATGTAACAGAGTTGTGGAGGCTGGTGCTGTTGTGGGCTAAAATTGTGTCCCCCCAACCTTTAAATTTATGTGTTAAAGTCTTAACCCCCAGTACCTGTGTGTGATTGTATTTGGAGATGGGGTCTTTACATGAGCCTATTGGGATTGGCCCGAATCTAATATAACAGGTCTTGTGAGAATAGGAAGATGTTGTTAAGACACAAGGAGACAGCCACCTACAAGGTAAGGACAGGTGCCAGGAAGAGATCCTTCCCCACGACTCTCAGAAGCCAACCCTTCTGACACCTTGATATTGGACTTCTGGCCTGCAGAACTGCGATGATATATCTCTATTGTTTAAGTTGCCCCATCTTTGGTACTTTATTATGGCAGTCCTGTCAAAATAATAAAAAATTCCTATTTCAATATTCCTAAATACACATCATAAAGTTCACTGCCCAGTATGTCTTTAAGTTACAGTAAAATCTCTTCAGGGAGACAGTAGACTATCCTTGGATATGTAAGATCCCATGAAATGAAAGTCAATAAATATATATTTATTTAGTGTCAACTATCTAAAAAACTTTGAACGACACCATAAAGAACACAAAATCCCTTCTCTCAAGAAACATACAACCAAATGAGGAAGACAAACATACAATTCATTCATTTATTCCTAAATATGTGTAATTTTAGAACTATGTTAATGGCAGATTTACTGCAAAGCAGATCAAAGCTATCTTAGAAGTATAGTTAAGGTAAAGGGATTGGAAAAAAGATTAATTTCAATGGGATATATTGGGATCATCTTTCTAGAAGGAATAGCTAAATTTAACCTTATAAAAATTTTTCCACTTCCTAAGCTGAGTGGAGGGTGTGATAGATAAAAACAAACAAACAAACAAACAAACAAAAATCTTGTAATAAATTTTAGATTTTAGATTAAGCAGGGTATGTTCAAGGAACAAAATAGGAACAGTCATAAGGGAAACGATGAAGAAATAAAAATTAATAGCAATTTAGGATAATTAAATTAAACTTATTAGGAATAACACAGAACATAAAACAGTGAATAACATACTAAAGAGATGAAATGCTATTCAGAACTAAATACTAAACAATAATACTTTTATAGACAATGTTTTTTAAATTTCATGTAAGTTGCTTATAAAAACAATTTTTTACTTTTTACATATAAAATAAAACCCAAGTTAAAGCTATTTACTAGCTTTGCAATGCAGTATGAAGGCAAGTTTTATATACCAAGATTGGAAGTCTTCTACATAGAAATTATAATTCTGCTATCTGATGATACAAAAGAATATTTGGGGTAAAATTAGCATGTTTATAGTAATTTCATTTGTAGGAAAGTTTCTTTACTATCTTTTTGTATGCTCTGTGATTATAGCTTCAGTAACTTTAATAAGCCACTTATTACAGTTTTAAAGGAACTAAAATTTACATAACAGAGATATACCTAAAATTTACATAATCGGGATAAACCTAATTTTGGTAGAGGCTTTTATTTTTGTTGGATAAATTTCCCTGTATATCCTGAAGCCTTACTAGAAAAGAACTACATTCAGTTAAAGCAAGGCAATAACCAAGGCTAGTTTAGTCACCTTATGTTTGGCATACATTATGCTAAGTAATTAGATTCTAATTAAAACTATTTGTTCAGACTTGGTAATTACCAAATCTTCAAATTTAGATTGGCCTTCTGATCACCAAACCTTGAAAAAAATAATGTAACAAAATGTCAATGTCATGAGAGGAAAAGAGAGGTTACATTATTCTTTGGAGAAAGAATAAAAGACATTATTGGGACAATTGATCAAATTGTGCTATGGATAATGATTTAGTTGAAAGAAATGTATCAATGTTAAATTAATTTTCTAAATTGATCATTGTAATGAGGTTGGATAAGACACTATCCTGATTCTTGGGAAATACCATCTGAATGCATGACTCTTGTATCAAAAGGTGACTTGTGCAATGTACATTCAAACGCAAAAGGAGGGAGTGTGGACTAGGAGAAGGGACTGAGAGAGAGGGATGTGGCAAAATGTTAAAAACTGATAAATTTTCTTGATAAAGGGTATCTAGGAATTCTTTATTATTCTGGCAAAATTTCTCTAAATCTAGAATTACATCAGTAATGAAAACACAGTTATGAAAATGGCAGTATCCACAATTAGATAAAATAGAAAATGCATACCTCATTTGTCTTTCTTTTGGGACTGTTTATTTTACTCTGATCTGGCATAACATTTTGACCATTTTAAATCTATTGACTGACAGCTTTAAGAACAAATCTTGTAAATAGAAAGAAATGCTTTTACAATTTTCTCAAGGAGACTGTGTAAACTTGTTTTCAACCAAAGACTCAGATTAAAGTTTTAAGAAGCTTTAATATTTGTTGTATTTTTTTTGCCGGGGGAGGGGGCAGGGCAAATATTTGGAATTGCGTACCTTCTTAGTTTTTAAAAAGTAACAGACAACAACAAAAACAAGCCCAAACTCTTATGGTGCTTACTTTGTATTTATTATTTTAAAATATTTGGCATTAGAAAGTTCTGGAAGGTGAGACAATCTTTTGTCTGGCATTTAGCATTCAAGCCAAAAACTAACTGTCATCATAAAACTTTATTCTGAAGATTATGATTCTATGAGTGGGTGCATTGGAGCTGGAGCTCTGAGAAGGAAAAAAAAAAAGTATATAATGAGAACACTGGCATTTTCAGCCTGTCTACAATACAGACATTTTTTGCCTGTTTAAAAAATAGACTTGACTCATTCCTGACTTAATAAAACATATGTAATCTGTTTCATTATAAAATTATTTCTTGAAGAATAAAAGAGGACAAATGGAGTGACATTTTCCACTTCATTTAAAAAATGGTACAAAGCTCATTGGTTTATATGATTGAAAAAGAAAAATCTTACTAAATTTAATAGAGTCATATCTTTTTAATTTTCTTTAAATATGAATATTTGTCATATTAAAGTACTTAATAAAATATAAACATCAATAAAGAAATGAAATCTTAGCCAAATAGATAATGGAGAAATGTGTCTCCAGATTGGGCAATGAGTCCTTGGTCAAAAAAAGTAACTTTTTAAAAATAAGAATATGTAGTTTCAAGCCTTCCCATAAACAGCTGATTCAGATTCTCATGTAAGCAAGCTTGGCCTGTGGTTTTAGTGTTAGGTAGCTAGTCAGACATGAGTGACAGGAGAATAAAGGAATAGGGGCCTAGCCTAGAGACCACCCAAAGAACATCCTATGATAGTTGGAGAATCCCTCCTGTATCCCCAGAGACAATGAAAATGAGGATTATAGTCTTAGCTGGCATAAACCAGCTACATACACATGTACAGAAAGTACTGCCTATAATTTTGGCCTCATTAAACCATCATTATAGTATTAGGACTATACTTGGAAGTTCATGAATCTAATTATAACAGACTGAACTCTGGGTAAGCATATGCACACTAAGCAAAGTTATATAGCAATCAGGTGTCAATCAAGGTGACCTCACTTGCAATCACTTAGGAATGTCTTTGGGACCACCCCATCATAGCCCCCAAATATAACACAGACCTCCTTCACCTGGGGATTATAGCTCTCCATCTTCCCTGGCTGTAATCCATAATACCCCCCACCCACCCTCAGCCCCGCTTAGGGGTACATAACCTCATTTCCACATGGCTAGCCAGTTTTAGGCTTGATCTATCTGCTACCTCATAATGTGCTTTTAATAAACAAATATTTCTCATATTCACTGAATTGTATTTCATTTCTTTGGCAGTGAAAAGGACCTAGAGGTGTGTGTTACCGAAAGTAACTTTTAAAAAATAAGAATATATAGTTTCAAGCCTTCCCATAAACAGTTGACTCATTCTCATGTAAGCAAGCTTGGCACCTGTTTTTAGAATGGTATGATTGTTTCAAAAGTTAAGTTTAAAACTTTATACCTAGATCAACATATAGTGTAACAACATGAGGCACTCTGAAGACCAGCTCCCCAGTGAAATGGTAAGAAAAATTTACAAAGAAAATCTAGTCTTTGGTAGTCGTTCTAAATGAATATAGCAAATGAAGAAACATCTATCTGAGAAAGTTTATGAAAATTCAGTAAATGAGACTTTGTAGTGTCCCTCCCACCACCTCCCAGCTCAGCAAAATGGAAACTCCAAACTACTGTATCCCTTTCCCACCAGCTCCCAGCCAGAGAATTTTACTCCTAGAAAAGGTAAGATATCAACTTTTCTAAACATGCCCTCTGTTACCTATTGCTGAGTATAAATTCTAGGTAAGGATGGTTGAGAGATGAAACTCTCTCCTTCTGCCCAGCCTCCACTTATGGAATAGAGATTCTACATTACCTATGGCACAGTAAGAATACTTGGTCCCTAAGCACATTTGCCCTGACTAATAAGGTAGTGGTTCCCTGGCAGGAAATGCAAGCCAAGAATATCTCAGGTTAATTTCCATCTCTCTACTGATGTTTAACATTTGAAGAGGGGCTGTCACTCTGTAAAAAAGTCTGGCATTATTTTCAATTCCAGATTTCTGGCCTTGGCCCTGAGCTTTTGCCTGGGGTGAGAAACAAACTGTGAATAGATAGCTGATAATCCCTAACAAAAGGATCTGATTTAATTTTTAACAGGACTCAGAGAAGTTCAAGTCTAAGAACATTCACTAAACAATGGAGGCTGAGGTCAAAGGAAATTGGGAGAAGTTTGTAATGTTAATAGATCTAATACATATATACATATATAATAAAAAGGATAAAGCGATAGAGATATATAGAAGTAACATTTAATATCTCACCGAAATTAAGCTAGTATAAATCTGATGCTAATTCTGGTACATAAACCCTATGGCAAACTTTAGGGCAACCACTAAGTAAATGACTCCATAAAATGAAGTAAAAAAGTGAAATAAAATGTTTCCTGGGAAAATAATCACTTAGTGCAAAAGAAAGCCGTAAAAGAGAACAGAAAGAAACGTGACACATAGAAAACAGAAAGTAAAATAGCAGACATAAGTCCAATAATATCAATATTATTAAATATAGAGTAAAATCTAATCAAAAGGCAGATTGTAAGATTAGATTTAAAAATCCAACTAAATGCTATTATGCTGTCTACAGCATTTAAATTAAAAAATACAAATAAACAAAGTAAAAGGATGGAAAAAATATATTATGCAAACAGCAACCACAAGAAACTTGAAATGGCTATACAGATATCAGACTAATAGATATTAAAATAAAATGCTATTAGATATAAAAAGAGACATTTTATAATAAAATAACCCTATCGAAAGGAAATAACAATTATAGGTATATATACATCTTATAACAAATCAACTTACATAAAGAAAACTGACAGAAATGAAGGGAGAAATCAATTCCAAAATAATGGTTGCACACTTCAAATGCTCCACTTTCAATAATTAGTAGAACATCTAGGCAAAATATCTGCAAAAGAAAGATAAGATTTAAACATCGCTATAAACCAACTAGATTTGACAGACAACTATAGAATACTCCAGTGAACAAGAGAATGAATGTACATTCTCCTCAAGTGTACAAAGAACATTCTCTAGGATTGACCATATCCTTGGCCATAAAGCAAATGCCAATTAATTTAAAAGTACAGAAATAACACAAAGTATGTTCTGTTATCACAATGGATAAAATTAGAAATCAGTAAGAAAGATTTGAGAAACTCACAAATATGTGGATATTAAACAGCACACTCTTAGGAATGTTATTTAAATAACTAGTAAAAAATAAGAAATCAGAAGAGAAATCAGAAAAATCTGAGATGAATAAAAGTGAAGACAACATAAAATTTAAAGGGACATAGTATAAGAAATACAGGGAAATTCATAGCAGGAAATAGATATATTAAGAAAAAAAAGTTTTCCTAGCAATGCCCTCACATACCATTCATGCTGTCAAAAATATAGGTTTTCTCTTTTTTTTTATGGCTAAATAATATTCCACTGTATATACATATGCCACATCTTCATTCATTCATTGATGGACACTTAGGTTGCTTCCATGTCTTGGCTATTGTGAATAATGCTACAATGAAGATGAGAGCACAGATATTTTTTCAAATTAGTGTTTTTGGTTTCCTACTAATAACTACCCAGAAGTAAAATTGCCAGATATTAAGGTAGTTTTATTTTTAACTTTTTGAGGAACTTCACACTGTTTTTCATAGTGGCTGCATCCATTTACATTCCTACCAACAGTGCACAAGTGTTCTCTTTTCTCCATATCCTCACTAACACTTATTATTTCTTGTCTTTTTGGTGATAGCCTTTCTAAGTGGTATGAGATAATAGCCCATTGTCATTTTGATTTGCAATTCCCAGATGATTAGTGATGTTAAATACCTTTTCATGTACTTTTGGCCATTTGACTATCTTTCCTGAAAAAAAATGTCTATTCAGATCCTCTGCCCATTTTTTTTTTATCAGATTGTTTTTCTTTTTGTTATTGAGTTGAAAAATTCTCAGTAAATAACCTAACTTTCCATGTGAAGATGATGGTAAAAAGAGCAGACTAAACCTAAAGCAAGCATAAAGAAAGAAATAATAAAGATGGGCATAAGATTAGATCAGTGGAAAAAAATCAGAACCAAAACTTATTAAAAAAAAAAAAAACACCAAAACTGATAAACGTCTAAGTAGATTGATCAAAGAAAGAAAGAAGATTCAAATGACTGTAATCAGAAATGAAAGAGAGAACATTACTATTGACAATACAGAAATAATTAAGAGAAAATACTATAAATAATTACATGCCAATAAATTAGATAATTTACATGCAATGGATCCTGTTTTTAATAAAGATACTAACTACCAAAACTGACTTAAAAAGTAATAATCTCAATAGGCTTATAACATGTGAAGGGAATGAATTAGTAATAACAATAATACATTATCCACAAATAAAAACCCATATTGGAAGAGTTCACTGCTATAATCTACCAGATACTTAAAGAATAAATTATACCAGTGATTCATAAGTTTTTCCAAAAGACAGAAATGAAGATAACACTTCCCAACTCAATACCAAAACCAGACAAAGACATAACAAGAAATTAAAACTATAGACCCATATCACTTATAAGTCTGAAAACAAATCTTTAACAAAATACTAGCAAAGTGAATCAAATCATACATAAAAATATCATTATACAAGTGGTATTCTGGGAATGCAAGTGGGTTTAACATCTGAAAAATAAATTAGTATAATACATAATATCAATAGAATAAAAACAAAAATTACGTGATCGTCTCAATAGGCACAGGAGAGAAAAAAACCTAAAAGAAAATGACTAATAAAAGACTTCTGATATATTAATTTCCTATTGCTGCTATAACAATTTACCACAAACTTAGTAACCTACAATAGTACATATGTATTATGTTACAGTTCTGGGGGTTATGAATCCAGAATGACTGAAGGACTAAAATCAAGATGTCACTTGGTTTCTTTCAGAAGCTATAGAGGAAAATTTGTTTCCTTGCCTTTTTCAGATTCTTCCCACATTCTTTGTCTGGTGATCCTACATTGCTCTGACTTTTGCCTCTGTCATCACATCCTATTCTCTTCCTCTGCTTGCATTGCCACAACGCCATCTCTCTATCTCTTTTAGTCCCAAATGACTGTTTCTTCTGATATTACATTCTCAAGAACATTGTCTCTGGTGTATGTCACAGGATTCACTTTATTTGACAAAAGGCTCCTCACATTTTATGGATAATCCCATACCTATTCCTAAATTCTTTTGAGGTGATTGAGAGGTCCAAGACTTACTTATAAAATCTTGGAAGAGCTCTCTGTGATTGAATATTTGATCATTCCAAAGAACTAATAAAAGGTTGTCCAGCTACAGCTTTGACTTTCTCATAAGGGCACACTTTTCTTCCAGTTAATCTTCTCATAAGGGCACACTTTTCTTCCAGTTAATCTCAGATAGGCTGAGAGTTTCCCTAATTATTAAGCCCTGGTTCCTTTTAGCTTAACATTTTTTCCCTTAATTTTTCTCTTTCCTTTTTTTTTTTTCCCCCCTGCATTTTACTATAAGCAGCAAGATCACCCTAGACCACACTTTCAATATTTTACTTAGAAATCTCCTCAGGTAAATATCCAAGGTTATTACTTATAAATTTTGATTTCCATATAATCTCAAGAAACAAATGAACTAAGCCTTCTATCAACGCAATAAGGATAGTCTCTCCTCTGGTTTTAATAACATGTTTCTCATTTCCTTCTGAGCCCTTACCAGCAGAATCTTTAACATCCATATTTCTTCTGTTTGTTCAAGGAAATCTAGCATTTCTTTATCATGCTCTGCCAATTGCCCAATTCTAAAACCACTTAAATATTTTCAGGTGTTTGTTAGAGCAGCACTTTACTTCTAGGAACTAAAGTCTGCATCACTCAAGGTTCAATTAGAAAAACAGAACCAAGGGTGATATGTTAAAAATTTTACTTTAAAAAATTTGTGTACAAGATTGTGGAACTGCCAAAGAAAGTCTGAAACTGATAAGGCAGACTATCATGAAGGGCAGGATGGAACTCTCAGGCATAATGTAAGTTACTCTCTTAGTCTGTCTGGGCTGCTGTAATGAAATACCACAGAATGGATAGTTTATAAAAAACAAAAATTTATTTCTCACAGTTCTGGAGGTTTGAAGTCTGAGATAAGGGTGCCAGCATGGTAAGGTGAAGGCTGTCTTCTGGGATGTAGACTCCTCATTGTATTCTCACAATGATGGGCATGAGTGAGGGTTCTCAGTCCTCTTTTATATGGACACTAATGTCCTTCATGAGGGTTCTACCCTCATGACCTAATCACCTCCCAGAGGCCCCACCTCCTAATACCATCACCTTGGGGGTTAACTTCCAACATATGAATTTTGGGGGAACAAATTCAGACAACAGCAGCTACCATCTCCTGCAATTTAACTAAGCACTTTGCTAGGTATTGTTGTAAAGTTATTTTATTGACGTAATTAAAGTAATCAGCTGACAGAAATAAAAAAGATTATCCTAGTTAATCTTGGTGTTTTTTCAATCAGCTGAAAGGCCTTAAGAGAATCGCTAAGACTTCCCTGAAAAAGAAGGAAATTCTGCCCATAAGATGCAGTTTAAGCACACATCTGAAAGATCAAGTGTGCTCTTCCAAGCAGCCTTCTCTATGGATTTCAGGTTTCTCTCTAGCCAGTTCTCACAATTGTACAAGTCAATTCCTCGCATTAACTTTTTAAATATATGTCTGCTACTGACTCTATCTCTGATTGAACCTTGACTGAGTCACCTAGATTAGAATATATTTGTTTTCATAAACTAGCATAAGTAAGTTTAAATAAATGATATCTGTTTCTAATAACCAGCATCTTACCTGAATTTGATTTGCAACACTGCAGCTTTGAAGACATGAAATGCCTACTTATAAAAGTTGCCAATTCAGAGTTAATATTAAATATAAAGTGTCATAACCAACGTCCGAAGAGTTTTGTTTTATCATGAAAAATAATCATTAACAACCCTATAAATGTCTTTGAATCTTGCAAAGTATCTATATTTGTGTCTTACATGTATTTATTTTAATTAAACTGATATAGTCACACACAAAAAAATCAATGTAATTCCTGAATGTAAATGCTCTAGAAGCCTTTTAAAATGATCTTTTAAAGATCACCTTAGATTGAATATTTTCAAATGAACCATTTAGATTCGATTTGATTTCATAATCTTAATGAAAAAAATTAAATAACCATTTCCAACTATTAACATTTCTCACTGCCTGAGGCAGTAAAGACATTGTGATGGACTGCGACTAAAACAAAGCAACAAAAAACATTTCCTTATTCTTAGAGAAGAAATTTTATTTTATTTGTAATGAACCAAATGTAGAGGAGGACCATTAGGTCTCCAAATGTAAACAATTAAACTATAATTCTGTCCTTTAGTTTTTATTTTTTATAAGCAGTTAGGTTAAAAGTATTCTGTTGACAAAATTTTGAAAACGGTAGTAATGAGAAATTATGTTTAGCTAGTTTAGTCAAAAAACATAAGCTATTATGGACCAAGGTTACTTGTTGAAGAATCTGATGATGCCAAGAGAGTTTTATTGAGCAAAAGTATACAAAATATCATTCTACATAACAAACATATAATTTTAGATTAAAAAACAAACAGCCAAACATCGTCTGCTTCCAGCCATGACAAGAGTGACTGGAAGTAGACTTGCTTTTCCAGGAAAAATGAAACAAAACAACAACAACAACAACAAAAACTATAATACTGGACAAAATATTTGAAGTAACTGCTTTCAGGCAAGGAACAAAAGGCAGCATAGGACTGATTCTTGCAAAGATAAAAAGCACAAAATGTAAGTCCCATGTGAATCATCTTAAATTAATCCGCTGAATGGGGTTGCCTTTTCTGAGATTAGTTAAGGAGAACCTTAGCAGTGCTAAGAAGGCAGAAATTAGAATTCCTTCCCACTAAAATGATAGGATTCCAGGGAAATGGAGCAATGCACAATGGTGTAGAGAATTTACATGGGATTTACCACAATTACTCCACCGAAGGCCCCGTTTCTCCATTTCAGGCAACGACTCCATGAGATCTACAGATATCATTTACTTCGGGGCTGAGAACTTATTGATGATACCAGAGGTTATGCACCATTGGAGGAAACTGGAGTTGTGGCCCAGTACATTCAGATTAAACCACCAAATAAAGTTGTGCCTAACAGCATGGAGTGACATTCTAGAGTAATGATCATTCCCTAGGACAGAGCCTCAAACCATTATATACTTACTCTAACAAAGAATTAAGTCCATCTGAGAAGAGCAAAAGAATCTCCTGGTAATTTAACCACCAGCAAAAACACATCTCAACACTCTTCATAGCAAGAGGACACAATCTAGACACCTTACAATCACTCAAATAACTCTCATAAAATACAAATTTATTAGATATGTGGTGAAGCATAAAAATGTGACTCATGAACAAGGATAAAAGCAGTTAATAGAAAAGACCAAGAGTTTCCCCAGATTTTCAGATTGGAAGACAGTGAATTTGAATAAACTATTATAATTTGTTCAATAAGATAGGGAAAAATATCACTATAAGGAAAGTACAGTGTGGAATTTAAATGGAGACATATAAACTAAAAGAAGACAAAAATCTAGACTTGAGATGTTCAGCTTTTGAATTGAAAATTTAATTGATTGGGCTTAACAGCAGTGATAACAGCAAAATAAATATTTACTGAATTTGAAGACATATTAATATCGAGTCCCCAGTCTGAAGAGCAGAGAATAAGGAGGTTAAAAATCTGAAAAGTGTCAGTGATTTATGGCATAATATCAAGTCAAACATGTATAATTTGATTCCAACATGTAAGTGAAAAATTCTCAAGAATTTTTCTTAAGAAAACATTTCAGCAATGCATTCGAATGTTTGTTTCAATTTATTCAACCTCTAGGTGTTTTGCCCTAGAAAGTTAATCAAAAGGTCTAATCTACTATTCTGCCACAAGTAGAAGTTCAATACATTATTTTTTTAACTTATGTTAATTTTTTTCAATATTTTCTATACTTTTATTTCTATCCTTTAAAAAAGGATAGTTTAGATAAAGACACAAAAGAATTAGTGAACTTTCCGAATATGTCAACAAGAGATAAAGTAAATTCTCGATGAATCAAATCTCTTTGGGAAAAAGTGAAAGATATCGTTATCTCAATATTTTTTGCCTATGGTAAAATAAGGACATAAACTATGTAGTATTTCTCATGGCATATTTCTCATGTACAATATTGATATTTATGACTCATTATCAAGAGAAATCTGTTTGAAATGTTTTTCCAGTAAGATTAAGTTTGGTGATATGCCAAACAAATTGTTATAAAGATTGCAAATACTGCTTTAGATCATCTTTCTGTCTTAATTCATGTAATGTAGGCTGGAATTCAGTGTGACTCCAGATGTTTCTCCTATTTTTGAATATAATACTATTAGTGAAATACATACTAAGTATGACAATTTATTTCTATCTATTACAGTATCACTTGCAAATAGTTAACAAAATCATCAGGCTTTAAGCATATTTTGGCTACAGCCATTTTCAACACTAATTATTTTCTCTCTAACCACATTACCCAGTGCCTAAAACAGTGAGTCTCAGACTGTGGTCCTGTTATGGTTTCTCAGTGTCATGCTAGGAGGATCCGACACCAAAAAAAGTACTATGTACACTCCTTGAGAAGATAAAACAAATAAAACATCAATTTTATGCTAAATGATATCTAATATAGCATAGAATAAAATGCAAAATTCATCTGCATTTTCTAAAATGAAACATGTGTTAAAAGACATTCTTTACTTGTAGCAGAAGCTTTAAACTATACCGTTAGAGCAGGGAATTATTTTACTTATAGAGGTAGTTCAATAAGAACATTGTAAAAGTGTCAGGTTAAGGGAGTATATTTCATTTTATTATTTGATATTTAGCTGTTTAAAAAGATACTGAGGTGGTTTATCATAAAAATACTTCACAATTTGACTATAAATACAGAATTAGGAATTTAAAAATATTATTTCAGTAGAGTCAACAAAAGTCTCAGAGTATAAGCAATATATTTCCTTCTAGACATGATTATCTGAAACAGAGAAGGTCTTTTTAAGGGTTGACATGCAGTCTGGGTCTTAGAAATACCCTCCAAGCACTCTCATCCAATAGCAAGTTGGGTAGTTTTCTTGAACAAAGATAATTTTTCTATTTATGAAACTTCTTTTAGGGTAATTAAATATGATCATCTTTAATAAAAGACAATTAAGTGAAAATGAGTCCTCAGGTTACTTATATATACTTGCTACCCCTTTACAAAGAAAACTAAGCTGAGTGATTAAAAAAATATATATCACATTTCCTTATGGACTGTTGGCTGATGCTCTGTAAGTCCGCCTTGAGAATAGGTTTCTAGATGACAGCCAATTATGTGTTTTCTCTGAGTTAATGCAGACTCAGAAAGAGGCTTATAGAGATTGCCCTAAATATATTGGCAGCAAGAAAAAGTAAAAGCATTAAATAGAATTTACCATAAAAGATCAGAAACAACATCAATACTTTGTCTAATGCCACAAGGTTAAAATAGATTTGTATTTTAATAATAATATTTAAAAACTATTCCATAATTTAAAAGTTAAATCAAACATAACAACATATATTGGAATAAAAATCCACATGCTATGTCATAATTTAATACATTATTCTGACTTTGTGAATTTTATTAGTAACCGGTCTTCAAGCTAATCAATTTTAGCAGTAGTTTCATCATATACAGTCACTTTTGCAAATGTCTGATGAATTATCATTAATGGAACTAAAAACTGCAATTTGCTCAACTATGTGTATATATACATACATACACATACATTCTATATTTGCATATATGTGTATATATATATATATATATGTACACACACATAGATACAAAAAAGCAAACATATCTCCCTCTTAAATATGCTTATCTGCCATAGATATCTGTGAGAAACATATACTCACTATAAAGAGTAAGTATAGAAGAAATGTTAGATTTAATGTGAGATACTCTAATTCAATTTAAATTTTAAATTAACTAATACTCTTCTTGGTTATGACTTGCTCAAATATAACAAAAAACATATAATATTTAGCTTATTCCATAATAATTTCCTACTCTAAACCAGTTTCAGATCTCTTACGTTTATCGTTTGCCCAAAGAAATAAAGAAACCTCTACAGAGGATATCTCAGCAACTGCTTAATCTCTGCCTTTGATTTCATGATTCTACTCATGGGTATCCATTTCTCACTGCTCAGTAAATTTTCTACTTTAGCCCAGTACTGTCACAAATAGCAGTAATCAAAAAGGATTCATGTACTTATCAGTATCAGGAAAAGGATTAATATAAGCACAAACAGTCTGTGACCAATCCAATTTCAACTGAATTGCACAATATAAAGACATGGTTTATTATCTGTATATGTGTCTGTGATGGTGGAAAGAAAGGTAGAAGAAATAAGAATTTCTAATTTGTTTTTCACTCATGAATTGAAGTGAGATTAATCATTACATCTACATTAACATTTTCTTTCCAACCAAAGCTACAGTTATTGTCAGCAAAGGGCACAATCTACACTGAAGATTTCTTCCAGTGTGTGTAATAATTTCCATCTTCTCTAAACCAAAATCAACATCACTAGTTCTATAGCCATGGAACTTATAATCAGCTAACTCTAACACGTTTGCCCCTCTATTATCCTTGAGGAATAAAAATGAGCCAAAGTCCTGACTGATATTTATGCATCAACTAGAATGCTTTTAAAATGTAATTTATTTTCCTAATTATATTTGGTTAAGTGACTATCACGATTTGCTTACATATGAAGTCAGATCATTCTTTGTAAAGAGTAAGTGGTATACGATATGCCTTATGATTGTTGTAATTAACAAACACAGATCAAAATTTTTCTGAATAGTTTGAAGCAATTGCACAAAAACTCCTCAGTAAAACTCATATATAGTGCACACGTGGTCAGGAATTCTTTGTGTAATAAAATATTATTTCTCAATTTTCAATTTTTTTTTTCATTTGGTGAGAAAGCACTCAGTGCCTATAAGAGTGTAGTTCTGAAAGCTTTTCAAAGGCTATGACATCATCTCATTCATTTCTGTGTCCCCAGAACACCTCAGTGCTGAGCATATGCATATTTTATTAATTTTAAAATGCACATTTTAAATAATTTAACATCTCTAAAATTGAAATGTGTTTTATAATCAATGGCATGTCATAGTTCCTTTTTTTTTTTTTACTTCTTAGTGGAACATACATATTGGTATATGTATCAATGATGCTTTTGATTCAAAAATTAAATATATAGTAGAAGGTTTGAATAAAAATAAGTTCTAGGATCAGGCGTAGAGATATACTGCACTAAATGGACTAATGCTATGGTGTTGGGAGACTGGGTTTGAGGTCAATAGTGGATTGTTTTAACAGGTGGGATACACTTCCACAAAATGAGATTAGATAGAGTCAATGACAAAGTAGAAATTTTACCTTTAGGTAAAAGTAGGAGCACATCTTCCTCATATATGGAATGGAGGTTGGGGAAACGAGGAAGCTGACGCTGGAGGGGAGGGGCAAGGATGGTTAAGAAATAAAACCCATAAATCTTTGTCATTTATCATGTTAGTGAAGCGAGAGTCAAGGTCATAAACTGAGGACTAGGCCAGCTCTAGACACAAAGCTTGGAAGGGCTGGTTGGTAATTTGGTTCTCCTAGTGAGTAAATGCTGAGAATTCTAAAACAGTATTTTGTGAGAATTACCTAGAAGAGAGGTTCAGTCCCGTGTAGGAAGAAGTTGAGAACAAAGCTCCTCAGGCTCTCCATTCATGACCCAGACAATTCCCTCTGGTCCAATGTTTCACATCCTATTCAGTTAAAGAAGGGCCCTGAACGAACATGTATAAAATTAATCTAATCAAATTATGCTTCTATCCATCCCCCACCCCCCCACCCCCCAAAAATCTTAATTCCAACTGCCACTAGAAAGATACAATGGGGAAAAAAGATCTAGTTTTTAAATTAATAAGATTTAAGAAAAATAAAAAAGGAAGAATGGATCCAATATAATTCCAAGTTAAATTAACTCAGACCACCCCAAGAAAGATTCTAGGTGTGAACTTAGAATGGATAAGGAAAAAAAAAAAAACATTTTAAAAGTATTTAAAATTACCTCTGTATCTGTAAATCCAAATCATTATGTCTTAGAATTCTTGTATGTTATAATCTATTACTTTTCCTGGTAACAAGTTATGTAGTTTTGTGTTCACATGGCAACATTGCTATATTAATTTGTTTAGCATCACTGCTTAGTAGGAAACTCAGCCTCATAAACAAGAAAAAGTCTCACACTGACATACCTGGTCTTGGATGAAAGATTCTTAGATAAAAACAGTCCTGACAGTTTATTTTGAAATCATTTTCATTGTTTTATCATAGCCTGAGAAGTCTGGGTCCACTTATAATGGGAAGAAATGAAAATAACACCTTACATTAAACAATTGCACTCTCCATGGAAACAGTGTAGTTTATATTTTTGGGTATTGGGCCTATAATAAAAAGATTATGACAGAAGTCCATCCAAATACATATATGACTATCGCTGAGATTTACAGTAATTCTTCCTCTTCTTTTTTTAATCTAAAAACATTTTAGGATCCCATGAAGTGTCAAGTGATACTTTTGCACACATTATCATCTGGTACCTTTGGGAACTGAATGTTTTGTGTGTCCCTCACTTTGCCTTTAGAGGAAACAAAAGCTAAGAAGTAGAAGACATGTCTGACCCAGGCTGGGAAATGGAAAAGCAGTTGTGTTAGAATGAGGGAGGCAATTTCTGTGCTAGCAAATGTACCACTGGTGTGACTTTTTACATGGTTCAGGATGTTCGAATTGAGAAAGAGTAATGAATGAAAAGATTAAGTCATAATTTGTACCCTGAATCGCACTTGTATAAATAAAGCAAGAAACATAGTAGTTTCCCTATGAGAATGTAAAACAGGAAAGAAGAGAAAAGGGCTGGGATCTGGCACCTGTATGCCCATGAGAGTAGGTATGTACAGGCCAAGTATAGTCCTTTAGCCATCAATTAGTTGTACAAAAATGAAATCAGAGAAAAAAACAACAAAAAAGTATTGAAATAGGATGATCTGAAGAGTCACTTAGGTTCATGCTCAAATCAGGAAAGCTTAAAAAGCTTTCCCCTCTAGCACAGCTTAAAAAGTAGCATCACATATCTTAGTCACCTATTTCCCCATGTGGTCCTGACAGAATTCACACAGGCATCACATAGGCTTTTCATTTAAACCAAAATCCCCAGAAATATTGATTTTCTGAAAATGGCAATAATAATTTCAGACCTCACAGTATCCTGTTCACACAATATAAATTCCATTTACAATTTTAGCTGTTCATTTAAGAAATATTAAAGCAATGTTTTCACTGTGTTGGATATTTTTTTAAATGAATATTTCGCTTGTTTGTTTTTACTAATTCACTGGTGAATTTACTTGAAATGGTCAATCCAGCTCTATAATTATGCAAAGCTAATGGATTTCTTGGACTAGGTCATTAGATAATTATATTAGTTAATGTTCTTTTGGTTGCAAGCAAAGGAGGCTGACTTCATCTGTTAGTGAAAATAAAATAGGAATTGTAATGGCAGGACATTGAAACAGTTTCTGTCATCAAAGGAAGAGTTGAGCAAACGATACAAGAAGGAATTGAACAGGATAGCTGTAAATATGCATAGTCCTCTCCTCTAGACTAGAGCCAAAGTAGCAAACTTTTTCCCACAAAGAGCCAGATAGAAAACATTTTAGGCTTTGTGGGCCATACGGTCTCTGTTGCACTACTCAGGTACCACTGCAGTGTGAAAGCAGCCATACAGAATGCATAAATGAATGAATGTGGATGTATTTCAAAACAAAACAAACAACAACAACAACAAAAACCATATTTATAGAGACAGGAATATGAATATCATAGAAATTTCATATGCCATGAAATGTTATTTTTCTGACTTTTTTCTCCAACCATTTAAAAAAAAATGGAAAAACCACCTTTGCCTGCTGATCACACAAAAATTGGCACTTGTGCTGTAGAAGGATGCCAAGAAACCTCCAAGACTTTCAATATCTTAATGTTCAAAGTTTAAAATTCTGAGAAAGATAATCCTATTGTCTTATTTTGAGTTGGTTTTCTACTCTTAGATAAAATGTTCTCTGCAGATGAGAAGGGCCACACAAGGCAAATATGCTCTCTGCAAGCTTATCCTGGGATCAGGCATAATTATTAGAAAAGATAGGACAGAAGAATGTTAGGAGCTAAGCAGCCTCTTCAACAAAAAACCTACTACAATAACATTTCTTTTTATTTGTCTTCGGACTGTTAAGTAAATGTGCATATTTAATAGATTGAACTTTGTTAATCAGTGCATCCACTCTTAAGCTTTATTTTATCTCTATCTTTTCTTGTCTTTGAGATGAGAACAGTCCCCCAGCTGGCACAGTAACAGCCTCCAAACATTAGTGCAGCCTCTCTGTGACCCATTCCAAATTCTATGAGATCGTACTTGAAGTTTCAGAAGCTTAAAGAAAAAGTTTCAAATGCTTTAAGAGGTTTAAAAGTTTCTGCCTACATGCAAATATCTAACTTGTGAAGAATGGCATAGAAATATTTCATAATCTGTCCTCAACATACACTAATAATACTCTACCACCAGCCCAATATGCCATGTCCCTGCTCTGCTTCTCTCTAAACACACTATATACAGTTTCCTGTCACGTAGCAAGTTCCATTTAAAATGCATTGTTTTTCTCCTTCCTTTCCCTAAGAACTCCTGTTTGGCATTCATTAACCTACACAGAGTTAACTGTTTGCCTCCTCCTCTGTGCTTTTAAAATATACTGTTAATCCTTATTGTAGAGTTATCACATCTACCCAACTTTTCTTTTAAATATTCAAGTAGAACTATGAGTTTACCCTTTTATTATTTGTTTCCCTTTTTTTTTCACATTCATATGTATTTTGATTAAATACAAGATGCTCTAACTTTCCCCATATTTTGCCATCTACGCACCCTCTCCCTTCTCTCTTAATCTAGGTTACATATATCATAAACCATTATTGACAATGGTTTATATTTAATTTATATTTGGATTTATATTTAAATTACCCAAAAGTAAGAAATATGTCATTTTTCCGCTGCCTATATCTTCAAGTTTAAAATAACTTTTAAAATGACCTGATTTTTTATAACCTATTGTAGTAAGTTTAATTCTAAAATGGCCTCCAAGATTTCCTATTGATACAAACGTCCCTACATTACCCCATCCCTTTAAGTATGAGCTTAACCTGAGAATATGATGAGCTATCATCCTCATGATTATGTTACATAAAAAATTATTTTGCACCCAGTATCCACCTGGTTGGCCCAGCTCAGACACTATCAGGGCAATCTTCATCTTCAACAACCACAGGAAGCCATGGCTCTCCAAGTTCTATCAGCCTTACAGTGAAGATACGCAACAGCAAATCATCAGGAAGACATTCCATCTGGTACCTAAGAGAGATGAAAATGTTTGTAATTTCTTAGAAGGAGGATTATTAATTGGAGGATCTGACAACAAATAGATTTATAGACATTATGCCATGTTATATGTTATCTTCTATATGGAATTTTCAAAAAGGGAACTTTGTATTTTAGACCTAAGTATTTGTGAAAACGTAAGACAAGTGGTTTGAAAATGTTCGTGAACTGGATTTAATTTTCCATGTAGACAAAGTTCACAATATTTTTGAAGAAATGGTGATGGAGAAAATGGTATTAGAGATCAACATGAGGAGATTGTTATACAAATTGATGCATAAAATAAACTGGGGAAATCTGAGGCTGGCTTAGTGGGAGCTCCAGCCCAAGCTGTATCAGCTGTAGAGTATGAATCTTCTTGAGATCCCAAGAAATATTAACTTTGGTGACATCAGTGTAAAACTACCAAACCTATCTTCTTTTACATAAAAAAAATTAAAATGTCACTGCCAGGTAAAATCTGAGGGGAAAATCTTATAAGTTTGCCATGCAGTTGTCTACCAAAAATAGAGGAAGAGAGTCTTAACGTTTGCTCTTGGATTTCAGTCAAGGTACTGTGTAGAAGTTGTGTAAAATCAGTATGGCAGTTCAATGTTGCTTTTCTTGCTCAGTGATTTGAATAAATTGAGTAGTTCCAGTGTGATTTTTTTTTTTTCCTAAACTGCATTCCTATGCCCATCTAAGGCATGCCTCTATGTATTGGCTACAAAGTATTTTGAAAAGTGTTTGAGACATTTCTTTAAATTATGTACAACAAATTATGTTGGTGTTTTGTATGAATCACAAGTGCAGCATTCCTTAATTCTTTCTGTTATTTGTCACAATTGTTATTTAAATAATTAAGTATGCATTACATCAAAATATTATGACCTTTTTCTCTTAGTTCAAATATACTTCAAGGTAACTGGATTTCTAAAGCACCTCTCTGTGTGCCTGATATCTACTTTAGCAATACTTATTTTTACAAACTTCTGACTCAACAAAGTAAATAAAAGTATATTTTATCACTGTTAAAATTTTTTTGCAGATGTAGTTAAGATCCCTAATTAGGTGACTGATTTAATAATAAGTGATATTATCTTGAGTAGGCCTCAGAGAGATGCTCTTTTGCTAGCCTTAAAGTAATACATAGATAAAATAAATACTCACATACAATGGAATATTATTCAGCTATATAAGAGAGGGAAATTCTGCCATATGCAAAAGCATGAATAAAACTAAAGGATGTTGTGCTAAGTAAAATAAGCCAGACAAAGAAAGAAAAATATTGTATGATCTCACATATATGTGAAATTTTTTAAAAAGTCAAACTCATGCAAACAGAGTAGAATGGTGGTTACCAGGAACCACAGGATGGGTCAGGGAAATAGAAAGATGGTGCTCAACTATACAAACTATAAGTTATAAGAAGAATAAGTTCTGGGGATATAATGTAAAACATAGTTATCATAGTTAATAATACTATATTGTATACTTGAAATTTGCTAAGAGAATAGATCTTGTGTTCTTAGATACACACAAAAAGTAACTATGTGAGGTGATAAATGTGTTAACTTGACCATAGTAATTGTTTCACAATACGTATGTGAAAAAATTTAAATACATAGTGTATATCTTAAATATATACAATTCGATTTGTCAATTTTACCTCAACAAAGCTGAAGAAAAAAAGATAGACGATGAAACAATTTTCCATTTTGTAAAGGCTTATGGATGGAACCAGGTGTAAGAAAATAAATAAATAGAGATAAATTGTGCCCTCAAAAGCTACAGTAAAGGATTACAACCGCATCAGATTCAGAATGATTTAAAGGATGATGAGATTTTAGACTTTGAACTTATGATATTTAGATTTTATTTTGGACTTTGGATTGAACACATGATGAGATTTAGATTGAGGCTATAAGACAATTAGAAAGAAAAAGTGAACATCAGACCTATAACAGAAAGAACTGAATTCTACCAATAACCACATGAGCTTATAAGAGAAACCTCATCACCAAAATGCAATGGAATTCCTGCTACCACCTTGATTTCAGCCTGGTGATATCTGAGCAGAAGACTCAACTAACTAGTATTTGAACTGCTGACCTACAGAAAGTGTGAAATAATAAATGGATGTTGTATTAAACACTTAAGTTTATGATAATTTGTTACACAAAAATAGAAAACTAATACAACTGTGTTATGATTTTTGGTCTCAGTTTCAAGATGCTAGCCTGATGTGATTGTTCACTGTATTTTATAGTCTGCATCTAATTGTAAATCTTCCAAAGAGAATTTAGTGCACATTTGCATAATTACCTTACTAGTAAATTAAGTATGTTGTTTCTCTTATTCTCTTTATAGAAAAGCTCAAGTGTTTCTATATTCCTTGTCTGAACATTGTTTTTGTCCTTGCACTGAAATTAGTATTATTTTTCATTTGTTTTTTTAGTCTTTTTTCTTTACAATTTGATAAATGTTTGTGCTTGCTTAACTGCTAATCCAAAAAACCATTATTAGAACTTTCATTTGCATATGAGACTATTTTATGTCTCTGTTTCATAGAGCAACTAACTACATTCTCTCAGCAGGAAAAAGATCCAGAAACATAGCCAATTCTGATTTCATTATACACTTGTCCTCTATTAGTTTCCTTCAGTATCTTCAAATCACATAAACTGTGCATGAGTTTATTTAACCAATTATTGCTTTAGCTAAAAGGCAAGAGCTAATATTCCCAAGTTCTCATTTTTTTAGGAATTAATTTTTATACCAAAACACCTTGCAATTCAAATATGTAATAGAATACTTAGTAAGAAATAAATCACAAAAAATGAAAATGTAAAGTGGAATAAACTATACTATAGTTATGTTTTCTTTTCTGAAAATTTAAATAACGCTATTCCAAAAATATCCATAGAATAATTTAAGTATTTAAAGGATATTTAAAAAATTGAACATGCTTTTCAAGAGAACGTGTATTTTAAATTTTCTTAAAAATTGATAATTTATATTGAAGTAGTTACAGTAAAAGAAAAAAAAGTGATTGAAAAAATTTAAAATTGAAAACACCTCCATGAAAGTAGAAGGGACAGAGTCCAGAATGGTAATAATCCATGTGGGCAAAATCTGGAGATTTTTTTAAGGTGCTATGGAAAGTGAATAGAACTCAAAGAGTTCAAAACATTTTCTGAAATGCGTTTGAGAGATTGATGTGGTAAAGCTATATAAGGAGATATTATTTATTAAAGTACAGAATTTTTCTCACATCCAAGGAAGAGAGTGGTGAACTCCACCAGTAATGGCAGCCCTGCTTTCCTAAGCCAGTCAAATGGGAGCCATTTCACTCTTACCTAAAAGTACTAGAATTCTATCTAATTACATTCACTTTTACTTTGATCTCGGGTCTTAAGCCGCATTTTCAATCACAACACTTGGAATTAGTCTTCTTCTCCCCTCCCAGGCAGCGTGACACCAAGTGAAGCACTGGTCTGAGCTAAGATACCACTGGGTGTGGATTCTTATCTCATCCATAGGATACTGAAGGCAACCTGACTGGGTCTCAGGTCTGAATCTGAGACGTTCCATCAGCAGCTTGCTTCCTTTCCTAGATCCCATTCCCTGTTCTTGGCTGCTATGATGCTGACTTTTCTTTGTACAACTCACCCCATGCACTTTTCCTTCATTTTCTTCATGTTCCACTTCACAAGTTGCTGTGTACAGAAAAATTCTGAATAAATATATGGAGACTTGGGAGAAATTGTAAACAGTGAAAAAAATATTAAAACCAAATTCTAAGCTTCCTCCTTTGACTTAGGGCAATTTTCCCTGCAAGGTTTTTCCTGTATGATTTTTCTTTTCTAGGTGACTTTATATCCCTAAAATTACACACACATTATATATACATATATATATATATATACATATATATATGTGTGTGTATATATATATATATACATATATATGTATATATATATATAAATTACATATATATATATGTAATTTTATGCTTAACAATTTACTTTTTCAGTCTCTGTCTTCTGCATCCTAGTCTCAATTCACTTAACTGATATAATAAGATAATAATGAATTTTGGCTTACGGTGTATAAAAAGGTTTTTCCAAATCATTCCCCAAAGCCTTCACCTATCACAATAAAAATACCAATCAAGTTGACTTCCAAAACACCAAAGCCAACTGCTTCTCCCTCTGAAATGAATCTAGGCCCTGTCTCTAGAATACGGAAGCAGTAAATATTATATTATTGAAATAATATTTTTTTCTTTCTCTTAGGTCACTAGTATGATTGGACCTGTTGTTATTGTTATTGCTGCTGTTACTATTACCATGATTACCACCACAACTGCTATGATCACTACTAATACACAACAGTTCATTTTTATGCCTGATTCTACATCAAAACTGTAGAGTTTTTTATTGTTCTATTGTTCTTAGAAATCTGTTATTAGCACCTGTGGTAGGTTGCCTCTAAAATGACTCCCAAAGTTTTTTGCCTCCTGGTATTCACAACCTTGTATAATCCCTCCCCTTGAGTGTGTGATGCACCAGTGATTCACTTCTAAAACTAGAACAAGGCAAAGAGAATGGAAGTCACTTCTAAGACTAGGTTACAGAAAGACTCTGGCTTCTGTCCCGGTGGCCCTCTCTTGCCTTCCTGCTTGTTGACTCTCATGGAAGCCAGCTGACATGTCCTAATTTGACCTATGAAGAGACCCACAAAGGAAGGGACTGAGGCAGGCCTCTAACCATCGGCCAGCAAGGGTATGAGGCTCTCAGACCAACACTAGCTCCCAAAGAACTTGGATGTGAATCTTCCCTCAGTCAAGCTTTGGTATGATTAAAGCACTTAATTGAAGCCTTGGGAAAAATTCTAACTGAGGAGACCCAGCTACTCAGTTTGTAGATCTATGAACCACCAGAATCTTTGTGTTTTAATCCACTATGTTTGGGGGTATTTTGTTATATAGCAATAGTAGATAGTCAATGAAGCGCTTTCCATAGCTGAGATTTTTGTCTCTTTTATGGTTCTATAACTCCCTAAGTTATCCCATAATGTTCCTCTTCAGATGCTATAATAACTAATTGTATATTTCTCTGCCTAACCTACTAGACACTAAACCGAATAGAAACTGCCCCTTTGCTCGTCACTGCCCTTCCCACAATCAGCACTGTGCCCTATTCTCTCATCCTCCTCTCAGTGCCTTGCACAGTATGACTTACTAAGTAAATATAAAAAAGGATGAAGTCTTCTAATGTGTGTCAGCTATAATACAGTAATTTATTGATTCAGAGAAGGGACAATATGTAAAGAGAAAGAAAGACTATTCTGTTACCTATTTTAAAGACACAGGAAAGAGGAAAAAGTTAAAGAGAATATTATCACATGTGAGAGACAGAAAAATTGAGTAAAGAGATGTTTAAAAAAAAGGAAAAAGAGAGCATATAGTTTATTGAATCTCAATGTTGAATTAGATGAGTCATTAATAATTAGCATTCTTACATATTTTTTTAAGACCACTACTTTTGTCAGCACTCTCAGACTTGAGTTATGACATACTTGCTAAGCATCTGATTTCTTCTGTTGAAGGTGTCCTGATGAGGCTATGGCTATTCTCTACTCAAGGAAGTAGATGTTCAAAGTCCTACAGTTCTACCTTCCCAATCACCTGCTCTCTTCTTCTCTGTCTTTTCAATCATTCTCATTATAGATTTCAGGAATGATTCACAATGGTACAGAAATAAAAAGGGACCTTCAATCAGTATGGTTTTCCCAGGTTGACACTCCTTCTGCTTCTAAGGGAACCCTGGTCAGCAGAGAATTTCAAGAATTTCAACTTCTTCTAATGAAAACTCCCAGGAACACAACCACTGGTGTTGCTTAAGGCAGCACCTCTCAGCTGCTTCTCCTGATGACTTTTATTTCTTTCTCAATACCTGGATGCTTTCACATCAGTTTCTTATTCCATTGCACATTTCAATATTTCTCTGTAAGCACTGTTCAACAGTCACTTCTATGTGTTAAATCTAAGTTTTCCAACATTCTCAGTTACATATTCTGATTCTGTAGAATCTGTATGTTTGACAAGAATCCAGGGTGATTCTTATCTGCAGAGAAGTTTCAAATTCACAGGAAGACAACTTAAAACTAGACTCATGCTAAAATACTACCTAAAATAACAATGATACTATATAGTTCTCTCAATAAATTTATTCCAAGCCATTTAAATTTTGAACCACTTTAATTTCACAGTTACAAATATGTATAGCTATATCTTCTCTTTAAAAAGTCACATAAATGACTTTCAACACATTTATGCTAGAGGTACTTTGGGATACAGAAGAATGAGATCTTCCCTGTCCTTGAGGAACTCATACTCTGAAAACACAGTTGAAATTGAGGTAAAAATAGAGAAAAAAAAAATCCTTCAGGAAAGGAGAATTAGAAGTGTCAAGAATCTTGAGAAAAGGTGTGAGATCCAAACCATGTGTAATTATGGTATTATATTTAGGACTGTTAAAATCCAAGGCTAAAAGGAAATACAAATCATATACTTCTCTTTATGAGATGAGAGGGGAAACTAATTTCCTATATTTATTTCATCCTGGATATTGCAAGGAATTAAATTTATAGGTTTTTTTATATGAGAATATTAAATGACATAGTGGTATTTATAAACACAGGAAAAACAGGGTCATTCCTGATGGCTTTGACTGTCACCAAGAAAAAAAAATGTCAGTGGGAAGGAATAATAGTGGCTTAGAGGAAGGGGATGGTAAAGACACAGTTAAATACTGAATAGTGGGATCTGCTTTAAAACATGCTTGCAAGTCATGTGTCTGTAACTCAGCAAGCAAACATACTTATTACATACTAATAAGCTTGTCAATTGTGGAAGTCGATATGAGCAGAAGATCAGAGGATTTACTTTTCATGTGTCTGACCCTGAATTCTAAAAGGCAACTTTAACATTATCGTTAACTTTGACATTTATCTTTGCCAAGTGACATATAATTATAATCATTATAACATTAGGCCATGCCAATGTCTCCATTTAAAATTTAGGAAATATGGATTACTTCTTTGCTAGTAATTTTCTGAGTATATCAATACAATGCCCATTGACTTCTGGGATGTAGCTGTGCCCTTCATATGGTGTCATTACAAAGGGGCTTTATTTTAGAACCAAATGAAGATTCAGTGGTGAATCTCTATTTACAGTTTATGAAATCTAAATCTTGGAGTTGCTGAGGTACAGTGTTCTCATAGTGTACTTTGTGCAAAATGGATTGTAATCTGCTCTGGCCTTATATCTCTCTGACAGTCAATTTTGTGCCATATTCGCAAATGTAGCACTTTGTGCGAAGCAGTTCACCATCAATGTTACAAATCCTAATGAAGTGCTTTACCTCCTGCCAGATTTCAGTGGGGAAGGCTTTCAAATGTGTTTCCATTTATACATGCCTGATTTTGCCCTCAGTGCACAATGAAATCCTACTGAATAATGTGCTTTATTTTCTATTTTCTTTCTTTGGGATGTGTTTTGAAAGATAGAAAGTAGATTGGTGTTATAAATGCAAAGAAAGAAGCAATTAAGTCATAAAAATCGGATAGGCTTTGACTAATGTAGATATAGTGTTATAAATAAGAATGTGTAGAAGTCTATAGACTTTGAGGTTTTGTTCTCTGTGCCACTGTTTTCAGTTTTCTATCAATAGTGAGATGGCAAGGATTCTATATTCTTTTCTCCCAGCTTCTGCTAGACCTAAAAAACAATACATACAAGCTTATAGTTTCAGTGTTTTAGAGATCTCATTCTGTATTTTTTATCTTTATGGCTTAGTGCCATCAAGAGCAGCAAAGTTCCGGCACCAAAAGAAAAGTGTTAAATATGATCTTTTTTTTTTTTTTGAAGATAAATCATGCCAACTAAATAAAAAGTAGAAAAAAAAAATCACAGAAAAAATTTATTTAAACAAAGCCACTTGTTTTGCCTTCAGACTACTTAGCACTGTTTGTTGTAACAACTGAAAATCTAAGTTTGATCCTATTGGGAGTTGAGCTTTGTTAAACTGACAATGAAAGCTCTACAATTATACACTTAGCTTCTATCAACATTTTAAAACTAAAACACATGATGTCTTGATTGATCATGAACATGCTTTTGATTTAAACAACCATATCGAGTCACTAGACTCATAATTGTTTCATCACCCAATGATAAAGAAGTTTAAAAAACACTGTCTTTAGCACTTATTCACTTGTATAATTATCAGTATCATTTGAAAATATACTGAGAGGCATAATATTGGCTTCTATTGCTGCAAGCATGATCAAGGTGTAATAAAAATGCTGAATGTACATTTAAAAGCAATTATATAGGTTATACCTTTGGTCTTCAAAGACGATAATAATAATAGCCCGATAGTATGCTGTTCTAAATGCTTCCTTTGTATAGCTCTCAATGATGCCATTTTACAGATGAAGAAACCAAGGCCCAGAGAATATAAAAAATATATCCAAGACCCCCAGCATTGCACATCTAGTAGAAACCCAAGCCTGGGACTTGAATCCAAGCAGTGTGGCTCCAACATAATTTTTTTTTAAATGTATTGCAGTGATAATGGTGAATAAAATCATATTGACTTCAAATGTATAATTCAATAATATATCATATGTATATTGCATTGTGTGTTCACCACCCAAAGTTAAATCACCATATATTTGACCCCCTTTACCTTAATCTACCTCTTCCCTATCTTCTTTTCCTTTTGGTAACCACTAAATGACCTTATTATCCAAACCAATGTACAGCTTTAATGCAACCCCCATCAGAATCCCAACTACATTTTTTAAAGAAATAGAACAAAAATCATAAGATTTGTATGAAATCACAAAAGACCATGAATGACCAAGGAAATCCTGAGAAAAAAAGAACAAGGCCAGAGGTATTACTCTGACTGACCTCAAATTATACTACAAAGCTACAATAATCAAAACAGCATGGCATATGCAGAAAAATAGATAAACGTAGCAATGGAATAGAATTGAAAGTCCAAAAATAAGCCCCCATATATATGGGCAAATAATTTTTGACAAAGGAGCCCAAACATATAATGGAGAAAGGAAAGGAAATCCTCTTCAATAAATTGTGCTGGGAATATTGGAAAGTCACACGCAAAAGAATGAAACTAGACTGCTATCTGTCACCATACACCAAAATCAATTCAAAATGGATCAAAGACCTAGATGACAGACCTGAAAAAATTAATTTCATAGAAGAAAACATAGGTACAAAACTCATGAACCTTGGATTTAGAGAGTATTTTTTGAATCTGACCTCAAAGGCAAGGGAAGTAAAACCAAAAATAAATGAATGAGATTATATCAAACTAAAAAACTTCTGCAATCAAGAGATACCATCAACAAAATTAAGAGGCAACCAACTGAATGGGAGAAGATATTTGCAAACAACAACTCTGATAAGGACTTAATATCTGACATATAGAAAGAACTCATACAAATCAACAACAACAATAATAATAATAATAATAAAATCCAATTAAAAATGGGCAGAGGACCTGAAGAGACACTTCTCTCAAGAAGACATACAAGTGGCCAACAAACACATGAAAGGATGCTCAACTTCATTAGCTATTGGAGAAATGCAAATCAAAACCACAATGAGATACCACCTACACCTGTTAGAATGGCTATCATCCACAGGACAATTAATAAGAAGTGTTGGAGAGGTTGTAGGGAAAAAGGAACCCTTATGCTGGTGAGAATGTATATTGGCGCAGACACTATGGAAAACTGTATGGAGGGTCCTCAAAATATTAAGAATAGAATTATTATATAATCCAGCAATCCCTCTTCTGAGTATTTATACCCCAAATTGAAAACATTTATCTGTAAAGATATATGTGCCCTGATGTTTATAGCAGAATTATCCATGGTGGCTAAGACATGGAAACAATCAAAGTGTCTTTCGAAAGATGAATGTATAAATATGTGATGCATATATACAATGGAATATTACTTGGCCACAAGAAAAAGATAAAATACTGCCATTTGAAACAACATGGATGGATTGTGAGATTATCATTCTAAGCAAAATAAGTCAGACAGAAAAAGTTGAGAACCATATGATTTCACTCATATGTGAGATGTAAAACTGAAAGCAACAAACGAGCATGACAAACAGAGACTCATGGACACAAACGACGATTTAGTGGCAACAGCAATTTTTCAGGTGTTATAAGCTACTATCATTCTAGCTCTCTCAAATCCTTGCCTAAGGATTCTGCAGCCAAAGTAAGAAGGAATAAGAAACCTAAAAACTGGGAGCGACTTAAGTGCTACTAGCTTGTCCCATTGACTATCTTTGTAGCAATGATGAATGAGTAAATGAGATTCATTTTTTTAAAAGCACTGGGCTAGCAATTCATGATAAGTCTCTATCAACTTCCTATTAAAATGTCTGCGCAGGCACAAAAAAGTGTGACAACATCAGCAAATTAAAAATTAGATTTGTAGGCCATTTATTGCTATGATCTGTGAGAAATTCTATCACCTATACAAAATGGAGCTGAGCATACATGGTCTTCATATCACAGGATTTATTTACTAAAAGGAGGAAAGGGAAACAATATTCACATGGATAAGATGCTTCAGATTCTTAATTATTCGGTCTGGGCCATTTTGCTCACTAGACATTGTCAGCATACTGTTTTATCCTTTAAGATTTAAAGAGTCTACAAAATAATTGAGAACTAATTGAAAACAGAAGAAAATATTAACTATGAAATGCAAAATAAAGAAAATGATGTGCAAAGTTTAAAAAACACACAAATAAAATACTTATAAAATATTATGTCATGTGAATTCATTGCAATTTAACTGAACTCATTATATATATATTTTTTTATATATGTGTATACACACACACACACACACACACACACACAAACACATGAGCTATATTTATGTGGGTTATAAAAAAAAATAGTATCACACAGGCCTTCGAATTCCTGAAATCATTTCTGCATTGAATAAGCTCTTGCCAGATTCTTAGCTCTTGACTTTGCCATCCTCAGTTCTTCACACTCAGTGCTACCAAACTCCTTTCCTGTAGACTCGACATCATTCTGTTTCCCAGGCCACATAGGACCCATGGAAACAGAAACAAAGATAATTTCTGCTTTCCCCGCCATATCGGGAGTAATGTTAAATTATTCCAACATGGCACAGGTGTGGCACATTGGTGCAGGGTAGCTGCTGGTTCTTATGCAAATTTCCCTTTTTCATTCCTTAAACTTGGCTGCATCCACATGTGTAATATTTAGCAATCTAATTTCTCTTTTACTAACTAGCCCTTAGTAATGCAGATTCTCTGAAAAGGTTGGGAGCTAACGTTCTGTGAACTCTTGCAATCCAAGTCCCATGCTGTGTCCCAACTGTAGTCAGGACTAAGCTTCATTGATGATCCCTGTCCAAGCTACTGTTTGAGTGACCTATCTACTGCTACTCCTCCTTCTTACCTGACAGTTTTTTCCTCCTGCAGACAGAACATTGGACATTGGCCCTGAATCTCTATTAGATGTGGTTCGTCAATCCATGAATGGCTCTAAAGTTTGACTGTTTCTTAATGGAACTTTGGAGATCTCCAAATGACCATCGTTTAACCCGTCATGGGAGAAGATGGTCACTTGTGTCCAGTTGAGTCACTGCTCAGTGAGACTCAAATGCATACCTGGATAATACCAGATCTCAAGCTTTCCCTACTGCTGGATTAATTTACCATAAGTAGAAATCATGCTTTATTGATATTTCCCAAAATTATATGAACTAGTCTCTCTTCTATGTTTTGATATTTTTCTTCTATTGATTCCTTTTATCCCATTTTGAAAGTATGAAGTGAGACGCATATTCTTATATGCCTGTAGAAAGATTCATGCATATCTTTGTAGACAAATTTGAATATGCATATCTAAGGTGATTGTTGTTGTTATTTTTTTCCATGACGTGGGTATTGTATAAAGTAATTCAAATTCCATTAAAGTTTATCAAACTTGGAATTCTAAACTGCTTTCCCAGAACAATGACTAGTAATTAAAAAAAAAAAAAAGAACATTTAAAAACCTGTGACACTCTGAGTTACTACAATTGTGGAGGGTATAAGGAATATTGTAGTCAAGGAATTAAAAAATTATAATTTATTAGCTCATAGCAGGGTGGGTATAAGGAATATCGTTGTCAAGGAATTAAAAAGAAATAATTCATTAGCTCATAGCAGGGTAAATTATGGGACTGGGATAGGAAAGATATTTCTCTTATCTTTTCTCAGCTGAATTTCCCACCCCTTTGCATTTGTTTCCTGCGGTCATCAGATATACTCTTTTACTAGGGGTCACCCACCATGATTGATGGGAAGAAGGTAGCTTAGAGGTAGTGGCTTTAGATAGGAAAGATTAGAATAGTCTATATACACAGAAAAAATGGATACTTCATTATTCAGTTACCCATTTTTATATAGTATATCAACCTAGATGAATAGGTAATAGAAATTGGATGGAATGTTCAAGCACTGCAGAGTATTAGTTTGTTATGTAGATAAAAGTAAAATTATAAGAACATTGACTTGAGGGTCTGTTTTCTTCCCCATTGTGTTCTTTCTGGTTTCTTTAAAGTGCAAAATATTATCAGTAGGTATTGATATGAAGTACACTGGCCTCTGGTATTTTCTACCTCAACAAAGAGGCTGTTGCTGACACAGGCAAGATTGTAACAGCTATGTCCTACGTAAACACATTCAGCCTGTCTTACAAATCTTTTTATTTTCCCAAGGAACTGGGTCGATCTTATGTGGCTTTTTTTTTTCATGTGTGTATGTGTTATATAAATTCCAAGGCCATCGCAAAAATCTATAAATATACCTATGTAGTTTTTCAAGGCAGTATTATTTTTAAAACAAAAATAATGCCTTAAAAAAAAAAAAAACTAAATTAATGGCAGAAATATTTTCTTTGTAAAAGTTTTGAGACCAGAAATTTCAGATAAGTTCAGAAGAAACAAAAGTTGGTCACAAAATAAATCGGTAAGTAAACAATTTAAAAAATAAATACAACCACAATGGAATTTTATCTATGCATTAACAAATCATCTAATAATTTAAATAGCACATACAAGAAAAGTAGCATTTATTATTTCTAATAAATATTTCCAATTTCTTTCTTTGATGAGTAATGTCTTTTTGCACTTTCTTTGTTAATGTGATAAAAACTGCAGGAACCAAAAAGAAAAAATAAAGACAGAGAAAAGAAAAATATTTCATTTAACCTTAAAATTTAAAAGAGGCTTTACATTTATCCTTAAGAGAATTTAATAAAAACAACTTTTAAAGCACATTATCAAATATGCTTTTGGGTTATTGTATGTCACTTTCAAGTTTTATTTGCCACAATTCTAAAACACTCTAAATATTTGTAAGTCTAACAACAATGTATAACAGTGTCTATTATTAGCTACATTTCAGAAACAAAGCATACAATTAGATTTTTATACCTAGGAGTAGAAATGTGAACAACATAAATTATTCTGTTTTGTTCATTTTAAAAATAATCAAATATCATTCTACCTTTCTCTCCAGTATATCTTCTCTTTTTTGCTTCTTTTCCATTTTTTTTCTTATGTATTATTGGCAGAAAATTCAGTGAAGAAAGAGATAGACCATTTAGAAACAAAATTAGTAATAACAACTACTAAAAGAAACACACTTTTTATAATTGGCTAAAGCTGATAATTAAGCAAAAGCTCTCAAAAACTCAAAAGGAATTTTGAAGTCATATACATTTAGAGAGGAGATAGATTTCATTATTTCTGAAACTGAAATTCTTAACTGAAATTCTTTAATAGGAAGCTTTTCTTTTTTAATCTTTTGTTCCTTTTTTGACCCTATGTTAATGTTTCCACTAGAGATGATGATATTCAGGACAGGTTGCCAATTATTTGTTTTTAGTTCAATATGGGACTTAGTGACACTCACAATACCTATTAATTGACAGAACTGATGCAGTGTTCTCTAATGAATAAATAAATGAATAATGTTTTAGGTATGTGGCCTGCTAATTTGGATAGAGATGAAAGAAGAGAATTAAACTACGAAGAGAGAAGAGTAATTAATTTAGTGAATACTGGGAAAGAAGTTAGAGGAAGCAATGGTAGAGAAAAAAGATAAAATATGTTAAGATTAAGGACAAACAATATTAAGAAAATGAGTCATGGTCAGGATAAAAAAAAAAAAGGCAGAAGACCTTGCTGTTTCTGCTCAAAAGTCTATAGGAAGGTGGTGGTTTACAGATCTTCTATAAGGTAATAATTCCCATTTGTAAAAAGCACTATGCTATAATAGAGTTTTGACCCACGTAAATTCAAAAGACATCTTGTGTATATATGTGTGCGTGTGTGTGTGAAAATAAAGTTTAACTTTGCATATGAAAGTATAAAAATAACATCCTATTATAGTAAATATTTCAGAACTTTTGCTAATTTTAGTTTATATCACTGAAAAAACAACTTTGGTCATTTAAAGAAAATGTTAAATAAATAAGTTGGAATTTAAAAGCAAATATGTTGGGAACCCAGATAGCTTTATGTACAAATGCATATTAAATATTTAAAAGAGAATGAGGAAGATAGAAACAAACAAACAAACAAAAATTGCAAGAAAATCTAGCACTGCATTGCATTTACAAAAAAGGCAAACCGCTCTGTACATATCTATACAACTCTTTGTACCTCTATCGTTATTTTAAAATGAAAAGTAGTTTTGGAATGGAGAAGGTAGGATAAATCAACATTTTCTTCAAACACTATATGACTTGAAGGGGAGAGAACTCACTGACATTTTATGCCAAGTTCGCAGTATTTATGATAGATATTTACACAAGAGCAGATCAAGCCACTATATCTACCATGTAGAGAAGAAGCCTCTAACTGGTGAAAAGATTTACAGGAAAGTTAGTCAGAAGAATTTCTGTTCATCAGTTCAAAGAGAAACATTGCTATATTTATGGGTATTTATGATCAGTTCTGAAAACTCACTAAAGGTTTTAGTAAGGATGTGAGCTTATCACTGGAAGAATTCTCCCAGTGTTAAGCTCACTAAATAATGATAATCTCAATAAAAATATTCAAATAAATTATAATACTATAAGAAAAACAACACAGCCTCAATAATAATAAAGTTTCCAATGGACTATAAATGCACAGAAGTAAGTTGGTAATGGGATGACACAGCACTTGGGTAGCAGGTTTTGAAAAACCTATGAGTGGCAGAGGTCTGCATCAAGACTGACTACTTGAACCAAGGAGGCTGAAAATAAGTTGAGAATGCTGCCTGAGGCTATGGAGGATACAAATTCGTGTACTTGTGGTTGCAGGAAATATCATTGCAGATGAAGCTTGGGTCAAGTCCTCCCCTGGTTAAATATCTAGAACTGGAATATCAACATTATTACTGTGAGACAGAAGCTTTTAGCCACTGATAGAATATCTGAGTCTGGACTGGGAGTTCACTGGCAGTGTCCTCAAAACCTATAAAGGTGACAAGATTAACTGCAAAGATTGAGAGGAATATTTCACAAGAAAATCTTTCACAAGAATATCACAGAATTAGATCCAATCAATTAAATTCCGAAATTGCCTGAGGAAAACTAAGAAAGGCATTATTAAGAGCAATTGTGATATATGAGACTTACAGAAGAAATTCTAAATAACTTTAAAATTAATTAAACTCTGCAAACTAAGAAATTGAGGGAGTAATGGTTTTAAGAACAAAATAAGACATCAAAATCAAATATCTATGAATAAGAAATACACAGACATAGGTTTATGATACTTAGATCAACAGTGACCATATGTTGCTTAGCTGCATATCAGATTTTTACATTTGTAAATGACTATATAGGTGCCTATATAATATCCTTGATTTTGCTTCTCAGCTCACAAAATCTAAAATAGTTTCTGGCTCGAGTAAAAGTTTTCCACCCTGGTCTATAGAATAATAAAGCGTGTGCAATGGGTCAATTTAGAGGAAAAAAATCATCAAATCTCTTGTTCAGCTAAATATCCAATTGTTTCCAACAGTATAAATAATTACAGAAATATGATCCAAGTGTTCTAAGTAAGCACTTAAGTCTGCACTAAGGAATTTTATTACTTAAACTGTTATATCAAGTAGATCTGTACCAAATTTGGGATGTACCAGTGACTTTATTTTAGTCAGGGACTGATTACACAAATTCCTCCAGAAGCAAGATAAACACTAGATCTCTCGTTTGATACAAAGCCTATGTACTTGGCAGGACCAGGTGATCAACTCTGTTAAACAGATTTCATAGATCTTGTTTTCAGAGAGCTTATTGACTCTGTTATACTTGGTAGACATCGATAGGTCAAGATAACCATTCTAGACACTACACTAAGGTGCCTGTATTACTGGTTAATGGTTACTGTCTAAAGAATTATCAATGTAAAATATTGGCTAGGAGAATGTAATAAGCATCAAGGAAAAGCACCAAGTCTATTGTAAAAGTTTATATAAGTGGAATCTGGATAAAAATATAATTTGCTACATCTGCAAATTAAACCAAAGGTGAGAACCACATTGTTCATTTAGTATGGCAGAGATGAGCTACATGCAGCTATTTACACTTGAATGTAACACAATTATAACAAAATTAAAAATTCAGTTCCTCAGGTGCATCACCACATTTCAAATGCTCAAGAGCCACAGGTGGCTACTGGCCACAATTTGGAACAATGCAGACTGAGGATATTTCCATTATTGCAAAAATATCTACTGGACAGATAGTTACAGAAGATAAACCGAGATTCAGACCAAGCTCAATCACATCTACAAATAGCAAGAAAGAATCAATAGAATAAAAACTAGTTTCACTTGACTAATAAAATACCTATGTCTTTGGGTGTGATATAGTGAGGATAGTTTTGAATGTAATTAGTTTAAGTACTTTTGGGTACACATCTATGTGGAAATTTCCAATAAACAAGTGGTAATATAGTGTGAAGCTCAAATGTCTGAGGTCAAAAACAGAAATAAATATTGGGTGATTATTAACTTCTAGATTTTAGCTGAAGTTGTGAAAAGGTTTTACTGAGAGCTGGAATATGGAAGAAAAAGTACAGATCATGGTTAGACTGAGGGACACTGTCAGTCATTGATCTTAGTTGCTAATAGAAACCACTGTGGCTAGTTTAAACAGAAAATAAATTAAAGTAATAGGTAGCTCAAAGAATATTTGTGAATGCTAGAGATTCAAGCTTAGAGTTTATGTAGCCAAAAGTCTCCTGACTATATTATAAGAATGTACCAACAAAGACCTAGACACTGCCAATAGTGTCATTGACACTGGCCATGGACCATGAGACTCTGAGCCTTGTGCTTGAAGACTTGATGCTTCTATCTTTATCTTCATACTTATCCAAGATTGATTCTTACTTCCTAGTGTTACAGATAGGTACACTTGATTGGTGTAGCCTAATTTCCATACCTGTAACCTCTTAGCTTCAAAAGAAGTCAAGACAGTTTTATGACTTCTTTCTTAGGAATACACAACTAATGTTGCATGAAATGTCCAAAATCCTGGGGGGTGTTTTCAAAAAGAGCCAGAAATCTTCACTGAAGTTCAGTATAATGTATATATCTACATATATATTCTTGGTAAAGGAAGAACAAACAAAAGAGCAAAGATCACAAAATATTCAGAATGAATGGTGCTGTGAGAGTTGGGTGATAATGGATTTTCAGAAATGAAAGGTGAACTACATGGTCAAATGCAATAAGGTGTTATTGAAGAAATGACTGTTTTAAATTTAATTCTGTAGAAGTTGAACTAGTTGATGTTAAATGATGAGCTTCATGGAAGAAAGTAACAATTTCACATAAAAATTAATCTGAGCAAAAGACTCAATTCCCTTATGTGCTGGGTTACCAGATTAGCCAACCATCTACTTCATGGTGGTGGCATATAAATTATCTCATTGTACCTTCACTTCAAACTCTAAAGAGTATCTTTGCATAGATAAAGCATGCTGAAGTTCAGAGACATTAAATAATTACCCCACAGTAACAAAGCTGATAAGTCCTAGAATTGGGTATCAAAAGAGACTATACTAATCCAATGCTCATAATTATCCCATATGTTATTCTGCCTAATATTATTAGACTTCGAGCTCAGCAGGGAATATAACAAGTATAACAACTTTTGTTAGAGTAAAAAGGAAAAGAAATGGGCTGGATGTTAAAATAAGTTAATTGATAGATGGATAAACAATTCTGAGAGAGGATTTCTATAATCAAGTGTTATCAATTAATAAGAGATGACTTAAAGATACACCATTTGGCTCTCTACATACATTACTGTGTTTTTCCAAAAAAAAAAAAAAAAAAAAAAAAAATGAAATTGACAAATTGGGAGACAGTGTTCTTAATCTTATTCCTGTTGTTTTCATTTTTCTTTCTTATATGCTTCTAATTATGCTATTTTCCTTTATTTTACTTTCTGTTTCTGGTGTGTTGACTTAAATCATAGCTTTTGTTTAATTCCTAGCATTACCATTCAACTACAAGTTAATTGAAAGGCTATAGATTCAACCAATGAACAGTTTTTACTATATACCTTGTGCTATGCCTTTTGCTAGGTGCTGGGAATATAAATTATGAGCAAAATAGTTATTGGTTTAGATCTCATGAAACTTAGGTCTCTAAACTAATGTTTCATCTTCTGTAAGTTAGATATTGTACTTCATACCTAAAATTGTACTGTGAATTAGCACTGGGCACATAAAAAGTTTGCACGATAGTGACTGGCTTATTGATTTATTTACTCATTTACTACTTCATTTACCTCATCGCAACCATTGTTTCCCTGAGTTGTTGCTTTATCTTGGTAATTTCTCCTGAAGTAAACTGCTCCAAGTACTAGAGTTCTGTTCCTAAATCCCAGTTTGTCCCAACTCCTGTGACTAAACATTTCTCACAAACCACTTGTCTAACACTCTGGTTATGATATACCCGGGCTGCTTAGCCAACTAGAGCTACTCATCTCCAGTGCATTTGCCCTTTATCCCTTCATGAATTTCTCTGAAAAATTAGCACGTCTTCCTCAGACCTTACAATAATTTTTTTCTGATTCCTTTCATCCTCTGCCTCCCCAAAACCCCTATTCTTTTCCTACTGTGTCCACTCTACAAATTCACACATTTAGAGATATATAGGACTCACCTAAGGAACTAATTCAATTGCATTTTTTCACCCCAATTGCTAGATTTTGATTGTAGGGCTACATTCTTACTAAACAACAAACCTCAACCTGAGAAATTCATCAGATAGTTCATCCATAGCTTAAAGAAGAACAGCAGAAAGTAAGTTCTGTTGAATATCTACCATGTGTAAGAGACATTTTAGCTAATACTTTAATGTTTTTGTTAATTTAATGCTCTTTTAAAAGTCTGAGATTTTGAATACTATTATTGCAATTATGAAAATATGGTTTTATGGGCAGAAATGCGTCCCCTTAAAATTCCTATGTTGAATCCATAGCCATAAATACTTCAGAATGTGACTGTATTTGGAAACAGAGCCTTTAAAGAAGTGACTGACTTAAAATTAGGCCAGTTTGACGGGTGTCCTTATAATAAGAGGAAATTTGGACATCTGGATGTATACACACCGAGAAGTGAACATAGTGAAAGGTAGCCATCTATATGCCAATGAGAGAGGCCTCAGAAGAAACCATATCTGATGACACCTTAATCTTGGACTTCTAGCCTTCAGACTAAAGAAAATAAATTTCTATTTTTTAAGCCAGAGTGTTTATGGTAGTTATAGCCAATTAATTCATATGGTAAATGAACCTCAGATTGTATACACTTTGCCAAAGTTTCACTCATTTAGATAGACTTGGGGAATATGATTCAAACATAGATTTATTTAATCTAAGTAAATGCTCTTTTACATTATACCATGTTGGCTCACATGAATAGCAACAGTAATATCATCAGGTTATTATAAGTAACACTGCTAACCATGAAAGTTTTTTATACATTTTCAAGGAAGATCATGACATTTTCAATACAGAGTTTTATATGTCAATGCTGAGTAAGGGTGAAGAGATTGACAACATGGCCCATCTTTCGGAGTATATTCCTGTATGATTTCATGTTTCCCTTTAATGTCTGCTATCTATACAGACTTCTTTCTCTTTTACAACTGATGGGGTTACCTGTCAGTGAACAAGGGGTGATGCTGATTTTCAACTGTTATTATTTCTTGTTTTATTTCATTAGAACTCAGAGGGCAGAAACAAAATCTTCTCTATGATCAGTGCTGTAACTTTCACCTGTCAGTTTTCAATCATTATGAGCAGTCAATCAGTCTACAGTCTACACTGGGAACTGATTACCAATAGGCATTTCTTTTTATTATTGCTCATCTAACCTTTCTACGTAAAGAAAACTCAATTCTGATTTTTTTTTTTTTGCAATGTTTTTGAGTTTGTAGAAAAGTCCTTGAGTCTTGTATATTTTTGGATGTCAGCATTTTCAGAGACATGATTCACAGAGGACAGAATCACTTTCGAGGAGTGTGAAATTCTGAGTCCACAGCCTCATAATGTGAAGGTGAAAAGAAAAGATAGAGAAAAATGTCTTGTACCTATAACGAATTCCAAAAGGCAAATTATAAATAACTCAGAATTTTTGCCCAGTTATTACAGAAGTTTACATTTTGCTATTTAAGTACATCACCAAAATAACGAAGTTGAAACCTTTTATTAGAAAATGATACATTCTTTAAGTTGAGACAGTAACTGCACCCAACTACAATAACAAAATGTCCTAATGAAGCTAAAGTTGTGAAATTAATTGCTCCCTTATATTCATTTTTAATGAAGAGTAACAATTGACTTGACAGGCTAATTATTATAACATCCAGGGTCTGCAGTATGTAATAAGAGTCATAATGTACCAGTCAATCAAAATCTTTCACTTCTGTTATTGTGCTTGAAATCCTCAACTTTCTTTGTTTGTCATATTAACTAGATGACATATGTAAATTACTAAAGGTGTTATCCTCAAGAGAGAATAAAAGCACAAAATATTCTGCTCATATTTCTACTGCAGTTGATGTTGTGAAATGGCTTTGAGTATATTGAACATAAATTCATTCCAATTTTATAATAATTACTATATTACCATGGGGCATATTGAAATTAAAATTTTGATTATATGCACTAAAGCTTAGTGCATTCCATTGTTAGACAGTATAGGTTCTTATAGAATGGAGAAGAGATTGGATAAACTTTACAATACAAACTCCTAATAAAAGGTATGTTGGAAGATATTATGATCTGTAGAAGTTATTGCTGGTGTTGCTAGATTGTCTAAATATAAATTTTCAGTAACTCTGTACTTTCTTTTAAAAATAAGTAAAGATATTTTCTGGGGAATTTCATTTTTTAAGAACTTATGTTTAAATATTGTAGACTGAATATGTGAAATTCTTCTTTCCATAATAATTCAACCTCTCTGTTGTACTTGCCCAATTATGTTTGTGCAGTACCCTCACATTTATACTGAGAGCACTTGCCATCGAAACACAGAGAGGATGCTATAGTGAAAAGGGATAGTGAAGCAATCAGCCCATAAGTATAACACAAAAGAGGATGGGAACTGAAAACCCTGTTTAGCAATGTGGTGTGAATGAGAACTCAAGAATGATTTTCAAGATGTCAGCAAGATATCACTATGATATAACAGTGCTGATATACTTTTAAGAGTTATCTTTGCACCATAACTGATGGGAAGAAGTAGATTTTTGTATATCATCTCATCTAAGATGCCATCAATTGTCAGTTATCACGACCGTATTGACTGACTCAATTTTCTTAACACTTGGAAAATTTATTTTATAATTATTGAGCGTTTTTATACATATTTTTATAAATATATTTATCATACATCTCTCTTGGATATCTGTAAAAATAAAAATCTAAGAAAAATTAATTGTTCAAATGATTTAAAACTTTCTTCCCAGCCTAAGTTTTCTGAAATATTTTTTGACTTGATGTAAGAAATGTTTATATTTTTTAGACAATATTGTCTGGGACACCAAGAGGATTGCTTTGTCTTGCCCTGGGACACATGGAAATTACAATTTTTTTATTTCAATGAGTCATAAAAGAATACCTAAATGTTTTCATAGTCCTAAGTATCCTTCAAAATATTGTTTATCCCTCAGTGGCAGCCGAACAAAAATGAGCAGTATTTACTTTATAGGTAAAATCCTGATATGCCTCCAGATTTTTCAAAATCCAGAAGCTTTCCTTAAGCGCAACATAGGTAAAATCTATTTTGCTACATTATCTCTCACTCTGTGATACTCTTATTTAAATGTCTCTATATATCTCTCTTCTTGGCCCTTTGGCTAAGATCAAGTTTAGTAATGTCTATATATAACGCTAACAAACTCTTACTCTCTAGGCATTAATATAATATTCTCATTGTCATGTAATTGTTACTGTGATAGTGAGTTAGCCAATACCATAAATTAAATTGTGACAACAAACAAAAATGTGATAGACTAAATAATGGTCCCCAAATATGTCTACATTCTAATTCTCCAAACTCATAACAACAACAACAACAACAAAAATTACATGGTGAAAAGTCTATGCAGAGGTGATTAAGTTGAGGAATTTGAGATGGGAGAATACCTTGGATTATCTAGGTGGGTCCAATTAATCACAAGGAATCTTATAAAAGGGATACAGGACTGTCAAAGTAAGACAAAGAGATGTGATGAGAAAAGTAGAGATTGGAGCAATTTGTGGCCAAGAGCTAAGAAATTTTGGCTGTCTCTAGAAGGTAGAACAGGCAAGGAAACAGATTCTACCTGGAAGAAACAGAGTGCTATTTACACATTATAGATTTCTGAACTCTAAAACTATTAGATAATATATTTTTGTTGTTGTAAACCACCACAGTTGCAGTAATCTGTTACAGCAGGAGTAGAAAACTAATACAAATAGTAAAGGATACTATTGGTTTTATCAGGAAAAATAAACTACTTTAATAGCTGGTATTAATAACCAAGAGCTGCATTACTTCATCTCCATAAGGCAACAACATCAATAGTAATATATGTAGTTGGAGTCATTTTTTAAAATTAAACTTTAATAATCCCATAATTTTCTAAATCTCATCAGGGTTTTCACAGATCAAATTAAAGATTTAAACAGGGATGGAAAAGAAATTTCTATGCTTGACTTTTTTTTTTTTTAATTTTTAGCTCTTTGATGGTGCCATTAATATCCTTTAATTTCCAAAGGATATATCATTATTTTTGTTGAGAGAAGAGTCTCCAAAGCTTCCTCTTGATCATTCTGTTAGGTAGTCAGGCATGAACGACAGGAGCAAAGGCCCAGCTCTGTAACCACAGAAATTTCCCTTGAAGACCTTCTTTATGCACCTCTCAAAAACATCTCCCTTTTAGAGTTATAAATTACCCCAAATCCTAAAGCACAAAGGCCATAAAAGCTGCTGGCTAAACCAGCTACAAACGCATGTGTAGTAGGCCAAGTGTTATGTAGTAGCCAATCATCGGTTAAGGGGACCTCACATAGGGTCATCTAGGCCCTCTCATCAAGGCCCAAATATAAACAGACATTCCCATTTCTGCATTGTTACAAAGTTCCTGGCTGGAAACCCACCCCTCCCTTTGGGGCCTACTATCTTATCTCTTTATCTTCTAAATTCCACAGAGCTGCAGCCTTCCTTACTGTGTACAGTCTCCTTCTAAAATGTACTTTCCATAAGTCTTACTTTTTCTAAATCTCACCAACCTGTAATTTGCTGCATCGGTGGGGAAGAACCAAGGGACAACACAAAATCCCACTGTCTGTCCTCCTCATCCTCCTCCTCCATGCCATTGGGGTGACCCTGGATTTCACCTCACCCCAGCAGTGACAATTCTTTCAATAATGACCCCTACAATATAATCGGTGGAGGATTCTTCCATTTTCTGAGAATATCTAAGTGGATTATTATGAGATTATTATTATATTATGATGAGATTATTTTATATTTACATAATATATATTATTTATACATAATAATACTATTATGAGATTATTACTCTCTGAATATAAGGAAAAAAATAGGATGAGTATGAGGTCAGAATCAGGCCTCCTCTATCACCTGAATTATAAGCTGCCACTCTTCCCAGCAGGCCACCATAGTACAAGACATTTTGCAACCGGTGCTTTCCAAAATTTTTAGCTATTTCTTATTATCCAGTATAAAGTTTTGGATATTAATCCTGGTCTTTTTTGGGAAAGTTAATGAAAGAGTCATGATATATATTTGTGGTTGTAAAACGTATACAATTCCCTCTTTCTTTAAGAAACCTCAACAATTATATTTAATTTCTAGAAGCCTCCTGGGTCATTGTCAGATTTCTATGAAGATCATAACTTTCCATGTGATCTGGTTACCTTTCAATCCACTATGTTCAATACGATAACCACGACAAGTATACAGATGCACATAAAACATCCAATACGGCATTTCACTATCTCAAAGTCTGTGGCAGCATTTCTAGATATGAACAGGAATTTTTGTTTTTTTAATGTCAGTTAGTAATTTGGATCCAGGTTTGCATCATCTGAAGCAGAGGCAGCAGCTGGCTTCTTAAGCTAGCTCAATAAATGCAGAAACTCTGTCGAGAGTAAATATTTTGATAAATCCAGCCTGCTCCAAAATTATGTTCCCCAGCTCCCTCCTTGGCTAAACATTCTCAAAATCCAATCTTACACATAATTTCTAGGCTTTGACTACACAAATTAGCAAACTCCTGTAAATCCTTCTGGGACTAACTCTTAGCTTCACTACTCTAATTCTGCATTTCAATCTCTGTATACATATTCACGATAACGGCTAGTATTCTCTCAACAATACAGGGATTGTTTGAGTTCTTGCATTAGAAACATTAATTCTTTCCATAAAAAGAATGTTTCACAAAGATTTGAAGGATCTAGGTTTCCCAACAAGTCTTATTCTCCCATATAACACTTTAACTGTCCCAATTGTTGGGGATATATTAATTCTATAGCTGTGCTTCAACTCAAGACAACTGAAAAGGTTGTAAATTCACCCAACTTTTAATTCAGCAATCTACAGAATTGATGTCTCAGGTCGTTTTGGTGATCTCAGCCCTAAGGCAGTAAGAGAGAAGATTTTCTTCCAGTACAGTCACAGAAAGGCCCTGAGTTTCAGTTCATGCCTTTAGGCAAGGATTTTAAGATTTGAGCTTGTCATTCTCCTGCTTTTAAAATATTGAATACTGTCAGAAACAACTTTCCTTCCTCTTCCTTGCAGAATTGTTCCACCTTTTGGAGCTGTTCTCTGACAGCAGTTAGTCACCCAAAGCTTTGTACTTGTTGGACACATGGTTCCAGGTGACCACAGGGAAATGCTTAATTAGCTGTTATACTGCTGATTACCTTGGGGCAGTTGCTTTCCTGTTCTGGAATGTTAATAGGAATTTCAATGTCCTTTCCCTTCATTTCAATGCCATTATCCATTATAAATATCTTATATTTCACTGAGGGTCTGTTGTGTGAAATTAATTCTAAATCTTTATATCAGTTACTTTGGATATTGGTCTGGATAAACTGACTTTGGAAAGTTTATATTTTGATAATCTAAAATGAAACTAAACACATACACTTCAGAAAGGACAAACATCAGGAGAATTCTTGGAATTTAGGTAAAAGAAACTAACAGGTAAGTCTTTTTATCTTGCAGAAATTCAGATGATATAGTTCCAGTAGTTTTTCATCCTTGGGTAATTTTCCTTAAAATTCAAATATCTAGTTGTGTTTTGCTAATTTGTGTCACTGTTCTCCACCTTGGTTAATGTTGATGGTGTAGGGTGGAATAGTGATTTATAATCCTACCAAGAACACATTGAGTGGAAAAGCAGAGTGCTATGGGAGGAGAAAAAGAAAAAAAGGAAAGGTATTCTTGGGCGAAAACAACAGACAAGCAATAAAGTCTAGAGTATGTGAGCATATTTTTGTAATTTTAAATATAGCATTTTTTTTAATCTTTAACTATTAGCTATAAAAATTTTATATGTAATTTATATGTAAATAATGAGAAAATCACTACTTCTTTTTGGGCTATTAGTTTATACATGACACTCAAGTTATTTAAAAGCTAAAAGGTAACTCAGAAGACCATCTATTAACTATGACTTATATAGGCATCTTAATTATTTAAATTATATCATATCACATAAATATCACATTTATTTATGTATAATATACAAGATTCTATTTGTAATTTAATTACAGCATATTTAATGAATTATTTAATTCACATGTTCTAATTTCAGGTGAACAAAACATCCCAATCTAAAATGTATATGAAGGCAGGAGATTATAAGGAAACGGAGAAAGAATCTAAAAACTGAAGACTTGGAATCAATACCAGACTGCTTCACTTTTCATAAACACTTGCATACATCTTTAAATTATGTTTTTATGCTTAAATTAAATCATTTCTTCTAAACATGGCAAAACCAAGATTAATCTCCTATCTACTGGTTAAAAGTTGATAACAGAAACTGATATAATGAGGGGGAGCAGAATATGACACTCAAAAGTATGTCACTTTGGCATGTGTATTATTTCAAGCTAAAGGCAATCAAAGCCCAACAGTCTCAGGAAGAGCTGTTTACCTTCCCCTTAACTGCCCAGAAGATTTTAGATAGAGGGCTTAAACCAGGAAGAGAGCTATTAGTAGAGATAACTTTTTATACCAGAAAGACTTATCTGTAAGGCGTACAATCATTTGTTTACTAAGCGCTGCTCTTCCCATCTTCTTGTGAATTGTCTTCCTCTCCTCTGAAGGCCCAGACCTCAACCCCCTTCCCCTTAGCTCAGGATGGTATAAAAGCTTCAATTATTTGACTGTCTTTAGGTCTCATGTCTTTGGGGTTCCCATATGTACAAAATTTGTTTTTTGCCTGTTAATCTGTTTTACATCAATTTCATTATAAGAACAGCCAAAGAACATAGAAGGGAAGAAGGAAATTTTTTTTTTACCCTTTTGGCAAACCAGGCTGAATGTCCTTTCAAATGCTGACTCCACTATTGGCTGGCTTTATGACCTGAGCAGAATTTCTCTCTCTAAATTTCAATTTTTTCATCTGTAAAATAGCAATTATAATACTATATATGGCAGTTGTGAGGATTAAATAAATTAATGCAGTTAGCATATAGGGACTACCCCAAATTAAGTATGTTCAAAACATGTAAAGATTATCTACTTATTGATTTATACTTATTTGTGGGTATACAGATATACATTTATATTTATATAAATATGTAATATATAACTTAATGTGTGTTCAATACCATCATTCTAACACATGCTACTCTCTAGTCTAGATATATTTAATCCATAAATAGCACAAGAAGACTAGATGGTATAACACAAAAATCAAAATCTCTTTTTCAACTTTCTTTTGCTTTTACAACTAACTAAAGGTGAAAAAGGAACAGCTAGTAAGCTCTGCAAATCTCAATGGTGTAGAAATTTTGAGTATTTTTTCCTTTCTTCTGAAGTAATTTATCTTATTAAACTGTGAACAAATGCATACACGAGTATTGAATCTGTTCTGTAAAGAATAAGCAGAATTCACCCTCTACCTTCCAGCATTTTTTCTGTAATGCAGATTAACAGTTGTCCTCATTTCTTTTTTCCCCAGGTAAAGAACCAGAGGACAAATAGAAGTTGAGGAAATACACTTTGTTCTTTAAAAATCAGCAGAATAGAGAGAGATCATATAGAGTATTCAGATTATTTTTTATCTTTCTATGTACCTTGTGACAAGGCAACTAGTTTCCACTTGTATGCTGAATTTTCTGACAAAATAATTTTTAAAAGGCTCAAACAAACACCATCCTCCTGAAAAAAGAATAAAATGGTAAAAATCTCAGAGTTTAAAAATAGACAAGGACTAAGATGATTAAATTTAGATTCTAACCTCTTTGTAAACTACCAAATAAAGGTTAGACAAAACTAGATGATACATGATATGTCTCTTTAGTAATTCATTTACCACTTGAGCCATATCAGATACTTTTAGCAGCTAGTAATAAAAAACCTGACTAAAAATGGATGGACCCATAAAGACTTTTATGACTCAGAACATTAGAAGGCAGATAGATGGCCTAAAGTTTTTGTTCAATGATTTGCAAAGGCCAGCATGAACCAAGATTTCCTGATCCTTTTGCTGATCATTTTCAGTCTGATGGTAATGTCTCTTCAAACATCCTAGTCTACCGGGCAGTGTAATATAACAGGAAGAAAAATGAGGTTGGAAACAGCATGTAAAGATCTTTCTCCTCTAGACACAAATGATTTCTCTTTGCTTTTTGTTGGCCACAATTAGACCAGGAACCTGTTCTAGTTGAGAAAGAAACTGGGAAATCTGACATTTTTCACTTCTATATGTGTGTAAAAATTAGGAGGCATCATGTAGATTACATGAAATAACTGGAGTAATGAGAGTTAGTTGAATAAGATATATATTGATATATTACATGCACTATTGACAAGGAAAACAGACCCTAATCATTTCAAGTTTGCTACACCAAATCCCGAGTTACTACTCCTCAGTGCATTGTGACTCTGTAATCCTATGGTACATTCATACCTCAAAAAATATTTTGATATAGACAGAGAAATTTAAAAACATTCCAATGTCCTCTGGTGCCCCATTCACTAACATTACATGGGCCAATCATCTGCTTTGTCATCAAAAGTTTTCATTTCAGTATATTTCATTCAGCAACAGTAATATTCCAAACAAGCAGTCTCTTCATGAGACAGAGATGGGGAAGAAACACATTCTGTGTATTTCTACTTCTGAAGCTGAAGTCTGATCAAAAGAAAACATTTTTTTTTCTTTTATTTTTCAGGTCTCATTTATTCAGTTCTTTACTAGATGAAGCAAGAAATATAAATGGTGCAAATGCAGTTGTAGTGAACCACAATGAATGATCATTTCTGTCCTCTTTTCTTGTGATCCCAAATCTTTAGACCAGGAAAAAACACCCAAGAATTGAATCCCTCGTTATCTTCCTTCCACCTTCCTATTCTTCTTTTCCTTTCATTTTATAATTTTTCCATAAATAAGGAGGGTAGATAATACAAACAATCGATCAAGTTTAAAGGGATACTGCTTTGGTATTATACAAGAAAATGTTATTTTATTTTTCAGCATAAGTTCCTTTGGTTTGTGTTTTATTATCCGTTATTATGACTTGAAAGTATAGTAATATGATGCAGAGATTCTTTTGTTACACAGTTAAAACATATTTCCTTTATCATATATTATATACTTGGCAGGTACTTGAAGTTTATAACTGGAGTATGTGAAATTCTTAATAGAAATTCTAGCATCTCAGGGGTCTTTTAACAGAATAGATGACTTTGAGAGGAAATAAACATTTCAAATTTGAGAAAAAATTTTGTAGTTTACAATAGTTTCATGCTACATATAGGTGCTTCCTTTCTGACCCATTTTCTTTTAAATGAAGATTGAGGCCACTGGTTCATCCACTGAAGTCTACCTTTTGCAGACAGCCTTGGTTCTGGATTTGGGGTACATGAAACTCTCTATCTTGTTAAATCTTTCCCTGAGGGGGAAAACATTTGGAATGCCCCAAAATGTATTATTAAATTATCTTGCAAAGGGTTAGTTGAGGAAAATATAAAGTCCCACATTTTCTTTTAGCATCTAGGGCTAAAGCAATATTTTCTCTTATTCTCTCCTAAGATTTCTAAGTTTGTAACTGTTGATGTGGGTGGGGTAAACACGAGGTGTTAGCATCAAGATTTACAGTGGTCTAAGCTGGCAAGTGTCACATTTAGTCTGAGTGCTACAACTTTCTTTCTACCTCGAGTTTCAGGGCCCATATTCATTCCTCTGATATTTGGACAAACATAGCACTGATAGGGGTCAGGCCACATATATCAGGCACAGACTGCTGCAAGAGGTAAGCATTATATCCAAATTAAGAGAATGCATTTCGTCTTAGCTAGAGTTTTAAAAACCTCAGGAGATATGTGTGAGAGAGGACATGGAAATCCCACCTGGGATTGTCCTTGCTAAACTTCTACACTAGAAGTAAATTGAAGATGGGGCAAATTCCATACTAAAACCAGGCTGGACTTTTGGGATTTTTCTCCTGACAGGAAATAACAAATGCACTTTCTTGGTTTAACAAAGTAAACTGTGTATTTATGCATCTATCTGTACCTATGGCCCATAGTGGGTACTCAAATGCTGAAACATGTTTTATGAATGAATAAATCAATGAATCAATGAAAGCTGACTTACCATTTCTATCCTACATTATATAATGTGATTATAGAAAATATTCTTCTAAACTTTGCGTTTTTGTTTGTTTTTGTCCAGGTAGTCTCGGGGTATCTCAAAATGAGTTTATCCTGAAGTAACTCTTTTTCTTTTTTTAAATCTGTTTCTTATTCTCTGTTTCTTGTCTTGGTGAATGACAATAACATCTATGCAATTATCCAAAACAGAAATTTAGATCACATTACTTTTTCAATTCATTCAGAATTGAGTCCCTTGATTCTTGCTTTTCAACATGTTTGGTGTTCACGACCTTTACCCTTGCTCCTGCTGCAGCTTAAGGACACATTACATTTTACTTAGACAAATGAAATAGTCTTTAAAAGTTTGTTATTCTCCAATACTTCCTCTGTAATGTCTAAAGTGAATGAAATAAAATGTGAATCTGATCTCATCCCTACTTGCTTAAATCTCCTTAATTTATCCTCACTGGAAAGGAGATAAAACTTAAACTTGTTGGTATCATGAATAGTTACCTAATTTCAAGAATGTCATCAAGACCTAACTTCATTATGAATACATTTCCTATCAACTCTGATTCACAAGTAGCCCTGACACTGCTTGCCTCAGTAAAATTCTTCTAGTGCATAAGAGGGATTTGGTAATTTACTGACAAATAAATAAATAAATAATGCAGATTATATGAAACCGAAATCTATTTCCTTACACTTCTTTCCATTTATGCTAGGTATCACCCTAAACCTTAAAAATCTAATTTTTTTTGTCCATAATAATGCTACAATAAAGTTATTTTTTTCTTAGGTCTGTAAACCTTAGCTGAAAATCATCTCTTTTCTATGCCTCTCTTCTTAATTCTTTATTGTCTTCTTGAAATATTTTTAATTTTATTAATTACAGAACTATTAAAACACATACAAAAGAAAATAGAATAACATATGAGACCCAAACAGCTTCGAAAATTAACAAAACATGGACTGATTTGTTTCATCAATATCATTATCATAAACTCCAAACAACTTTGATTTTTATGAAGCAAATTCCAGATGTAATATTTCATTAGTAAATATTTTGACATGTATTGCCAAAAGATAAAATTCTTGCATTAACATGATTTCAAGACCCACTCATGATTCTAGTAATTGTCCCCTGAACATCTTTTAGTCTCCATATGTGATATCCAGAACAACACTTGAAATACCAGAATGAGATAATCAGCAGAAAAAGATTATTGCCACCATTCTGACTCCACATATACATGCTTCTAAGAAATTATACTTTAATTTGCAGAATATGCAATAAACTATTTGATCCATTAGTAGCTATTTTTCAATGTTGATTCATTTTAATTTACCAAGCAGGATACTTCTGACATTTTCTCATGTTCTACATGTTATCTGAGCCTGTGCATGTAAATTATTATACACAATGTTAAAAACTGAAGGAGCACAGTTCATCTTTTATTATTTTGGGAGAATTTTTAAGAAAACCATATAAATATGTAAATAGCTCTGCCATCTTAAACAGCTTATAAATTCTCTAAATAGATAGTAAAGTGAGATGAACCTGAGGAAGGAAGATAATAAGTGGGGAGAGGTAGTTGGAAGGATTAGTACTTTCAAAATTCTTAAATACTCAGAAAATATTAAAACCATCGGTTATAAATTGTTATTTGACTTTAAAATTGATACAAATTCAATTGTATAGAGGAGAATAGATCCATTCCAAAGTAACTCCTTTATACAAAGGGACAAGTACTAACCTCCTAAGGGTTCTGAGGTGACCATGTTTTTCAGTTATCAAGGCACTGCCTCCAAGCTCCAAGCTATTTCTTTAAGCATCTCTCCCCCACAGTGATCACGATGGTGAACTTTTTCAGGATGGCACGCTGGAGGGACAGTTCAGGAGGAAGGGCTCCTACTACACAGTGAGTGGTGGGTGGGGTGAGGGTGAAGAATCTAGTGGAGCTCCGTCACCTGCCTGGTGCCCAGAACCGCTGCCAGGCTAGATCAGCTTCCCATGGCTCTCTCAACATGGAGACCAGTGGCCCCGAAGGCTTCCCTGCCTCCCTCTGAGCCTCTGTTCTCTCTTCACACTCACACCATCTATTGCTGATCACCTGCACCCACGTGTCCCCCAACGGCTGCTTTCTGCTTGTCAAACCAGCTCTACGTGGGCCAAACCAGAAAATGCCCCTGCTGTTCAAGAGGTTGAGCTACACCTTTTGTAATGAGGTCTGATCCCCAGCCTTGGTGAGGGGATTTTTTAAAGGCTGTTCTTCCTTTGGTATTCTTCCTGAGCCCTAGGGTACAATATAGAGGGTCTTTGTATCTTATAGTCACTCTTTTATCACAGTTCTATTTTTATTTATTTTTTTTTATTAAATTTCTGTTTAAAAAGCAAATACAAAAAAAAAGCAATGTTACTCTGTAAAAAAAATAAATTCTATATATGTGGAACATCTCAGTCCTGGCAACGATTCCATTACATAGGGATTTTTATCCCAATCTAAAATGCAGTGAAATTAAATCTTATAAAATTGAATTACCATGGTAATTCACTTAACTAGTTGATGAAGCCAGTTTTCAATACAGATCATTTTTGCTCTAAAACCATGTTTTTTTGTAGGGTTTTTATTTCCCCCCCTCTACCTAAGGCATGGATAACTTTTCTGGTAAAGGTGAACATTTATGAGCAAAAAACATGATATATAGTATACTCACTTTTAACTCTCTTTTTACTAATTGTACTAGCTCTAGAAAAGTTACATATGTAAATTATCCCCAGAAAGTCAATTTAACTCTCCTTCCTCAATGTTGCAATGGTGCAGTGTCAAATCTATAACATTAATCATTTGACAGTTTTCTGATAACATAGTATGTTTTAATTTCATTAAAATGAATGACCTGCCATATAACAATAGTTGGTACTCAAATTTTCTGTCAGAATGGCCAAATATTCATACCAGTCACATTTTTATATTTAGCCTTGCTCTTGCAAAATAAAGATGAAACAAGTATTTTAATGTTTTTAACATAGGAGTGCTATACAGAAAGAAATGCTTTAAAATCACAGAAATTCCTAAACCATTATCAGCTAATATAATTATTGAGACATCAGGTTTCTAATGCAATTATACACCAGTACCTACATTGTGTGAGAAAGAAAAATAAAAGTTGCAGAGGCCAAGGAATAAATTCAAAGAGCTATGAATAATAATCTGAATAGAATGTGTGCAATCTATTGAGTAGGTTAATTTAGCAGCAAAACCAACAGTTAGAAAGAAAAATTACCGAAAATATATCTAATAGATTTGCTCAAGATTAGGTCACTTAAGAGGAAATAGGCATTTTTACAAAAGGGCATATTAGGCAGTAACATTAATGATAAGATAAATAGAAATCAGAGGGATTTGCATAGCTTGTCATATACTGAATTATATAATTTAACTCTCTGGAAAATTGCACTTTCATTTTTGCACCATGGTTCTATTATATTTATATGTATCAATAGAATATTTTAAAAATCCTCATTTAGGCTACGGATCTTAAAGATCCTCATTTAGGCTAGGTCTACATAGTTGACCAGCTTTCCAGTTATTGATTGATTATTAAAAATGGATTATTATAGTTAGAAAATAAAATTGTCTCATGATAGTATCCTTAAAACCTAATATACAGTTAGTGGCTATTAGAAAGAAAAAATGCTAAAATGTCCTATAAAGATGTTACATAATATTAAATGTATTTAATTAAAATAATCTAATGTATTTTTCTAATTCAAATACACTATAGAGACAAAACTTAATTAGTAAAACAAATCATCGTTATTTATTTTTCAAACAAATTTAAAATCACCATATAGTGTCACCTAGGGTAACTTTCTTAATTTCCTTGGGCCTAAAGTTATTTTATTTATAAGATAATGAGTTTATAAAATTTTTTTTCAAAAAACTATTAATATATTTTCTTATTCCAGGCAACCACATACTGTATTATATGCCAATGGAAAAACAAGAAAAAACAAACAAAATGGAAAGATGCCATAGTTTCTGCCTTAAATCTTTCCTAAATATATTTTTGGTTGTTTAAGTTACTTACTGATCCATAAGAAAGTTTTATACCAACATTGTTCATATTAAATGAAACAAAAAAGATACTGTCATTTCTATAGATAGTCCTCAAAAACTATTACCAAAGAAGAAAAAATAATGTTACCAGGTAGCAATTACAGGGACTTATCAATATGCCTTCCAAAAAAACTCAAATTATATTCATAATGATAAAGAAAATATATTTAAGATTATACATATTTTGAGAGTCGATGTAATGTCTAAATATTTTTTCTTCTCTAAGATTCTAAAATTGTATAATAATACTTGAAAAACATTACATAGCATAATTATATAGGCTAAAATAGTTAGATATATGAGGCACTAACTTGAGAAGTTAAGATAGATTTACAGAAAAACATCACAGGATTTATTTATTTGATAATATAATAAAGGTTAATGACAACTCATCCACATTGTTCTTGAAACATTTTAGCATTGTAGTTAAACTTGAAAGTCTCCAATTTGTTTCTTAGATTTCCTTGTTCTATGTATTTTTATACATTATATAGTTCCTCTTGAAAGCCCAAACTTAAAACTAGCTCTTTATTCAAAGCTACAATCTTCTTCATTAAATGATTTAAGACTATGTATTAAGTTCTCATAGATCCTCATTTTCCGCATTTAGCAGCTGAAATAGGATTGAGCATAATATACCTGGATGAATTCCTTGACTTTGTCTTATTCTACACTGTAACTCTTGGGGCAGCCAGATAAATTCAGTGAACTACTGGGGAGACTCAAAGTTCCAATAAAACAGAAAGTAAAATTGTAACTTAAGATAGAGTCCCTACATAAAGGAGATGGACTACAAATGTTTCCATTCGATCTTCCTCTTGGTACATTCTAGATGGCAATAGGTTATCTTCATTTACTGTATGTGAGAGACTGGCTTCCTACTTGAATTCTGATCTCAGGTGCCAGGATGTTGACCCCAAATGGCAGGATTTTTCTTTTCTCCTTGGTTTGAAACTTAAAAAACAAAACAAAACAAAAAACAAACAAACAAAAAACAATATTCAAAGAGTAATTTGCTAGAGATTTTATGAAGAATAACAATTGTAAAAGTATTCATATAGTTGACTTAAAACAATTTGGTATAAACCAACATATAACTAACATAAATACAAATATGCTAGAGTTCTATTTGAATTTATAGAACTGCATAGTAGCAATTAACTTCTTGTTATTAGCACCCAAATATGCAACCACATGAAAACATGGAAACTCTGAACCATGGCTGATTTCTTGATATCAAAGAGAGAGTAAACATATGAAACAGATAATAGAGAAAGTCCATGTAGAACCAGGTTGCATCTAAACCATAGCTTTCAAATATGTGACACCTTTGCTACTACATCTTTCTTCCTGTATATATGTTGTGGACATTGTTAATTGAGCATTCTTTATCTTTGAGCCTAGTTTAGAAAACATTTAAGGCAATAAACTATGTGGATTCTATCAATCAGCCATAAGATATACTATGAAATCTATTTTCCCTTCTCTATCTAAAGAAATCACTTAAGAAGAAATGTAAGAAATAAGACAAAGTACAGTACAACAAAGATTACTGGGATAAGGTGGGAAGAGCAGGTTCAGCTTCCCAGTGCTATGTTATATGTATCTAAGCGGATAAGGTACATGCAGAAAAGGTTTTCCTGACTCTAGCAGTGGTCTCAATGATTATTTCATCTAAAAGGCGAAGCCAAGAGTATTTCCGAAATTAAATTGCTATTAAAAGGGGATTTCCTACCACACTAGATTCTAATTCATTCTGAAATTGGTGAATAGGTAAATTTCATAGGAAACTAAGGTAAGACTAAATTTTGGCAAAAATTGATAAGAAAACTGATATTTAAAAAAAAAAAAATAGGGCAGAGGAAAATGCCACAACCTGATTGAACAAATCAGCCTTGAGTGTTACATGATTTATAATATCAAACTTTCCTTCATTGACTATGCACCTTTATAGAAGACAAAGTCTATTTCTGAAAAATACCTTCATCTTTAGTAAGTTGACAAATTCCTATCTAAACAACTTTAACTCTTCTGTTAAGTCTTATCTAATCTTTCACTTGATTTCAGATAGGCACACACTCTCTTTCATTAGGACACATTGCATTGCATTATTTCATGTTTATTTGAACGCATGCATTCGATTTTTTAAAAATGAGGTCTAATATATTTTATTATTTAAAAAAAAATTCCATGCATCACATGAGAGCTGTTAAATCATGTGCGTGTAGGTGTTTGTGTGTGTAAAAATGAATGAGTGATAAAATCACTAATTAGGTGACACCTTTACATGATAACTTCTGTAAGATGATTATAAGATGTCTATGTGCTATTTCAGGTATTTATTTTATGTAACTTTTAGAAAATCTATCTATGTGGGCCAAATCTGCCTTGTTTCCTCTTTTGATATATAAAGCTTTGTTGGAACACAGCTGTGCCCATTCACTTGCATATTGTTTATTGCTGTTTTCATGCTACAACAGAGCTGAGTAGTTACAAAAGAGGCCACATGGCCTATAAAGCTGAATATATTTACTATCTGACCCCTTGGAGAAAAAAAAAAAAAATTGCATATCCTCTCAATATAAACATGTCATAGAGGTGTTTGAGTGGATATGAGTAGAACAGGACATTTGTCAAAAAGATATGTTTGCAGAGAAAGCTCATTGTTTTTCTCTCACCTTAGATTCCATTTTTATTTGGGATGTCTATGGGATGTTTTATAGTTTTCTTGGCCTTTATCCTAAGCCACCTCAGTTTCCTCATACGTAAGTTGGTAAGTACAGGAAGTACATAATCAAAGTGGAAATAAATATACCTAAAACATGGTGAAAAGTTCTAGATAATTTTTGCTGCATAAAAAAGTTATCCAGGGTCTTTGGTCAAGATGGCAGAGTAGGTAAATACTGTGCATGCCTCCTCTCACGACCACATCAAAATTACAAGAAAAGCCACCATTGAAATGGCCTGAAGTCTGGTTGAACAGAAGTCTAACAACTAAGGACATACTGGAGAAGCCATCGAGGCTAGTAGGAGGAGTAGAGATGCAAAATAGGCTGGACCCACATCTCGATTTGTGGCAGTTCAAAATCAAGAGGGATATCTCAGCTACAAAGATTCCTCCCTTTAGAGCGAGGTGTCCCAACCCCACACGAGCTTCCCCAATACCAGTTTCCAGTGCCAGAAAGAGAAGTCCCCATAATTTCTGTTCATAAAAACTAGCAGAGATTGTGGCTGAATGGGACAGAGGATGGCTGGAGTCCAAGGTGATTCCCTTAAAGGGCCAGTGCACAGACTCACCTGTTGTTGGACTCACTTGCTCTGAGCTTCAGCACTGTGACAGCAGCTCGAAAGGCACCAGGGATATACAAGGAAGAACTGAACTGCCTGGCTTTAGGGTGAGGACTGGAGGGGCAGCTTTCTCCCAGGCAGAAATGCTGGGGCAAGGGGAGTGGTGCACTATTCCTTTGTAGAGCCCTTCTTCTACTCAGCATGCAGACACAGGTGGCCACCAAACATGAGTCTCCATCAACCTGGCTGACACTGGTTGCCTTATCCTGGTTATTCCCTGAGACCCCACTCAACCAACTTGTGGTCCCATCCAAGACACTTCAATTGGCTTTTCCATACAAATAGACTGTCTTGGCTCATACTGTGGACTTTTCTAAAAATCTCTCAAAGGTACACACCCCCCAAACAAATAGGATCTGGCATCAGTGTGTCCGGTAACACTTTCTAAGAAGCTCCAAGCCTGGCACTAGTTACAACCAGCGTTGGTTTGTAGCTTAGACTCTCCCAAGCAACTTCGAGCCCAGCACAAGTGACAATCATCTGAAGATTACCTTGTAGCCCATACCAAGTGACTCCAGGCAGGGAACATGCAGAGGCTAAAGTTAGCAACAACAGATCCCCTCCCGCAAATCCTCAGAACCAACATACCCAGTGGCCAGTTTTAGACCTTTTTAGAGCACCACACAACTACCTCCACAAATGACACAGCCAAAGGGCAGACTGGGCAGGTACTAGATCCCTGCTAAAGCAAATTCTGCTCTGTAGAGTCAGCCTCCATACAATAGCTTCTCCACTATAGTCACAGCCAGTCCTCACAACCAATCAGGCAAGGGACAATCGCTCCCATTGATACACAAACAGCAACCAAGGCTCAATTACAACAGGAGAGCATGCATAATGCACACAAAAGACATACCTGGAGCACCTGACTCAGGTGATCACAGGGAGATTGCACCCCTGCGCCTCACAGGATGCCTACCTTATAAGTCACTCTACTAGAACTGGGAGACACAGTAGCTTTATCTAATACATAGGAACAAAAACAGGAAAGTAGCCAAGATGGGGAGACAAAGAAACATATCCCAAATGAAAGAACAGAAAAAAAGCTTCAGAGAAAGAACTAAACAAAATGGGGGCAAGCATTTTAGCAGATAGAGTTAAAAACTGATTATAAAGATGTTCAGTGACCTCGGGGAGAACTTCAATAAAGAGATAGCAAAAATAAAAAGGACGTAGAAACAATAAACAAGAACTAATCAGAAATGGAGAACACAACTGAAATGAAGAATACATTAGTGGGAATCAATAGAAGATTAGCTGAAGCAGAGGATCAAATAAGTCTTCTGGAAGGCAAGGTAGCAGAAAATATCCAATCAGCACATCAAAAAAATAAAAAATAAGAATAAATGAAGACAGTTTAAGGGACCTCTGGGACAACATTGAATGTCCCAATATTTGCATCATAGGGATACCATCAGGAGAAGAGAGAGCACAAGAAATTGACAATCTACTTGAACAAATAATGTTGGAAAATTTTTCTAAACTGTGAAGGAAATAGACATATAAGCCCAGGAAGCACAAAAAGTCCCAAACAAGATGAAGTCAAAGAGGTCCACACCAAGACACATGTCAATTAAAATGCCAAGTTTAAAGACAGAGAGAATCTTAAAAGCAGCAAGAGAAAAGCAGTTTGTTACCTACAAGGGAGTTCCATAAGATCGTCAGCTGATTTCTCAACAGAAACTTTGTAGTCCAGAAGGGAGTGGCACAAAATATTCAAAATGATGAAAAACAGAAACCTACATCCAAGATTATCCTACCCAGAAAAGCTAACATTAAGAATCAATGGACAGATAAAAAGCTTCTCAGACGAGAAAAAGATAGAGTTTGTCACCACCAAACCAGTATTACAATACATGTTAAAATGACTTCTTAAATAAGAAGAAGGAAAAAATATCAAAAACATGAATAATAAAATGACAATAACTACACATCTATCAACAATTACTTTAAACATAAATAGATTGAATGCTGTAATCAAAAGACATAGGGTTGACTGAATGAATAAGAAAAAAGACTCTTACATATGCTGCCTACAAGAAATTCACTTCAGATAAAAACAACACACAGACTAAAAACAAAGGGATGTAAAAAGATATTTCATGAAAATAAAAACAAACTAACAAACAAAAACTAAGGCAGCAATACTTAAACCAGAAAAAAAAAAATGACTTTGAAACAAAGGCTGTAACAAGAGATAAAGAATGATCTAGTAATCCCACTTCTGGGTATTTATCCAAAGAAACCCAAATATTACTTTGAAGGGACATGTTCATCCATATGTTCATTGCAACATTATTTACAGTAGCTAAGATATAAAGGCAACTTGGGTATTCATAAATAGATGAATGGATAAAGAAGAGGTTGTACATATATACAATGGAATCTTAATCAGCCATAAAAAGAATGAAATCTTGCCATATGCAACAACACGGATGGACTTAGAAGGTATTGTGCAGAGTGAGTTAGACAGAGAAAGACAAATACCATATGATTTCTCTTATATATGAAATTTAAAGAACAAAATAGCAAACAAAACAAAACAAACTCATATATTCAGAACATTTTGTTGGTTGCCAGATTGGGGGAGGTGGGGAGATGGGTGAAAAAAGGGGTAAGCATTAAGTACGAATTGAGTTACAATATTGTCATAGGGATGTAAAGTATAGCACAAGTCAATAACATTGTAATAATTATGTATGGTATCAGATAGGTACTAGATTTATCAGGGTGATCACTTTGGAAGCTATATAAATGTCTAATCACTTTATTGTATACCTGAAGCCAATATAACATCGTATGTCAATTGTTATTTAAAATTAAAAATATATATATTTTTTAAAAATATTTTTAAAAAATAAAATAAAATATTAATTTTAAAAATTACCCCAAAATGTAAATATATAAAATAACAAATATTGAGGTCACAATTCTGTGGATCAGGACTTTAGGAAGGGCATGGATAACTTGGCATCTTTCCTGTGGTTGCATTCAGATATTGGCTGAGACTGCAATTATGTAAAAGCTCATCTAGACTGAATGCTTTGAGTTGACTACTTCACTTGTCTAGCTAGTTGAGATTGGCTACTGTTTATGAATTTACCTGGTAACGTTAACAAGAGGGCAAACACAGAGCTTTTTCAATATTTCTGTCTCAGAGCAATCAAAGTTCTTAAATAGCAGCTTTTCTGAGCTGCTATTTCCCCTGAGCAAGGACCTTAAGAGAATCAGATAGAAACCTCATGGCCTTTTATGTCAGAAATGTAACTTCCACCATACTCTATTGTTCAAAGTAGTCGCAAGTCCAATCCATTTCAAATGGGTGGGTATAGGCCACACTCATTTTTTTAAATTTATAGTACATTGGTTAGACATTTATATAGTTTATAAAATGGTCCCCCTAATAGTTTTTTCTCTCCTCTGGCTTTCCACCTAGACATTACATTAATGCTAACTGCATTCCCTATGCTGTGCTCTCTATCCCTTTGACCATTTATCAACTTCTTGAAGAGAGAATGTCGAATTTGGGGGTCATAATTTAAAATCTCCATACAATCCCTGTTAGGAAAAAGAGCATATTGATCATACAGGAACAAAAAAAATGATGAGATTTAAGTAGCAGATGATGACATCCTCTCAAAAGCTATCCTAACTTCTTTTTTGCATCTTTCAAATTTTAACTTAAAAATCTTAAGAATATATCATCCAATTCTCTTTGTAAGAACTGACATACTGTTTGAGTTCTGCAATGCTTAGTAATATCTGATTCAAATTGTGACTCACATAGAAATTGCCAAAATGGGTACAAGAAATTCCAATTAATTGCTTTTCTCCAAAAGAGGAAGAAAGGTCATATTAAGAGAATTTCATATAATCTCCATTTTTTGTTTCATTATTTTAATGACAAAATCTGCTAGTGAATGGATAAATGATTAGTTTACAAATTTACAATAGAAATATGTAATCTGTGATTTGGCATATGTTGCAGTAGAAGTATAATCTTTATAAAAATTATGGCTCGATTCATGTTTATTAGATTTGTGCTATCATTTGTCATTTTTAAAGATTTTCATGTAAATATATGCTTAGCATGCATATATGGCTCTTAGTATGTTGTTCGTGAATGTAAGTAGACCCCTAGATTCATACTGAGGCAGGTCCATAATATTAAAAAATAATTATATATCAATCAAACAATTGGTTAATCAACAAGTATTTATTAATATGTTTTAAACAGAATACTACTATTTATAGCTAGCAGGGCTAAAAATTACTAAAGAGTCTCTTTCCTTGAGTAGTTTCTATACTAGTTTTGTGGCAAGAACTGTAAGAATAAAGAAATACACAGAAGGGAAAAATCAAGTGGCATAAGCAGTAATTTCTCTACTTGATCGATGGAGAGAAAGGATCTTGTTGGTCAAATCTGTGAGAAGGACTTATTTAAATCCCTGGTGTCACGTGCTGCAAACATGTAGAAGAGACATCTCTTCTATGATATAGCCAGGGATTATAAACTTCTGATTTGGGAGACTTACATGATATTTGCAGGCAGCATGTTATTCATCACAGCCCTAGCTTTTGCTTGGTAGTGGTGATTGGAGTATATTGAACAAAAGGCCAGCTTGCTTGGCTGAATTTCAGAATGCTCTATTTGCCTTGTGACATAAGTTTGCATCAGGTCTATCACAAAGAAACAATATTGCAATATTGCCTTCAGTTTTACAAAATCTCAATTTTATCACAATAATAAACTTGAAGCTCATAATAGGCAGTTATGACAATCAGCAACCCATATCAATGCACTATAAGTTATACATAATAGTCTGACCTAGAAAATAGCCATGGATTTTGTATTTTTGAATATGTATTGGTTGGTGTTTTTCTCTGAGTCCTGGATTTCTCTGACCCCTTTGCTGTCATTACTTTTAACCTTGCTCTTCTTCTTCAGTCCAAATATCTGCTATATCCTCCCTCAATCATGCAGTCTTGCTTTTTATTTTACATTAAAATTTTTAATGTTTATTTTATTTTTATTTAGACTATGTCCTAAAATGAGAAGACATGAGGAGCAGAACCCTGGTCTGGAGCAGAAACACAGCTAATCAGTTGCCTACATATGACATGAAAGGAATATTTGTGGGGAAATCTACTGGGACTTCTTTTTTTACTACAGCAGATGATTAATAAACTGACTGAACTATTTGCCACATGAACTGAACTTGAACAGAGAACCAGAAAGCAGAAATGTGAGAGTTTTTTTTTTCTTCATTGACCTAAATGGTGAAGAGAGATTGAGTACATATTTACTTCATTTTTTATGCCAGATACATTTTTATTTCCATAATGCCATTTTAGAATAAGCTCATCAAGTTAATAAACTTTGAGACCATATGAACTACCTTTATAGTTAATAGAAGAAACAACATGCTTTGTGTACTTTGATGGGTCTGAGGTTTTTGTTTAGTGACTTAGCTAATATTTCAGATATTGCATTTTTCAGTTCTAGAATTTCCATTTTTAACATTTTTTTGTTCTAAAATTTTCTACCTTTTTATTTATTAAAGCATATGTCCCTTTATGATACTGAGCACAGTTATAGCAGTTGCTTAAAATCCTTGTTAGCTTATTGTAACATCTAGGTTATTACATGGTTGGTCTTTGTTGATCATCCTTTCTCTTGAGAATGAGCCATGCTTTCTTGACTTTTTTTTTTTTGTATGTTGAATAACTTTGTATGGTATCTTGGACATTGTAAATAATATACTGTAGAAAAGCTGATTTCTGTTGTTATTCCCAAGAACATTTATTTTTTAAGCAGGCTTAAATCAGATAGACACAAAACATGTCTCCTCTGTGATGTGTGGCAGCTCAAATATTTTCTTTTTTTTTAACCATTTTTTTTTAGATCTTTTAAAAATTTATTTTTCAGTCATTGACATACAATATAATATTCATTTCAGGTGTAGCATGGAGTAATTAGACATTTATATACTTTATAAAATAATCATCCCAATAAGTCTAGTACTTATCTGGCACTACACTTGGCTATTACAATATTATTGTCTATATTCCTTGTGCTGTGCTTTACATCGCTGTGACTATTTCTTATTTTCTGGGTTGTTTGATTGTTAGTATCAATAATGCATAGTCCAGGGCTAAGTAGTGGCTGCACCCAGCACTTGTTGCTTTCACTCTCTGGCTTTCACATTTTTGGGATTTCACCTTTCTGAGATTTCAAGATTTCCCTTGATTTTACTATAGCTAGAGTTGCTCTAAACTCTGTCTCTTGGTTCCTCAAGACAGCTTAACTGTGGTCTGTCTCTCCATTAGAGTTTTAAATGCCTCAAATGGTGAAGATTTGTATCTACTCTCAGGTTAAAAGCCATTAAAAAATGAGAAACTTACCCAGTGCCATTCTCTTCTTCAAAGAATTAACTCTCTTAGTTTCTTTCTTTCTCCCCATCCCCCAATCTCTGGTGCCTTTTAATAGGTCCTCTGTCTCCCAAATTTTAGCTGTTTTCTTCAGAAAGGTTGTATTAATAAGAGCTACTCAGCCAAACCATAGGCAATATTTTCAGACAATATTTGAAATGCAGATGGGCTTGTTATCTACAATTAATATCCATAATTAAATTAAAAGCTTATTTTTAATTATATTGAATATATTATTCCTCATATTCCAATCCTCCCACACTCTACTGATAGACTTTAAAAGATTATTTTTAAACAAAATAGTCTTTATAAACTAATTTCTAGAACATTAATTAAAAGATAATGGTCATAGTTGTAATTTCAATGATTTATGATCTGCTTCATTTGTAATATACTCAGTATAAAATCTTTAAAACCCTTCAAAGTATTATTTTAATTTAATAGGAATGGGATTTGAATTCTTTTGTGGTACCTCTTGGTATGGCCCATCCTTACAAGGAATTATATTTTAAAATGAGTTTTAAAAAATTAGTGAACAAAGCCATAGATACTAGAAGAAAATAAAGAGGAAAAATAAGTATATTTTAAAAGTAATTTTTATCAATTAGCATATGTTATATGTTATACCTATGAGTCTATTACCATCCTTTACAAAATAAATTCTGATTATTTTATGTTAATTTCTTTCTGTTTTCCATGGTAAGAGAAACTTGATTTAAGAAAGTTTTTTATTTCAGTGTTAGTCACAAATGATTAGACTAGAAGAAGGTTTTAATTCTAAACTTAAATTCTGAAGAGCATAGCTACTCTACTTCTTTTCCAAACTAATAAAGTCTTAGCATAAACCAAGAATATTTTTGTGAGTCGATATGACAAATAAATTGAATTTATGCCCAAACTAATAAATTGCATACATTTACCAACAGTACATGTACTGTTTCATTTCTCTTGATACATAATCACTATAAATACAGGCTATTTTCAATACAAAGTATAAGTTATATAGAAAACCATTACTTATTCATACTGATATCATTTATATGAAAAATATTCTGTAGACTTTGAACAGGCCAATTTATCCTTATATACAGAAAAGCTAGTCATAAATCCTATTTGTTTTTGCTTTCATATTAAATCTTCTATTACTTGTACTCCCTAATTTGAATCAAATTTCATTCAGAAAAATTATTTTGTGGCATATATCATTATCTTATTTGCTATACTGGTGATAGGAAATAAAACATTATCATGTCCTTGAATCAGTAAACATCACATAAAACCGAGGTAAAAAGAGTCACCAATACATTTTCTGTTTTTTTTTTTTTAATTTCTGTGAGCTTATTAAATTATATGTATATTTATATGGCAAACTTATGTAGAAATTATATTGTGTGTAGTTTATCTGAATATATACTTTTTATTATGTTTAGGTTTGAAGTCAAATGGGAGAAAAGCAATTTAGTTAGTTTGCTTGAAGCGCAAATTCTATTGCTAATATATTTTTGTTCCTACAGTTTTTCAAGAATTTGTATTTACATTTATGCACAATTGTAGATTCATGCATAGTTTCATAAATTTTTATGCATAGATTCATGCATAGTAACATAAATTTTTATTTTATAAGTATTAATAAGTCAAAGAGGACCAAACCTAGCCATTCATTTTTTTATTGTATACTAGCTAATTTTTTATGAAGAATGTATCTAAAATAACAATCTAGAAGACTCACAATTTTAAAAAAATGACTTAATGTTCTAGTTATCAACAAGCTAGAAGTACCATACTAGCTCAGAAGTGAAAGGACATTCCTCTTCTTTTTTTATAAGGTATATGTAGCAACTAATAGTATACAGTTTCATACAGTTTCATCTTACACTCTAATCAGCTTTATTCCTTTGAGTTTAAACAAATTTCAGGATTGCACTTTCAAACAGAGATAATTAACTCTTATTTACTGATATATTTTTGGAAAAAAAATATATTAATTTGTAACAGAAGAGACAATGTAATTTAAAAAAATTAGACACTGTAGTTTGATCATTAAATGCTGTTTTTAGCATTTTCTCCTTTTATTTTAGCTAAAAAGACTTCTATTTATTGTGTTTGTCCAAGCTCAAGAAAGGTAAGTTTCTGCCACCTGCCTCCAGAACTCAGGGAATGGGCACATGTCCAAGATTTAAAAAACAAAAAAAAACAAAAAACAAAAAAACAAAAAAACATAATAAGAAGTTTTAGAATAAGGTGTTTCCTGACTGTAAATCAGGAACTCTAATAAGACATTTTTGGTAAAATTTTCTTCTTTGCAATGAGAGAAACACCCATGAGAACAGATTGGCTTGATTTCTGCTTTTAGGTAAGTTATTATAGATAGTTTGTTACATTCTATTAAAAGCATCCCTAACTAAAATATTAAACATATATATGAAACAATGTTTTTTAGGTGTTACAAAAGAGGTATCAATAGGACTGTGATTCAGGTATTTAATAGGAACTACAATAAAACAAAAATACAATTGGTGTGGGATGAATACCACAATAACCAGAGGTTACTGATTGAAGGCAGTTTTTAGACTATAGTAGAAAGAAAAGAAACCCAAAGATAAGCCAGAGGTCTCATTGTGCTGAAAACCAAAAGTCAAAATCTGTGGAGGCCATAAAGGATAGAATTTGTGGGATAGAATATCAGAATATGAGGGCACCCTAGTCCTATAAATTGTGTCCTTGCCTCCCATGTAATTTTCATTACCAGGGGATAACATTAAAGAGAAGCATTAGAGAATTTAAGGGCCACATGTATTCAGTTAAGAAGATATCAGAAGTTAATATCAAGGGAAGACTACAGAATTTTTTTTTTCATTTTTTTTTGGAGACAATATAGATTCAGTATTTTTGTGAGTCACCGTAGAAAGTGAACCTCACTGTAACCCTCCACCACCTCTATAAGGAACAAAATTAAATTCCCAGCAATCTTGTTAAGATGGAGGCTAGGAGCATTACTTAATTCAGAAACAATAAAATAAAAATAAATAAATACCTCATAAGTTTTTTTTTTTCCATAAAAAGACATTCCTGCTCTTAATTTGAGCAATTCTGTATTGCAAACCTTAAAAGTTAATTATGACAGCAGTGAATAGGAAAATTAAGAAAACTCAGGAGCATGAAGAAAAAAAAAATAGAGGTGTGGAAAAAATGCCCAATGAATAATAATTAAGGAAATATAGGTAGATAAATTAAAATAGGTGGACTAAGAGGTTAATATTGCAGATAAGAAGAGAATAGTTTTGAAAATCAGGTTAAGCCTAGGTTGTGAAGATTAAGAAATGTGCTCTATTTTGAGTGGGCAGTGGGGAGCCATTGAAGCTTTTACATTTAGAGAGTGAATAGCATCATGAAAGCAAAATTTTAGAATGATTTGCCTTCTGTGGGAATATAGTGAAAATTATCATGAGTAGAAATTAGAAATGAGGAGTTAGGAGATACCATTTATCTGTGATTACCAGAGACCAAGTTAGTCTGAATATATGAAATACAGAACAGAAATACTTAGAAGATATTTTAACACAATTGATGGAATTTAGTGAATTAATTGACAGAGATGAGAAGGAGTAGATAATAACATGATCAGGTGTTCTGAACTCTATTAAGGAATTGTGTCACTGACAAAATTAAAGACATCAGAAATTGAATTAACATGGAAGCCATGGCTATAAGATAGTTTTTGATCATATCAACATTACTACTCTGAAGGGACATGTGCATTCACATGTTCATTGTAGCTTTTTTGACAACTGTCAAGATATGGAGGCAATCTGAGTTTTCATGAAAGGATGAATGAATAAAGAAGAAGTGGTACATATATGCAATGGAATATCACTCAGTCATAAAAAAAGAATGAAATCTCGCTATCTGCAACAACACAGATGGACCTAGAAGATATTGTGCTGAGTGGAGTAAACCAGACAAAGACAAATGCCATATGATTTCACTTATATATGGAATCTAAAAAATAAAATAAATGAAACAAAACACAAACGTAAAGAAAACATTTTGATGGTTGCCAGATGGGAGGAGTTTGGGAGGATAGGTGAAAAAGGGGAAGGTATTAAGAAGTACAAATTGGTAGTTACAAAATAGACATTGAGATATAAAGTATAGTGCACAGGGAATCTAGTCAATAATATTGTAATAACTATGTACGGTGTCAGATTGGTACTAGATTTACCAAGGTGATCATTTCTTAAGTTATATAACTGTCTAATCACTACGTTGTACACCTAAAACTAATATAATGTATGTCAACTATAATTGAAAAATAAAAAGAATTATATAGAGAAAAATAAAATAAAAAACAGGTAAATAATGTTAGGAAAATACATAACTAATTTTATTATAAAGAGACTAGTATTTTTATAAAACTGAGAGCATAACTATTTAAAACATCATATAGAATTATATATATATATATATCTATATATATATCTATATATATATATAAATAAGCAAAGCACTATATTTTTGTTACATTAGTGCTAGAAGGGGCCTGGGTATGTAATGTATATTTTGATAGAAGAAAAAAAAAATTCCTAGATGATTCTAATGCACACCAATGGCTCAAACACTAATTCCTAAGTTATCTTACTGTTCTAAAAAGATAAATCAGAGCCAAAATATAAATAATATAAATAATAATACTTTAAATATTTTTCTTTAAATATTTTTCTTTGATAGTAAAGATGAATATCAATTTCTATATAGAATTATTAGCAGGTCACTTGTGAATTATCAAAATGATTCTTATATTGAGTGAACATAAAGCAGTTTATTTGTTGTCATACAAGCCAGTTCCAAAGTATATGTAACACATTTTATTGTGACTCCACCCATTGATTTTATTTTTGAAACAGTGACTACCCCCTGCAAGAGGGTTAGAGATTTGAGAACAGATATGTGAGGCAGTTATTTATAATTACTAGCACCATGTTATTTTTAATAATTAAGAATATCCTAATCCAATACTATGTAATAACACTATGTAATAACAAGTGGTTTCAGGTGAACCCTGAAAATTGCTGAGATACAGTTGACTGTTAATAAAATTGGAGATTGGCATATATGGATTATAAAAAGAAAATAACCAAAGTACCTGTGATATTACAAATTACTGGTGAGAATTTCAATTTTCCCAGATTGAAAGATCATTTTTAAATTTACTATGACAGAAGGTGGGACAAATAAGAGGAAATATAAACATGATCATTTTCAAGTACTAAAAAAGAAAAGGGATTAAAGAGGAACAGAAGAAGAGAAAGACATAATTCAGTATTTGGGTGAAAAACAAAAAGCAAAGAAATTTGACTTTACTAAAAGTAATTGAAATAAGAGAAGAAAAGCAAATGTTTCTAATGTTTTCATTTAAATGCCAACTGCATATTCTTATGTCACTTAAAAAAAAGAATAAATAACAGTAAGTTCTCAGTTATAGAGGTATTTTCAAAGAGATAAATAAATATTCCTTTATCTCATGATGTAGGGTTTTATTTATTTACAACTTTTGTGATTGGTTTACTTTTTAAAAATCCATTTTTATTTAGTAAGTATTTTATAGAATTCCCCATGTAAAAGCATAAATGATGGTCACAGATATGTAAACTACCTGTTCAATGAGTCACACACTTTTGGGAAGAAACATATGGGCAAGCAGAGAATAAAGTACAGTATGATAATTCTTAGGCATGTACATTTACAACAAACTAATCTACACTGAGTAAAGAGATGTTTTTTTTTAATGTTACATTAGCGACACTTCACCCAAGGAATAATAGGCAATCAGTGTATATTACGTGAAATGATAAATGAAGGAAAAGAGTAAAGTAGTATTGATAGGGACACGTTGTTTTAATTTAGATTTTTAAAAGAAGTATTAGAAATAATGGATTAACAAAGAAGGATATACACAGAAAAGTGTATTTGCTCTCACCACTGTCATTTGCTTTGTATTTTCAAATATAGCCAGCGTAATAAGGCAAGATAAAAAAGTGAATATTATGAATATTATAAAGAAAAAACAAGTCTTACTTGAAGATGAGATGGTTGCTTATGGAGAAAATTATAAGTAATCTATATAAAAATCCTACTAGATTTGTTGAATTTTTCAAGTGGTAGAATAAAAATTCATTATACTGTAAACTATAAATTGGAAAATAACATTTAAAGAGCGTCTTTTATAATAGCTTTGTAAAATAGCTACTAATAAATTCAAAAAAATGTACAAGACTTCTATTCTGAAAACTTTAAAACATTAGAGCGATACCTTGTTTTAAAATACCAAAAATATAAGTAGATAAAACTACTGTCATGTAGTTAAAGTCCCAGTATTAAGATGTTAATTGTCCCCTCTATTGACCTATATATTGAGGCACAGCCTTAAAATCCCAGAAAACAAGATGGTTTTAAAATATAAAAAGAAAAGCAGGTGTTAAAATAAGCAAGACAACATTTAACAAAACATGAGGGGACTTAACATTATTTGATTTCAAGACTAAAAATATTTTTAAAAGTTTCAGTGTGCAAACAACTAGAACAGAAACTTTACGATAGATGCTATACAAATGGCCAACAAGCACATAAAATAATCCTTAATATATTTAGCATAATCAGGGAAATGCAATCATAAGGAGATGCCATTTTATACCATAAAAATACCTTAAAACAAACAAACAAACAAAAACTAACAACACAAAGTGATCATGATGATATGATTGCTCGTTGGAAAGGAAAAAGTCAAAACCACTCTGAGAAAGTTTGACAGTTTCTTATAAAGTTAAACACAAATCTAGCATAAGATGTAGTAATTTTCTTCTCATTATTTACCCAAGCAATGCAAATATATGCTTACAAACAAAAACCTTGTAACCTTATATGTGAATATTTATATCAGCTTTCCTCTTAATAGCCTCAAACAGGAACTAAGCCAAATGTTCATCACTGGATAGTTGTTAAATAAACTGATTTATTTATATGTTGAAATACTGATGAGATTTAAGAAGAAATAAACTGCTGACACACAGGCAATACATACTCAAATTCAAATGAATTTGAAAAACAATATTTTAAGTAAAATAATCCTTGCACCAAAGGGCATAGGATATATTTTTTATGAATCAATTAAGATAAAGTTCTAAACATGCAAAACTATGCTATAGTGATAGAAATTCTATCAGTGATTACCGTAATGTGTGTGTGTGTGTGTGTGTGTGTGTGTGTGTGTGAATTTCCTGAAAAGGATTACAAAGAACTCTCTGGGATAACAGACATATTCTATATTGTGTTAGGTGTTGCAATACATAGGCATATACCAAAGTGGTCAAATCCACCTCTATAATAATGAGGGCTTGAATAATCTTATATTCTCTGTTTAATATAACAATGGGGTCATATTAAGGGTTTGGGAGCTACTAACACCTTTTGCACATAAATATTTAGCTGCTTATGTGCTTAGAATATGACAAAGTAAAAACCGAGTTGATTTCCCCACTATAATTTTTCAAAACTTGATAGCCATATCTGAGCTACAGATAACTACAACATTGAGTCACTTTGCTGCTCTTATTTTTGGGATGTGGGAAAGCAGGGCAAGGATGTCTCTTAAAGCCTCAGATTCACAGCTAAATAATACATATACCATGCAAATATACAGTGAAAGTATTTCAAAAATGACATGACAATATGCAAGATGAAGCAGGAAAAAATTGCCTCAACTTTTTCTGGTTTGATGAAAAAATTTGATATATATATCCAAGACACTTAGTAGACCCTATGTAAAATAAATACAAAAATAATTACACATAACCCATCATAGTAGCGTTACTGAGAACCAAAGATACACAGAAAATCTTCAAATCATCCATTGGGAAAAAAAATACATTGTATAGAGAAAAACAGAGATATGTTTTTGACTTCTCATCAGAAACAAGGGTGATCAAAGAAAATGATGGACATTTTTAGAGTGATGAATGAAAATTAAACAAATAAAAAAAATCTACCTCAAATTCCAGAATGAGCAAAAATACTTTCAAAATGAGGATTATATAAATATATTATTTGATAAACTAAGGCTAAGAAAATTAATTTTCCGTTGACCTACAGTTCAAATGGTGGTAAAGGACATTATTTGTGCTGAAAGATAATGATACCAGATGAAACTTAGATGTATAAATGTGACAATGAAATGCTGTCTCTTTAACCCCATCTTGTTCAAGCCTATTTTATTCCCATGGCCTTCAGGCTAATAACCTCTGCTTAGATAGACATGCTAATCATTAGAGGAATTCTGCTTGTGTCTGGAGGAGATAAGGGAAGTATGCATTGTTCATCAAAGATTTGCAGGAACCTCATGACCAGACTCACAGCAATTAGCACAATCTTCCTCAGACCCCTGCTGGCACCCAGATGTCTGTGGTGTTCAATCACCTCTTATCCCTTCTATTTCCCCTTCCCTTGACAGAAAAGAAACCTGAACTCTGTACTTTCTTAGGATGGGTTTGAGGAGCCACCACTATGGCTCCCATCTTCTTCGATGGCACCCTCTCAATCAATAAACATTTCCTTACTCCAAACTTTTTGACTTTTCAAATTGTCAAGCACACAGAAAATATTAAAAATGTCTATAACTGACAAATATTTGCATTAAAAGACCAATTTGTTTATCTCAGAATTTCCTTAAAAGTTCTTGCTGCTTGGGGAAAAATATGTGATCATCACCACTATCTATTTCTATAATTTTTTCATCATCCTAAACACAAATTCTGCAATCATTAAACTGTAAATCCCAATTACCTCCTACCCTCGGGCCCCTCGAAACCTCTAATTTACTTTCTGTCTCTATAAATTTGTTTGTTACAGATATTTTATATAAGTGGAATTATGTAACATTTGTCCTTTCTTATATGGTTTACTTCACGTAGCATAATGTTTTCAAGGTTCATTTATGTTGTACCATATATTAGAACTTCATGCTTTCTCATGGCTGAATAATATTTCACCCTATGTATATATCACATTTTGTTTATTCATTCATCTGTTGATGAACATTTGGTTTATTTCACTTTTTGACTATTGTGAGCAATGTTGTAATGGACATTGTTGTACAGAATCTGTATGAGTTCTTGCTTTCAATTTTTGGGAGTACATATCTAAGAGTGGAATTGGTGTGCCATACAGTAATTCTATTTTAGGTCTTTGAACAATTGCCAAAGTTTCCAAAATATCTGCACTATTTTTCCTTCCCATTATCAATGCAGAAGAACTCCAATTTACAGATATACTCTCTCACACTTATTTTCCATTTTTTAAAATTATTGCCATACTAGTAGGCGTAAAGTTGTATCTCATTGTGGTTTTGTTATGCATTTCCCTGATGCCTAATGATATTGACCATTTTTTCATGTGCTTATTGGCCATTCTTATAAGTACTTTGAAGAAATTAAATGTAGTTTTTAATTCAAAAAATGAGGGATCAAATAATTAAAACTATATCGTTGTGAGTTTATACCATGTGTGAAGTGAGAAGTGGCGAATATTGATCGTAAAGTGTGTAAAGTTAATCAACATTAAATAAGTCGCCTGCTGAGATAAAGATTTACATTCTAAGTGCAAGAGCATCAACCATAAATTAATAAAAATAGCTATTGCTAAAAAGCATTTAGATGAAACAAAAACATTGGAAGTATTTTACTAACCAAAATTTAAGAATGATGGAAGCAGCAGATGAACAAAATCAGAGATAAAAACATTAAAAACAAATAGCAAGATAATATACTTAAATCTATCCATGCAAATAACTACATTAAATTTAAGTAGGTTAAACATGATATCCAAAAATCAGAATATCAGGCTATATAAACCCAAATATATGTTGATAGAAACACACTTTATATATAAAGACAACTAAAATTTGAAGGTTAAAAATATAAAAGTATATGCCATTAAATAGGAAACATAAGAAAACTAAAAAAACTATATTAATATTGGACAAAATAGAATTCTAGAGAAAAATTATTACCTAATATAAAGTGAGGAACTTTATAATAATAAAAGGGTCAGTTCATCAGAAACACATAATAACTCAGGCGTACATACAATTAATAATAGAACTTCGAAATCATGACAAAATAAAAAAATAAATAAAGACAAAAATAGAAACATCCAAAAATGACAAATACTTTTTGGTGATTTTAAATTACCATTCTCAGTATTTGAGCAAGTAGACCAAAAGGTCATTAAGAATATAAATGTGAACAATTCTACCAAACAACTTAATCTATTTGACGTGCACTATATTCCACAACTGAAGAAGAAATACCAGTTTCAACCGCACAAGGAATGTTTACCAAGATGAACAATATATGGGAGCATAATATACGTTTCAAGTTTCAAGAGATTAGATTCTGATATAATGTCTTCCATGACAACAATGGGACTACAGGCTTGTACATAAATTATATTTTTATACTCTTTGAATTCCAATGAATATCATTGCTGTTCGTATAATTCTGACCATGTCTCTAAGTAATACACAAACTATGTACTGTACAAAATACAAAAATAAAATGCTTCTGGACTTTGGTCAAAATTTGTCTTGTGTACCATTTTCTTTACCAACCATGTTACTATAATAATCATAAGCTTGTCTCAACAATATTATATCAATGCCTAAATTTGAAAAAATCTTGTTAAATTTTATAAAAAGGCAAAACTTTTGTTTTAACATTGTGTTAAAATGAACATTTTTCATTAAATTGTTTTCTTTTATTCTAGTACATCTAAAGTATATATGATAAATGTTAGCTGTTCAACATGAATCCTGCACCTAGTATAATTTGTTTGAATTTAGCAATATTTACTTTTGAATTTCATTTATGATATTTGTTTCACTTTGTTGCCTACTAAGACTATAACTTTATTTTGCATTCTCCATGCTATGTAATCATTTGTTTTTAATTTTTTTTATTAACCAATTAAGTTCTATAGTTGTCTTATATAGTTGGTTGTTTGAAATCAAATCTCAGATTAGTTTCACTAACTTTTATAGATAACATAGATATTTATAGATAATATAGATATGGTCTATAAATGTCTATAAAATTTTTATTAAAATTCTATATTTTTTCCATACATATGTATTCTTAGTGCCATGTAGAATATTACCACTATTGGATAAAATATAAACAAAAAATTATTTTGCGAACATCATGACAATTTCTATATTGGAATCACCTTGGCTTTGTTTAATTATTGGTTGCTTGCTAGTTATTCAGTATTTCATATTCTCCATTTTTAGTAAGAGTGTGCACGTGTATGTGTGTGTGTGTGTGTGTGTGTGTGAGAGAGAGAGAGAAAGAAAATTTGGCCATTTTCTTTTTTCCTCCTTATTTTTGAGCATATATCAAATAAATTATGAACTTATGATCATATGTTGTGTTTTGAATATATTATGTCCAAAAATATAAGTGGATGACCTCTTAATGGTTTCTATTATATTAAAATTTCAGATTTTGTTTTTCTGGGTTCTATTTTACTATTTATTGTTTGTTTTATTCTCTGACATTAGTGGATCTATTGCCGAGACATTTCTTATGATCCGAAGTAGTGTCTGTCTATGTGGCAGTGGAAGAACATACAAAATTAAAGGCTGTTAAAATGTAAACATCTTTAATTTAGAGTCTACAATGGTCAGAAATATGGAGAAGTGGTTCCCTAATGCTTGAACTGTGCTATTAAGAATAGATGTCTAGGGCCACATTTTTCTCTGTGTAGGTGCTAAGTTTCATGGGAGTACTCAGAAGCACCTTAATATAGGAGATTTATAAGTGTGTAGTTTTGTATGTAATATATAGGAGCCATTTGAAGTGTAGGCCTGTAGGAGGGGTATTTATTCTTCAAGACTAAGTGTGATATTGGTTTTTAGATAGAAATATATGGTGATAATTTGAATTTTATTTACATTAAAATAAACAGTCTCCTATTTATAATAAGGATATTATTAAATATCTGAGTTGGGAAAATCAGTGTTTGTAAAAATGATTATAATAGACAACGGAGAGAATAGTTAGAAACTAATTGACATTTTTTTCATGAAAATGGTAGGTTTTTTGGGATACTTCTGGTGTACTTTCAGAGCAAACAAAGTAATCTTGTATATTACAAAGTTTAAATATCTTACAAGATGTGAATAGGATCACTGGAAGGGACCCCAAGATTAAACAAATGTAGCAACTGCAGATTCCTCTCCTTCTTAATAACCCCACAATTTATTAAGTGTTTGGACTGTTAAATTGACTACAAAAGAAAAACTAATCTCTTTTGAGATTAAAAAAATGTTAGCTAATATTACTTTTATTTATTAAACCTTTTAATTTTCTTTCAAATTGCAAGGTAAAAGTGAACATATTTAGCAATAGAACTATGACAATATGATCAAGAGAAGATAGAAGTAGAAGAACAATGCTCTACATAAAGGTGATCTTTTTACTTACTGGCAGGGTCAAAATACATAATTTTAAAAAATCATTAAGAAGTGATTCTGTATGTGTATAAGCAGTTCATCCTGAATCATTTAGATTCCAAGAACAGCAAAACAGGCTTGACATTTTTAAATAATATATCCTAGCAGAGATGAAGGTGCTTTCAAACATGCCCCACTGAATGCCAGAGCTTCCTGCTAGAGAATGAGTCAAAAGAAGCCTCGTAAGTGAATCAATGTGAGTTCTCTGTGTTCTGGTTAGAAATGTCATTTAAAATTGATGACAAGATTTCTGACCAAGATCTATTTTGGGCTAGCTTTTGCAATAACACTCTCTGACCTCACACATATGGCTTCTTGACCCATGTTACAGACATCTGAAATTAGAGATTAAATGTTAATGACTGTGCTGCATACATAGGCTGTCTCTTCAATCAGAAGTGAACCTAGAGGTAACTCCAGAAAAAATATGTGTTCCTCTTTGAAAAGCAACCCTGAAAAATATAACCTCACTAGACATAATCCATTATTAAACTTTGGTTTGTCTAGTCTTCTGCTTCCTATATTCCTGATGATTATCAGAAAGATATTAATTATAGTCAAAAGAGCATTGATGATTGAGATCAGCTCATCATGTTTGAAAAGTGAAAACTGGGTCTTCACATTTTACCTCCAAATAACTACTCATAACAGAATGCAAAATTAATGTTCATTATCTCATTTTAATTGAAGAAAGCCTTTCTGTCTAAAAAAACAAAGGCTTTCTTTTGAATGCTTTGGTCTTTTATTTCAGTAAGGAAAAATACAAGTGATTTATAAAAGTCTTAGAAAAAGTATTATTGCTGCATTTATACAATTTTGTACACAAATATATGCAGTCCAGGACAATTCTCAAATATGATCTCATGGAAAACAGATGAAACATTACTAAATGACTTATGCAAATATCAAATAACTTTATGTTTTAGATAGACTCAGATACTCACATACACCAAAAATAGGCCAATACACTGTCAATAAATAAATATTCACTCACCTGTTTTTATTTTATTGTCTTTAAGCACTCTGTATTAATCTCTTTATGTGCAATCGGGTACTAACAGGAGTGGGTGAAAAATATTTTTAAATTTCAGATTATTTTTGTAATATTTCAGTCACAAATAGGTAACAGAATCCTTCTTGCTTTTAAGATCTTGACACTATAGGATTTTATTATCATGACCCTTATTTTATGTGTCTTTGTTGTATCTTCTGACTTTTTTTTTTTTTTTTTTATCACTGATGCTTTCATCTTCTTTGGGGTATTATAACCTAAAGAGCATTCTCAGATTTCCTCTTGACTTTGACTTTGGCTCAGTTTTTTTCAAGATCATCACTATTCTGATATTTGAATGTTTCTTAGAGATTTATTCTGTTTCTCTTCTTATACTCTTATGTTGATCAGTACTTAAACTTCCTGACCAATTTCATCTCTTCCACTGCTGAACTTCCTTTATACTCTTTGAGTCCTAAATTCATAATTGCAACATCCTATTAGCCTTTCCAAAATAACATTTTTCCAATGTTCTCTCTTGATTGGTAATACCATCAACCATATAGTTTCTCAGTCCATAAATGAGTACCTATTTGTTATTTCCTTTTACTGAATTTTTATGTCTAGCAAATTGGTAATTATAGTCACTTAATATTGCCAGAGTATTAATTTCTAATAGTAGAATTTATTAATTTTTTATTTATAAGAAAATGCTAAAATCTATTTCACTGTAGTTATTTTAAATGATGTTTGAAGACTCATCCATTATTTTGTTACAGAAAGATAACTGAAGATATGACAACAAAAAGGTATGGAAATATGGTAATTCATCACATATAAATTAAATTAAATTTAAGAAACTAGTAAATAGTAATGAGAAAGAATCTTCTCTAAATTATCTTTTTATCACACACGAAAAAACCATCGATTGGTGATATTCCACTTGTCACCAAAGGGCGTTGGACTCAATTGTTTTGCTTATTGATTCCATAGCTTATATATTTACTGATTGAACAATGATTTTGAACGTGAGAAGACATAATTATGTCTAAATGGTAAAGAATATACCTTTTTCAGTTTCTTTGTTCTCAGGCTGCCCTCTGAGGTCACCGATATAATTTATTGTTATGCATCCTACCCCATTTTCCACTCTGGATATATTCAAATAAATTCTCCCCTTTACAACAGAAAAAAGTTTGCCGACCCCTTCCCCATATTGCACCCTACATATTCCCCAAGCTGTCTTAGGGAAAACTCTATTGTGACTGATTAATAATAAGTTAGTATGAGAAGAATGATTATGAAAAATTTTCAAGATTTAGAAAGATAGACATTGATAAAGTATTCACAATCTCCTGTTTCTTACTTTCTGCTTTATCTCGATCAAACTGTAGTCAAGCTTTTCTGCTCACTACAGGTCACTGAACTCTGCTTGTCCCTAGTCACTGACAAGGGCTAAAAAGCAGAATGTGCACCCTTATCAGCTTATCCTGAGAATTGACTAACCATAGGAAACATTTTTTTCTTTCAGGTTGATAATCATTTTCTCTCATTTATCCAATTTCCCCATAAAAGCTTATTTAAAGAATTGCCTATCCCTCCCCACCTATACAAGAAAAGCCTTATTCCTGTTTCATTTTGGGACATTTGTTTCTTCTTAATTGAATCTAGATTTGTTTTTATTGAAAAAAAAAAAACCATGAAATAAAAAAAGTGGTAGTAAAAAGAAAAGTATAAAATATATTTAAAATCTAAACAGTTTTATAAAAAACAGATATGAAACTTTTACTATAAGTGATGGGACTTTAGGTAATTCACTTGATCTTTCTGATGAAAACATTTACAAAGGCTTAAAGAAATCTTTTAAAAACACTTCAAATTTCCAATAAAATAATAAAAATCATTTCATATCAGACACAGAGACATATCCCAATTTTATATTCAGGAAGACTTACTAATATAAAGCAGTCAATTTTTTCTAAAATTCCTGAAAAATCTCAAAATGCTCTGTGTGTGTGTGTGTGTGTGTGTGCGTGTATGTGTGTGAGAATCTTGATATGCTAATTCCAAAGTTTATATTGAAATGAAAGAGGTTAAAAATGCCAAATGCAGATCTTCAAAATGTACAAGATAGGGTACTTTCTTCTTTTGACTTAGCATAAAATTACAGCAATTCATTGGCTCAAGTATTGATAAAATGATCAACGGAACAAAAATTAGTGTCCAGAAACAAACCCACAGATATAAAACACTTGGTTTACTATAAAAGTTGGCTCTGCATGAATGTGAGAAAATGTATTCTTTCAATGAATGATTGAATTGGTAATTTTTTTTCCTATATTAAAAATATCATGAACATATATCTAGCCATATAAACTTATTTCCATATGAATTATTATCTTAAAGTGAAAGATAAAACTAAAAAAGTTTCCAGATAAAAATATAAAGGATCATCTTCATGAGTGAATGGTAGGAACATATATCTTTAAAGAGATCACAAAATGTACAGAAAGAAAAAATTAATAAATTTGACTATATTGAAATTAGAACCTCTGTTCCACTAAAGATAATGGCAAATTTGGCCTTCTGAATTGGCAAATATATTTGGAACACATAAACTTACAGAGAGCTAATAACCAAAATATGTAAGTCATATATATTCTACATATCATCAATATATAAAGCCTATAAGTCAATACAAAAGAGAAATCTTAGAAGAATTATAGACAAAGACTTAAGCAGTGTTTTCACAAAAGTTGAAAGAGAATGCCCAAAGAGTGTTTAAATATATATAAAGGTGTGAGACTTCATTAGTAAATAAAAATATTAAAATTAAAACCACATTAATTTACATTTCTATGAAAAATAATAGTGGACATTTTTAAAAAGAAAAAATAATAAAACAAATTTTGGTATGTGAAAGGATAAGGACTCATAAAAAAAATTGTGAGAGGGTGATTTGGTTAACCACTCTTAATAAGAGCTTCATATTATTTACAAGATTTGGAGTATTGAATAAAAAAAAAATTAGTCTTTTTTCCAAGTTCCTGGCATCTATCTTCTAAAATCCTGAAAAATCTCCCAAGTTATTATTCATGAACCCCTTGGATCATACTTGAGTTTATGCTAGTAAACTAATTTATTAGCATAATGAGCATAATTTAGGATGAGGCTGATCATTAGACCAACCAACTATATGATTGGGGAACTGGGGCTCTGAGCCAGCCCAAACTCCATGGAAGGGAAGAGGCCTGGAGATCTTTAATCACATGGCCATTGATTCGATCAATGGTATCTACATAATAAAACCCCAAATAAGAACTATGAACACTCAAGTTCAGGAGAACTTCCTGGTTGGTGAACACATCAGTGTGCTGGGAGAATGATGCACTCTGACTCCCTGGTGAGAGGGCATGGAAGTTCTACATTGGGGAACCTCCCATACCTTGTTCTATTTGTCTCTTCATTTGGCTGATCCTGATTTGTATGAATTACTATAGAATTGTAATTGTAAGTATGGAACTTTCTTGAGTTCTGTGAGTTGATTTAGTGAATCTCAAATCTGAATGGGGCTATGGAAACTTCTCTGTGCTTGTAGCCAGTTGATCAGAAATGAAGAAGGCCCTGGGAACCCTGAACTTGTGGCTGGCATCTGAGCATTGGCACTCTTACGGGGGACCATACCTTTAACATACAGCATTTGCACTAACTTCAGATGGTTATAATAAAAATTCTATTGCAGTATAATAGACATAAGCCATGATTCTGCAATTATACTCCTAGGCATATTCCCTAGAGAAATGTATTCATGTGTGCATCAGAAGTAATGTACAAATGTATTGTTAGCAGCTATGTTCATCAAGTCAAAATCTGCATAAGCCATAAATCCAACTGCCTATCAGTAATACAAGAGAAAAATGATTTATATTTATAAAAGGAATACTGAGCAATGAAAATTAATGAACTACAACTACATTAAAAACATGGCTGAGCCTTAAAAACATAGCTTTGAATGACAGAAGCTTATCACAAAAGAATACATGTAGTGTTATAATTCTCTTTATGTATGACAAATACAGGCAAAACTAAACCATATTGTTTATGAAAATATGTACAGGTTGTTAAAATATATAGAAAATCAAGGAAGTGGTTATCATACATTTTAGAATAGTAATTATCTTTAGGGAGGAATGTTATTACTGGGATGAGGCAAATAGAGAATTCAAGATGCTGACAAATGTTCTATTAATTATTCTAGGAAGTGGTTAAATGAGTGCTTGTGTTGTAAAATAATTTTGCTAAATTTTTGCTTTATGCTCATTTTTATTTGTAGGTTATATTTCATATACAAAACAAATCAGAATGATTTAATAATGAAAACGTGATAAAGTTTTACCAACTTCCTTTGACTTACTTTGATCAATATTGATAATAAATATATCATGTTTATCACACAAATATTTGTAACTAAAATAATTGAAGGCAGTTAGTATCTGAAGGAGAGTTTCACAATATTATTTTTATGATTTATTTGATAAGAGAAACAGTAATTTATTAGCAAAGTTCTATGAGGCTTCAGCCAAACTTCTCACAAATTGCAAATAAAACATTAGGATACAGTCTAAATAAATGAGAATTTAGAAATGTTTGCTTTTCCAACTCCGTAACTGTATGAGCTTGTTGTCACTTGAGCCAGGACCCAAAAAATTAACTAATGTTATAGAAATCAAACTTAAAACTACCAAGTAAGTGCATAATGTTGTAAAAATTTATGCCATTTGAAATCAGAGCAAATCAATATTTCGCTAAATAAAATGGAATATTTTTAAATAATCAGAATATTATTTTTGAGTCAGATATATATCGCCACTCATTCTACAATATTTATCATAAATTTTTAATGAAATATTTAAAATATTATAGTCAATAAGTTTTGAGCTTCATTTGATTCCATCCCCCCAACTTACTCAACATTTATTTTTAAAAGTTTTTCATAATTTAAAAATAATATGAATATAGTGAAAAATTTTATTATTGTTTTCATTTACTTTATAATTCTATTCCTTAAATCGTTTTAAACTGGATGCATTAAAATGAATTTTTTTGTGTTTCTAAAAAGAGTATCAATTTTTAGCCTATAGCAATCTTTCAAAAACTTGATTGCACATAATTTTTATTATGATATATAAATTCTGATTCAGTAGATTTTGAGTGAGGCCCAAGTATCTATGTTTTAGAAAAGCTCTATGAAAATATTCAATGTGCAATAAAATTTGTGAATGAATAGATTTTACAGAAATTCTTATTTATCTCATCTTTTCCTTTTTTCAAAGGTATTTGTAATTATCTCTAGTATGAAATAGTTCAATTCTTATGATACATAATTTCCTCCTATTTTTAATTAATTTTTAGAATCGTTATAACTTTGCATAGAATATAGAACAAGGATATTGTAGTTTTCTCTTTTTGACTCAAGGATAGATAAAATTAATATAAAGGATTTCTCTCCTTTTCCGTATTCTGTAACAATCTGAGATCAATTGAAAATTATGGCTAGTTCTCCTAAGATAGCTCTATATTTTTATTAAAACACGAATTGCTATTTGAACATATACATCTGAATCTACAAGTTTTGGTTCTTTGATCAATTTGATTCAAGTACTCTCCAAGCAAAGGATAAAGTGCTATGTTTACCTATCTTGGTTTCAATACCATTGTCTGAAAAAGAGTGGGACTCTCTAGAAAAAGCTTTCAGTATTCGAGGACATAACATGCCTCATTACATATCCCAGTGCACTGGGCTACCTGACAATACAGCTAACCCTATTCCTCTACCTTTCTGTTTTCTATGGTGTTGGAATAGCTGAACCTTTTGTAGCCATGTATCATTGGCCTTAACAGTAAAGAAAAAGCTCACATTTCAAGTCTAATAGGCCCACATTCAAATTACAACTACACTTAACCTCTCATAGTATTATTTTTATGATCTGTAAATAGGAATAATTGTGCCTTTTGAGTGGAAAGTATTGACCACAGGAGGAATCTATTGTATAAGAGGAAGAAAAAAGGCATGAAGAGTAGCTAAAGGAAAAGATTATGTTAACTTAGTAAATGCAGAAAAGAATGATTTTGAGAAGAGAATAGTTTTGTTGTTTGTTTGTTTTTTTCTTAAGACCAAACGACAACAACAAATCAGGAAGAATCATAGAATGTTTTTCAAGCCATTAACCAAAACTGTAAGGGAAGCCAAGATCATTGCAGGAATCTAACCAGGTGTATTTTAAGATCTCTGTCAAAATTGCCCTGCAAATTCTTGACTGCAGGTGCCCACAGTATATTTGCCTTATGATAAGAACATATAAGTATGAACAAAATCAGTAGAGTTAGTAATTTTTAGAGATGGAGTAATAGATGCCTATGTAGATCCATCTTATAGTCATCTGGGAAGGATTTTGACTAAGGTCAGTGCCACAGAGTACTACCTATATCGTAATATCTGACATTCATTAAACGCTTAATCTATGTCAGGTACAGTTCTGAGTTATTTGCATGTGTGGACTCATTTAATTCTCGTAATAACCCTACGAGATAACTATAATCATAATCTCCTTCCTGCAGATGGGGAATCTGAGACAGAGAGCTTAAATAAATTGTTTAAGGTCACTCAACCTGTGTGCAGACATACAAAAGTAATATTAATAATTACAGAATATAAAAGACAATATGTCAGCATCGTAAGTTTTTATAATTTTCTAAGTAATTTTCCTCTTGCTTCACTCATAAAAAACAAAATCACTAAATATTATCTCTGTGTGAAACTGAAGCTGTCTATCTTTTATAGGAAAAAATTGATTATCAAATTTCGTAATACTTATAAAGGTGAATTCATGTACTGACAAAAAATAGTTTTTTTTAATCCACTTGTTAGGTAGCTAGTCAGACATGAGCAAGATAAATAAAAGAATAGAAGTCCAGCCTAGAACCACACAAAGAACACCTCAATGGTAGTAGAATTCTGGGTATGTACATGCACACTAGGCAAAGAGTTATATAGCATCCAGGTGTCAATCAAAATGACCAGTTGTCAATTACATAGGAATGCCTTTGGAACTACTCATTACAGCCCAAATATAATGCAGACATTCCCACTTCCGGGCCTTTTTTGCCCTCTAGGCTCTCTTTTTTGATGGTTATAGTGCTGGAACCATGTGCCTCCTTGGGGCATGCTTTGTCTTTCTCCATGTGCCTCCTTGGGACATTCTCTGTCTTTCTGAAATATACTTGTAATAAAATTATTAAATCTCAATGACCTGTGATTCTTCACTGAGTCACTTGAAGAAGAACCAAGAAAAAATTCTAACTACGCTTCTCAAATCCCGATAGGCCTTGATGGTGACACAATTAATAAAACTTACATAAATTGATAGAAAAAAAAATAAATCAATAGTCAACATTATTTTACCATCTAAATAAACTCAATCTTTGCAATTTATCTTTCCCCAGGTAGAAAATACTTCGAACATTTTGACCGAACTACTTTGAGGTATCTGGCTTTTCTCCCCCTTTTCTTTCCTTCTTTTCCTCCTAACTTCACAGACTAGCTATAATAGGAATCATGGCAAACATGTTGGTGTTTTTATCAGAAAAGACTGTAGACAGTAAGAGGAATAAACACTTTTTTCTTTTCCCAATTAGCTGAAATTTTTCAGATTTTCAAGTAGTTCAAATGTGTAAAAGGGAAACTAATTTATGGAGCTTTCTATTTATAGTTTTTATATATCAGCATATTATAGAACATCACTACACAGACATAGATACCCTGCAGATGGGGTCCATCTGTTCAGTTTGATTTTGCTACTTTCTTATGAACAAAGCCCAGACTTCTACCTTTTGAATTGCTGCTGCCTTAAACACTCTCTGCATTTCTATACCATAGACTCTCAGTGTTTTCTTGACTTAAATATTGTTCTTTTTCCAGCAGAAGACTTGTTTTGGTAGAAAATTTGCCTCCATATGCAATGTGTTACTGTGGGCAGACATTGCCAGTTGTATCTTTTATATGAATTCCAAATGTAAATTTATTCATTAAAATGCTTCCTGTTTGCACTAAAATTCTAAAAAATAATGTTTTAAATCAACACAATGAATGCATAAATGCTGTCTTAATAATTCTTTTGTTACTTTAATTAAAACTATCTTTTCTACTACAGCCTTTTAGTACTGACTAAATTGACAAGGAATTGCAATAAAAAATACAATGGCAAAGGAGTAGCTTAAATCTCCAGGACACATCAGCATAAACATATGCAAGGCACACTGTGTCCTGCTCTCTTGTCCCGTGAAACAATCTAAAGTTAGGATGAATGATTTCTAGGCTCCTTCTGCCATCTCTTCCATCTTCTTTTCCATGTGGATTAGAGCAACAAGCACAACAAAAAACAAAAATGACAGAGATGAAATTAAGAAATCTCTACTACCTTTACCTCCATTGGAAGACCTACAGTTTTGGGGGGAACTTATAACTTCAGATATGAATGTTTCCAATCACCTGTGTCTCTTATCAGTAGTAAATCTACAACAACACAGCAGTTGTTTGTAGTGCAACAAAATACATTATATTGGAGGAGAAAGAATATAAGAGCATGCTTTTTATGGGTAGACAGCTGTTTTACATATAATAAACAGTGTTAAACTTTTCTACATCAGAGCTTTCTTGCTTTGTGATTAATAATGCTATAGGTTCACTTCCCTCCATCTTAGAGCAGTCTGCTCTAAAGTCCTTTTTACCTGAATGGATGAGAATTGTAATCTCTTTCATAGTTTCCCTCCCTTTTTATGCCTCAATCTCTCTTTTAACCCAGACTGTTTTTATTTTTATTTTTTGGATTATTTTGCATTTATTTATTTAAATTAGTTTCAAGTATACAGTCCATTGGTTAGACATCTATATAGTTCATAAGACAATCCCCCAATTGCTCTCTCCCTCCCCTGCCCTCCACCTAGCCATCATACTAATGATAACTGCATTCTCTCTGCTGTGCTCCCCATCCCCATGACCAACTATCAACTACTAATTTGTACTTCTGTAAGTTTTCACCCCATTCTCCCAGACCCCCGAATCCCCTCCCCTCTGTCTGTCACCAAATAGTCCACTATATTTGTGAGCCTATTTTTAACCAGTTTGTTCTTTTTGTTCCTTAGATTCTACATATAAGTGAAGTCATATGGTATTTATCTTTCTCTGTCTGACTTATTTCACTCGGCATAATAATCTCTAGGTCCACCTATGTCATTGCAAATGGTAGGAATTCATTTTTTTAATGCTGAGTAATATTCCATTGTATATATGAATCATAACTTCTTTATCCAAGCATCTGTTGATAGTCATTTAAGTTGCTTTTATATCTTCACTATTGTAAATTGTGCTGCCATGAATATTGGAGGGCATAGATCTTTACAAATTATTGTTTTGGTTTTCTTTGGATAAATACCCAGAAGTGCAATTGCTGGGTCAAAATGTATATGTATTTTTAAATTTCTGGTAACCCTGACTGTTTTTCTTGGGAGTTTATATAGCTCCCTTTGAGTCTCTTTGCTCTGCTAGTGAAGAAACAATAGTGTGTTTGTTTGTTTAATATTCCCAACTGTGGAAAGACTATCACCTCTCATCTCTCTCTCTCTCTCTCACACACACACACACACACACACACACACACACACACACACAACTCTTTTTTGAGTTACCACCTTGCAGGAATTTCAGTGTGATTGAAGTCCCTTCCTTTTTCTACTGCCAGGTATACTTAGAGGTGGGAGTTTAAGGGCCTCAGTCAGGGAAGATTTGATTTTGAGTGAGATAATTGAATCTCTCTGGAAAGAGGAGCCTCCTGCCTAGAAGCTGTAAGAACCAGCGTTACAAGTGGTGATCGTCATACCTCAGAACTCCCAAGTAGACTCGATCACTGTCTTCAGCAAGCACATATTTCTCTAAGAGCACGTGACTCCCCAACTTCTGTCAAACTGTACAGGCAATAGAAAAAGAGTAAAGTCTGAAACCACAAAATCCTATTTTGAATCTTGGGTTTGCCAAGTATTTGCTCTGTCTTCTTAACTTACTTCTTATACAAGTAAGCCTTGTTTTTGCCCATGTGAAACTGACTTTCCCTAACTTCTGCAACATGCTTCCTATTGTCCTCGTACCTTATATTTGCCCCTAAATTCTTATTCTCAATGTGTTTAGTATAATTTTAGAGCATGCACAAACACATGAGATTTTATACAAATACCAAATTATGATCTTATCACATTTAGAGAATTCTTACAGTGTTTTCTGTCCCTTTTATCCCTTTTTCTTTTATGCTTCAGTCTTACATTCAGAATTTCATTTTTTTAGCTAGTATATTACTTAAATACTATATTTTCAAAAATAATTAAGTAAACAAGTTTGCAATTTACTAATTTCTAATATGTAGTGTCACTGTTTTTAGTCTCTATTGTGTTCTGCTGATATATGCTATTCTTTTATCAATAATGGTATGGTACATTTTATAGCACATTAATTTAATGAGGAATAACAACTATAATACATCAAAAATTTTATCCAATTTCTCATTGAAATATTTATTTATTCTTATAATAATATAAATACATATTTAATTGTTATATATAATTACATCAACTATAAAAAGAAAATCACTGGTAGAAATTAAGAAGAATTAAAGAAACAATGTGTGAAACTAATATACCTATAAAGATCTTTGACAGACCAAATAGACTCATACAAATAAGGAAACTTTGGATTCTGCTTTGAATATAGTAAGTTACAAAATAATGTTTCTTCCACTCTAACAAGAAGAACAAGGCAGATGGCCTATAAAATTATAGTTTTATTTAAATCTATAAAAGCTCTAAGAATCTAATCAAACTTAAATGAATTGAAATCAAGAAAACGACCCTTTCTTACAGAAAAAAGAGTCCCACTACTGATTTTTGACTTAATGGAACAGTAAGAAAGGAAGAAGGTGCTATTATTAAGAATCAGAAGAAACAAGCTGGATAGGTTTTACAATTTTTGATAGTTAAGAATGGACCAGTATGAGTGTTTAGATTCTGGAGGAATCTGAGCCTCAATAGGAGTATGCAGTCCCCCATCAACAATTTCCCAAAGGACTTTATCAGAAAATAAGAGTTCAGCAGGGTAAACAAGACTCATCTGAGCATTCCAGGTCCTTGAACAATAGGAAGAGCCCACCTATACCCAGAAGACAAATCCATCATTTTATAATTTATATATGCATATCTATATGGATATAGATGTCTCTTGCCCTCCTTACTTCCCACCCATTTCCTTCCTCTGTACGTGTATGTCTATGTATAGGTAGAAGATGAGAAGGCAAAATTCTTTTTAATCACAGGAAATCTAACTATCTACCATAAAATCCTCAGGGATCTACAAAAAGTATTTTAATTCTAGAAGTATTAATTAGTAGCAGTATTTTAGTAGTAGACTTAATGAAGAATTACCTAAAGTCAAATGTATTTCTATATATTAGTAACAAATGGAGAATAAATTTTTTAAATACCAATTATAGTTAGCATAAATAAATTTTATATAAATAAATAAATTTAACATAAAAATGTGCAAATTATGTCTTTGAAGACACAAATTATTGAAATAATTTTAAAATACCTCAATAACTGAAGAGACATGTTCATAAAATAGAAGCCCTGAAAATATTAACTTGCCAATTTCCTCAAATTTGTATATTAATTGCATGCAGTCTCAATTAAAACAGAAGCAGACTTTCTTGAATAAAAAAAGACCCTAAAACATATTTAGATATGCAAATACCTGAGAATACACAAAGCAGTTAAAAGAAAAGGTTTTAAACTAGAAAAAAATTTTCAAAATATATTCTTTCTATACTGATTAATCAAGATATTCCACAATAAAGTAATGTTTAGTAATCAAACCAGCATGATGGAAGCATACTATAGCCCCCTTTAGTAAAAAGAAAAATTTCACAAGGCACAGTAACATCATCTAGAGGAATAAAGGAGTTAATCACTGTTGCCCAAACTTATTTGACCACAGAAGCTCTTGTCCATTCACTTAACTCCTATTAATACCTCTCCAAAGTAGATGTTAATGGAATATTCTTTGAGAAACTCTGCTGTATACCTCTGTGACTAAAAAATAACAGCATAATCTCTAGAGCAACATGCATGTTAAACTTTTTTATAATGCTAAAATAAACTACCAAAGTTTACTGTGTTGTAATTGCAGTATTTTGACTGCTGTATATAAGCAACATTTTATTAAATTCGATGAATCCATGGTTGGCTAATTATCCATTTTTGACTTACTGATGACAAAGCTTGACTAAAGAAAATATGATCGAGTCACAATTGTTGATCCTCAGAATTATCTTTATCAAAGAAGGAGTTCTAAAATGTCTGGAAAAAAATACCTTTAAAAAACTTTGTTTACTGTATGTCCTGCTGTCCAATTAAGTGATCTAAATTAATCGAGCAGAAGTCTTTATGTTACATATAAAGGCCATCCTGATGGTTAGGTTTATATGTTATCTTGGTTATGCTACAGTACCCAGATATTTGGTCATACATATCTGGATGCTGCTGTGAAGGTATTTTTGAGTTGAGGTTAATATTTAAGTCAGTAGACTTTGAGCAAAGCAGTTCACCATCTATAATGTGGGTGGGCCTTATCCATTCAGTAGAAAGTCTTAGAAAAAGGCATTAAGAAAAAGATTGACCTCCCCAGAAGAAGAGACAATTCTGCCAGCAGACGGCCTTTGGACTTTAGCTGCAACATCAGCTCTTTCCCCAACCTGCCAGCCCACTCTGCAGATTTTGGACTTGCCAGCCTCCACAATCAAGTGAGCAAATCTTTAACATTTTCTTAATATTTATTTTTGTGTTTTTCTCACATCTTCTTGTTTCTTTAGAGAACCCTGGCTACTACAGCCACATATTCCTATTTTTATTTCATGTATCTATCATTCTATTTATCAAATCTATAAGATGCAAAATTCCTTTCAATGTATTATATAAAAAAATTCTATTCTGAAGTCACTTAATGCATCTGCTCTAAAACCAAAGATCATATACTTCTTATGCAGTAATGTAGAAAGAGGAAGCATATATAAATTAATTTTCCAAATGTGCCCATTCATAGAAGCTTGTCATTCTGATAATGAGTAATAGATATTTCAGCAAGCAACTTTATTTCAAAATTCATTTGATTTGGATAACAATTTATCTGTCACCATGAAAGAGAAAGCAGTGGCATATGTTAAAGGGTTTTTCTTAGATAAAGTAGCTCTGAAATCTTGGAGTAAATGTCTTTGAGGAATGAGCTCAAGGTATTGGACATCATATTACACTCTCTAAGTATCTGGTCAATACCTCTATGTTGTAGTTTGACTCATGACATTTGGTCAGGAATCCAAACCTCGGTAACCATTTATTTTGCTAATTTTTCTGACTTACAAGGTAAGATTTAGAAGAAGAAAAAAAATGATTACATTTAGTTGCTAATTTTTATGCCCTAAAACCTTTAAATTTCAAATTCAATTTTTTTTCCTGATATTTTATTTGTCTTTAATAAAGATTAAAAATCTGTCTGGTGACTTAATTTTATGACCAAAATAGTGAATCTTGATATAAGAGAAGAACTTATTTTTTTTATCCCCAAGGTTTGTCTTATTTTCATGTGTAACAATTCGGAAGGAAAACTATGGTGTTATTTAATAATAAAAGTAGAAATGTAAACTGCCTGAAGATGAGCAAATTCATGAAGTTTAGTAAGTAATTCATATTTAATTGGCAGTCCAAACTTCAATTTCAAGCAATAATAAGAAATAATACTTTGCTGATCTTATCCATGGAGTTATAAGAACATCATCTTCTCTGAAATCCTTCCTGACTAGTTCAGAAAGTCATGAGAGGGAGGGACTCCTTCATGTACTAATAATTGCGGGCGGGGGGTAGCGGGGAGGGTGGCGGTCCTCTCTCTCTATCTCCTAGCTTTATCTGTGTTAATACTTGCAATTCCCTGCAAGCATGCTCTTCTGTCCTGTTTGTTTCTATTCATAATAATAGCTGAACCTCCTAAGTTGGCACTCTGACATTTTTCGTTAATCCAAAGTAGGCTACATTGTTCAAGGCCACAAATAATTTTCAATGTCCTATATTGAACATAGCAATATACCCTGAAACTTTCTACATATAAAGACCACATATATTCTTATATTCAACATTTCTTACATATTCCTATATCTTCACTTAATTCTCAGTTTTCATGTCCTCACATTGACATATCACAATAAAGGAATAAGAATCTCCTCCTTCCACTTTTGAAATTATAGTTATTCCTATTTTAGAGACTCACAAATGCCTGGACTATGGAGAAAGAAAATAATATCTGAATCAAAATTACCATGACACACTCAATATGATTCCATCATATTTTTGTCATTTAATTTCTCCTGAAGATATTGCAAAGCAGTAAAACAACAACAATAAAAGAATGGACAAATATGAATACCCCTGTATAGTGAATTTGTCCTGCCAAGCCAGCATGCTGGGATCAGTCTGTATTTATGTTAAATTCATAGTTCTACAGACTCAATGGCTCAATTGTGTTCTGCGTCTCCACTACATAAATAAAATAAGTGGGCAATGATCGGTCTGTTTAAAACTGATGGTCAGAATTTAGGAAATATAAAGGATGCTATTCCGCTATCCAATATGGGATGAATACATATTGAGGAGGAAAGAAAAGGAGTTATTTGTTCCTTACTATAAAATACCTGTTTAAATATTAGAGTGGCCTTTAACTGAGATACTGTGTGATCTCAATCTCATCAACTCAATATCTGAGATATAGATGAGGTTTTATAAAATCAAGTTGTTAAACTACTCCAAGGACAGAAACTCAAGGTATTCTTATATTGCGTTCCAATAAAATAGTTGCAACGCAATTGGTGGAGGTACCATTCTCAAATCAGAAAAGCATAATAAGTTACTCTTTGTTAAATATCTTATCTGTGCTAGGCTTATAGTATATACATTATCCTTAAGTGTTCTAGAATCGAAAATGCAAAACTTCATAGTATTTGCTCTTTGCCAATTCTTAAAATACATGGTATCATTATTTGCAGTTTATAAATGAAGAAACAACTGAAGTACAGAAAGATTAAATAATTTACTAGCCAGTCTCCTGGCTAGGAGCAAAGGTCAAAATTAAAATATAATTCTTGGCAACATGCTTTTTAAAACATTTTAAAGCAAAACACATCACATATTTAATAAATTTTGAACTAAACTTAGCTGAATTTTACTGTTTTCAATTTTTAAATGTAGTTTTCCTGAATTGCCTACATTTTAGCATGAAAGAAAAAGAAAAAAAGAATGGCAATGTAAAATACTATTTTCCGGGAAAGTCTTTCAAACTGAAATGTCGGAAAATCACAATTAAAAGTCTGCATGAGAATTCAGTAACCAAAACAATAACAATAATAACAAAAACCCACAAAAAAAACTATTAAGCTACTCATGCAATTATTCAAAAATATATTACTGAAAACTATGAAGTTTTCATTTGATTTTTTTATAAAGCAATTTATCATAATTTACCATAATTCTCATCAGTTATTTATAATTGTCTTTTTTCATGTAATATTTTAGAGACCATGTAACATATGAAAGCACAGTTTCCTTCAACTAAATTATAGCATGTAAGTAATTCACGATGTTAGTAACGACACCACACACACGTCAGGAGGATATAGCCCTATCTCTCCAGGTTTGTGTATCTAATTGCCAATTTTTTTTAATCTACAATTAAATATTAAATAGATACCTCTAATATCTAATTTTATATCATATCATCCATACCTGCAGTTAAGGACTTGGCCAATTATGTCTTCATTTTCACCTTGGTTACTAAATATTAGCTTGAATTTAGTCCAGCCAATGGCTGAGGCAACAGATTGCACATGGGAACGATCAGACAGTGCTTTACCACTGGCCCTTCATAATGCGCCTTGTTTCCCACTCCAGAACTTCCCTACTATTACTGAGGCATAAGCCAGCACGGTCTTACTGCTCATAAACACAAATTTGGAAGTGTAGTTTTTATCCTCAAGGTGAATCTGTGATGGGTGGCAGGGAATTGATAGGTAAATTCTTTTATTTTCCTCCTCCTGGACTTCCTATCCATGGTGCTTTGTTTTATATGACCTGTTGGTAGTCCTGTGAGATTGAGCTATTGGTTGTGCTAATCTAGTAAGTAGCTAACTCGGTTACACTCCTGATCCTTGTTCTTACTTCTTTCCAACCCTACTGCTCCTTAATCCTCACACTTCTTCTCAATCATTGCACTTCTAAATACATATTAACACATAAACTTCTGCTTCAGGCTCTGATTCCCAAGTATCCCATACTAAGACAGATACTTAATAAAAAACTAGTTAATATGTCAAAAAAATTATTAACTATTGATTTCCTAAAATCTGCTTTCCACATTGTCTTCCCCATCTCAGTAAATGGCAACCCCATTTTTTAGTGCCTCAAGCTCACAACTGAGGTAATCCTTGTCTTCTCTCTTTTTCTCATACTTTACATGTAATCTATTACTAAAGTCTCTTACATGTATGTTCAACATACATCTAGAGAACAATCACATCTCTCCACCTACACCATGGTCACTCAGGTCCTAGGTACCATCAACATTCATTAGAATTTTTTCAGTATCCATCTAAATGATACCTTTGTTTCTATACTCGACATCTACAATTTATTTTCCATGTAGCAGAGGTAAGACTCTTTTTAAAATGTACATCATATCATGTCACAAGTCTTCATACAAACCTTCAAAGACTACATTGCTCAGAGTGAAGCACAGACTTTACAGTAGCCTATAAGGTCTATTGTTTTAAACCCTTGTTATTTCTCTAATTTCATTTTCCTGCTACACATAAAATCTTCACTCCTAATTACAGACCTCCTTGCTGTATGTCAAACATACCGAAGATCCTTCTCTACTTGTTATATTTTATTAGCTTCTCATAAGTATTTAAATAATCTAATAACCGTTTGAGCATAATACCTGACACATAGTAGGAACATGATAATCACTTCTTATGACTTTTGGAATAAAAACTGCTATTATGTTTAGTGCCTCAATCCTACCAGTAAAACGAGTACGATGACTATACCAACCACCAATGATAAAAATAATAATAATATGTTATCCTGAATATAAGTTAGGAAATATGAGGAATTAGCATGAGACAGTAGTCCATAACCCAGAAAGCATTATACAAACCCTAATTATTTAAATGCTTAATTTATTCATAGTACTAACAATCACTTTTTTCATATTTCTAAGAATTTATGTGTTTGATGACTGAGTGTGTCATGGTTGTATCAGATTATGACATACCTGTGTTAAAATGTCACCACATCTTTCCTTCTCCTCTCCTTCCATTCCAATCCCATTATCTAATTGCTATACATGTATCTGGTCTTGTTTGTTTCCTCTTTCCTTCTAGCAATTATTCTGTTTATTTTTTTAAAGTCTCTATCACCATTCCTTTCCAGGTTCACTTTTATATTTCTCAGATTCTCTATCATTTTCTATTTTCTTCTTCTAATATAATTTTAGAGTTTCTCAGCCAGTGTTTGATCTCAGGGTTTGGAGTTGTCTGTTGCCATGGATACTGTTTCAGCTACTTGCCCACAGGAGGGAGCCCTCTACCTGTTAAAAGGTAGGCTGGCAGCAGTAATGTTTTTGCTCAAGAAGAGGACAGTGGAGAAGGGATCAATTAACAATAGAGACATAAGATGATTTATTTTCTCATAGTGTGCATTTCTTACTGCGCAAGTGTGGCATTTGGCACATTCTCTAGACATAAATGAGGCGCTCACTAGTTACGTATATGACACAATATAAAAGGCATCTAAGGGCTCATCGAACAAATATTTTTTTCTCATTTCTTTAACCAGCCCCATCTCTTTGCATTGAAATCTCAATATAAAATAACAAACAAAAATCTGTTACAACTAGGCATCAGCTAGAATAGTTCCCCTAGGAGAGAACAAAAATCAAAATGACTGGTTCCGAAAGAAGGTAAGATCTAAATGGAACAAAGCAATTGAGAGTCCTAAGAAATTATGGAGATTTGTAAGATCTGTTTGAAAGAGTAGAGTCCTTGAAACAAAAAATAAATTCAAGACAAACTCTTTACATTATATTTTCTTTGGTAACTATTATACTGAGGGAAAAATAATTTCATTCAAGGCCAAAGAGTGATTTCTAATCCAGGAGACCTAGAGATGTTTTTTTATAGATGTCTTATACTGTCAGTTCCACAGATACACTTGCTCTGAGACCTTGAGGTTCCTGAAGATGGAGGGGATCTTATGGCCTTCTCGGGCAGTAATTTCTGCTCACTCACCTACTCCTGATGAATATGATTGTGCTTCTTGTAGGTTTATAGCTTAGAATTTTTTTCCTGGGCTGCCCACTTTTAATTACTGACCAATTAACAATTTACACTAGTAGGAAACAATAACGTATGATTACACCTAAAATAGCTACCTTATATGTGCTCTCCTATAGGCAAAAATAAAAGTGCTAAAAGTCCTACTGAATGTGTTTAAGGTCAAATATGAAGAAAAGAGCAGTGAGTAGTCTAAGCTGATGGGCCAAGGAGCATAGTACTCTTAAAAAAAATGTAAAGTTTAATGTCCTATATTTTTTAAGGATCAAGATAAATTTTTAGCTGTCCGAATTAATTTGAAACAACATCTAGTGTTATGTTTGCATAGCAAATGCTAATTTAGCATGAAGAATAATAAGTAAAATCAAATGATTGGATTATACTCACATAAATAAAACCTAAATTTCACTATTGGAAAAATGTTACAGCTTTTTTGGAGAATAGAGATTTAAGATGACAGAATTCTTCTTTGATCCATACTGAGTACCAAATTTAATTATACAACATATGCAAGTATAAGAAAAAGAAACCCTAATGTATAATTTCAAATGTAAATGAAGCAAAGTAAATTTGATAAACTGTCTCCTTTCTTTATTTTATTTTTACTCATTTTCCTTCTGCAGGGTCCTTAGCCTTCACATTTCCTTCATATCTAGGAACTCCAATTTCAAAATGTTTAATTATTGTCTATATTGATAGTAGAAATCTCTTTTATTTGAATATCTGAATGTAATTTAAGGGAGAGAAACAAATTCCTCAAAAAAAAAAAAAGGACTAAAGAAAAGAGACTCCTATTACCAAAAATAAAAAATAAAATAAAATAAAAATAAAAAAAGGAAAAGAAAAGGTCACTTAATTTCTATTATATACTAGCAGAGACTAAGGGAAGACTTCCTTCATAAGAGCAAAAAGGTTGTGGCTTTCGCCATTACTTCCAAGATTTAAAGTTCTTATATATCCTATAACACAATTAAAGAGCACAGACTGATTATTTTCATGTGCCTTTTGAAGATGTCAGTCAGAGAAAAGCAGAAATTTAAAAAACAATAATAATTACAGCATAAATTTAAATAACAACTAATTATTAGACCAAACTCTCAGTCTACTACTATGATTTGATTGAACTGATTATATGTCCACACATAATACTTGTAAATCCAGCCTGGTTTTGAAAAAATCAAACAAAAAATAAACAGAAATCCCCACACATATATATTTTTACATGTATTACACCAATACATACATTTATTTTTCCCTGTTTAATCTGTATCTATTTAATCTTAAAATTGGAGTTCATGATCCTAGTCACACTACTGTTGAAAGAGGAGAAAAAGAGATGTTGAAGTTAGCCTAGTAGCCAGGATTTTTTTTTTCCTAGGAGAAATATTCCTAAGCCATTTACTGTGATTCTGAATCTGTTGTTCTGCTTTGCCTTTATTGCTATTCCTTTTCCCAACCCTTCAAAAATGTGGCTATTGGGAAATGTTATTACAACGTATTCAGTTTAGCTGGCTTTTATTAAAGCCTAATCGGCCCATGTAATCTATTTTATATGTTTCTGTACCATTGGCTGGATTGTATCTCCTCAAAATAACATTTTTAATATATTTGCCAATAATAACCACAAGTAAACTTGTGAACTTAATAATAAACATTCAATGTTCATGTCCTCAAGCATTCACGAAAATAAGGGAAAAACGCTTCCCAGAGAATACCATATAGGAAGAATTTTGTATGTGTTTTATGGATACTGGTGAAGGGTGGCAGGCTAGTCTGAAACAAACTGAAAAGGATGCTGACATATAGCACTATATTTTTGGAAATGTTTTTCAGTTTAAGTCTTCTTTTTATAAGCACATAAACCTTCTTCCAGTAGATACTACCATAACTCTGCCTTATGTGGACCTAGTGTTTTAGAGAATATTGCTATTGTAGCAACAATAATACCCTCAATATGTTTAGTGGTAAAGATGCTAAAAATAAAATAAATTTTTGACCCCAATCACAGAAAGCCGTGTAGAAATAGATTTTTGCTTCATAATATAATCATCGAGTTATAATAAAAAGAGTGCCTCTCTTTCATTCTTCTTCTCTTTCCCTCTCTCTCCCTCTCTTTGTTTCCCTCTTTGCTTCACTCCCTCTCTCTACTTCTCCATAGATAATAGTTAGTAGATACAGGTAAAATTCACTAAATGCATACATAACTTTCTATTTTCTTGACATCACTAAGTCAAGAAGGAAAAGCGTTGGTTATTTCATGTGTATTTAGAATTAACTGTGTGGTGGAAGAAAGTGAAAAGAAGAGTGCAAGGGATGAGAAATGCCATTATATCAAAAGAAAAAAAAAATAGATGACAGATATAGATTTAAAATCCTAGTTTTCTTATATATTAATTATACTGAAATTTGTTTAATTATAAACATTTCTTTCATAATATATAGCAAACTTTTATGCTATACGATTTTTACATTGAAAATGTTTTTCAAATGTATTAAACTATTTTTTCTCTATTTCTAATATTGTGATGGACTTCCACCTTAAAACTAGTATATATAGCTGCTTAGGTGCACATCTCCTAATTTTCAATCGATGAGAAAAAACTTCTGCTATTTACTCTTTTAAAAATGACCTATGGACTCAAATAAAAGAGAATTTTGGAGTTTCTTTCATTTACCCCTGGAGTGATGTTTCCTTCCATGAAAAATTTATAGAGTCTGTCAATAGATTCTTTATCATTTTCCTGCTTTCTAAACAGTTCAGCAAGCATGGAATCATCTGCTATTTGCAAAGAAGAGTTACTTGAAATTTATGATCTATTTATATTCATTTTTCAGTATTTTAAATAGCATTACACAGAACACATTTAAATCTATATTTGAATCTAAATCAGATGTATCTACAATGGAAAATATATGTGGACTTGATTATATATATTATCTAAGATATATTAGCAGAAACTAGCCAGATCTGCATTGTGCTATGGTACTGCAAATGCAGCTGCCCATCTTTACATTAGCGTGTAGAGTCTGTCTGAATGCAGATAAAAGTATGACTGAAGAGCTTAGAATAAATCCCAAAAAATGAAATGAAATGAAATGTAGTGATTTCTAATATATCTGGCTTGAAAACTCTGCTTACCAGTTTAAAATGTTTTAAATTTATTTACCTTCAGAAATAATAACATTTTAAGTAACTTGTCTTTTCTCTGTTAAGTACAGGGTGTCTGTGTGTTTGACTTGACATTGAATCAGATTTTTCTCAGAATTGTATATCAGCCTCACATTTCAATTTGATGGTAGTTTAGCCTATTTGAATAAGATACGTTTTTAAAAAATTAATAAGCTTTATTTTTTGAGCAGTTTCACATTTACAGAAATTGAGCAGAAAGTACCAAGAATTTCCTTAGTCCCTTTACTCCACAATCTCCCCATTATTAAAATCTGACATCAGTGTGAAGCATTTGCTACAATGTAATTCAAATCGATGAACCAATATTGATATATCATTATTGACTAACTATGTACCTCTATTGGTACACTTACCGGTTTTTTTGCATTTCTCTCAGACTTTGTTGTGTATTTTTCTTCATTCTTTTTCTTCTCTCTGTCCTTCAGGTTACATCGTCTCTATCAAAAAATCTTCATGTAGTTAATTCTTTCTTCTATCAGTTCAAAACTATTTTTGAGTTCCTCTGGTGAATTTTTCAGTTATTGCACTTTTCAACTCCAGAATTTTCATTTGGTTCTGTATTATCATTTCTATCTCTTTCTCGATGGTCTTAAAAGTGAGAAGTTAAATCATCTACTTTAAATCTATATCCACTGCCTACCATCATAACCTCCTTTGCTTCTTTGAGCATGGTTTCTTTTAGCTCTTTAAATGTATTTTTAGTGGCTCCTTTAAAGTCTTTGTTAAATCTGACATCTGCACCTTGTCACAGTCAGTCCCTGTTGTTTGTTATTTTTCCTGTGTATTGCACTTTCATTCTTATTATATGTCTCATAATTTTCTGTTAAAATTGGACATTTTAGTTCATTTAGAGCTTGCTGTTGTTTACTTTTTTTTTTTTGTTAGACTATTTTAATGCTGTCTATCCAACACTGCTTCTAATGATGTGAAGCTCTGATGTTGCTCCTCAGTGGACACAGCCTTGGCATGCACACAGTCACCTGCGATGACAATATTTTAGCAGCACTTTCTCTCTGCTTGTCTCATTTCCAGATCACACTCAAGGTTAGGTTCTACTAACTGCCAACTGATTTTTCTACTTTTTTTCTTTTACAATAGTCGACATAAATTGCTCCGTGGTCTAAGGCAATTAATTAATTTTTGTCTCCTTTGCAGGGGTAGTTTTTGAACAGTCTTTAAGGTATGTTCTAATCCCAGGAGGGTTCTTTGTAGCTATTTATTTTCCTTGTTCTCTTTTCTTAAACTACTAGGCTATGGTTTACTTGTTTTGCTCTTATGAAGCTACTAGCCTCCTCTTAATTGTTTACCACCAGAACTTGCCCCCACTTTTTTGTTTGTTTGTTTAAGAGTAGTTACAGGTTTGAAGTTCCCTAACACTCAGTTTCAAATATAATCAGTTTCTTTACAGTGAATCTCAAAGCTTGTTGTACTTTAGGATTGCATCTACCTGTGGGAAAACATTCTCTGAGCCATGGCTCTGTAGCTAGAGGTATAAACAAGTGGCTCACTTCTCTAAGTGACAATCCTGCTTTAGGAGCATAGCACTGGGCAGGAGCAGTAGCTTTTGATATTGTTGGCTTATTGCCTTCAACATGGAATCACCTTATAAACAAACTAGGGCAAAGATGATTGGGTCTTAGTATTCTCAGCATGATTCATCTCAAACAAAGAATGTTCTGTGACTGGAAGCTGGATGCAAGAGGGAGTCTCCAACCTCTCAGATGCCTTCATCTGGAAGATAGCCTCTGTAGGGATGAGAAATGCTGGCGCCGCCGCTCCTAGGAAGACACTATAGCCGTTGGTTAGGGAGAGGAGTTTTATGTTCTTGGCTGCCCGTACCTGCAGTAAAGTTTCTGTCATACTCTGTGTGCAAGGAGAAGAGGGAGAGAGTTGTGATTCAAATGCTACTGTCTCCTGGTATTCTTAGTGAGTTGTGGTAAATTTTCTTCAGCAATTTTATTTTATTTTATTTTATTTTTACTTGCTGTATGCCCTTAAGACAATTTCCAAAGAAATTTTAATTCTATATACCTTTTACTAGTTATATCTGTTTTGCTAGCGAGGGCTTCAAAGAGCTTCTCACGCCCATGTCCAGAAGTGGAACCCTACAACTCATGTAATTTAAGTGTTTAAAATAAAATGTTATCTTGTAAATTTTTTAAACATCACATGTTACTTATAAGAGAATTGAGGCCTAAGAATGCTTAGTAATTGTCTAAATTTAAAAATTGTGAAAGAGCAAGAACTATAATCTAAGTTCTTAATCCTCTAATGTTTTTCCTTTACTATCTGCTGTTCTAAACTTAATAGTATACAAAATAGAAAATAGTTCCATTTAAAATTATATATTTTAAGAGAAGCATTTACTCTTGTTGGCTACAATAAAGAATCTTCATTTAAAGACTGACAGACGGAGATTCCAATAGACTAAATATTTTAAAGGTTAATAGAGATTGAATACACTAATCCCCTACATAATATTCTCTCTTGTTTACACTACTATTTATAATTGCTGTTGTTTTTGTGATTGATGTTTTTAATAGGAGAATAATTCTAATTCTGTTATCTCAAAGAGAACTGTAATGAGTTATTTTCGAAATATAGTGATTTATGAATTGGAGTATCACACAGGAAAGGTATCCTTCTTGTTTTCATCAAGGATGTCTAAGGAAGTCTCCAGATATATTGAACAAAAGTTATTGAAAGAGGATAAATTTACTATGAAGACAGAAAGTTAAAATCAACACTAACAAAAGTCACAACAGTTGTAAACTTGGTTCTCTCACAGAATTCACAACTTCATAGAGGAAACTTCACATGTTTTATGTGAGGCATCTGAGTAAGAATCCGAGAGTGTTGAACAAGGACTTTAAAGCACATGAATAATTTTTTTTCTGCTGGAACTTCTATTTGGTTTTATGATCACCTAGCTCATGCAGTTTGAACTTAAATTTCAATCATTCTTGGCATAAGATATTAAAGAAAAGAAATATGTCTCACTTTGAGCTTGTTTTGTTCACTCTGAGTATTGCAAAATTTTTGATCTATTAAGATGATCAGAAGATCAAGCACATTGGATTTAATTTTAACATGTGACAATTTTAATTTCGCAATTAATAGAAAGCATCCTAGAGCATGTTATGGAAGAGAGAAAGAGAAAGGTTGTTTAGATTTTTGTTCAACAATAAAGAGCCAGAAGCAGAGTGTGATTGCTTTAACACAATGTTATCAACTGCCCTTAGGCCTCTGATCCCTACCTTATGTACTTTTAGTAAAAACATAGAGTGAGAGGGATGAAATAAGAGTTAGTAAGAATGATGCAAACTTTCTCTGTAGGGCCTGTGGACAACTTGGCAGCAGGATTAATGACATCAACACCTTTGATCTTAGACATTTAGTAGCAGAATAGGTAACAGTAGCGCTTTTACTCAGGTCTAAATTGTGACAATAGAGCTTTGTTACCACAATTTTCACATTTTGCTTCCACAGCAGATATGGATATACCTATAGCAGGTTAAAGAAGGAGAAAGGTATCAGATAATCTGCAGTAGCCAAGGAATTCTGTGGTAACTTCAAGATTCTGAGAAGTAAGAAAATGTCTAAAGAATAGCTGAGGCAAACAATTGAAAAAACATTTTTTTTTTTTAGTTATGATATTCTTGTTTTACTTTTTGACTCATGCAGTGTGAGAAACATTTATTTAAAAACATTTTTTTTTCTCTTCCAGTATACTTTCTTTCATTTACCAAACTCCCATTTAAAAAAAAAAAGAGAGAGAGAGAAAGAAAATCGAGCTAATAACATGAATAAATTTTATGCTTAAATCAGCAATAAAATTATTCTCACATGTATAAAATGGAGGTCCATCAGCCCATATATTATGTTCATTATAACAACAAAAATATATGTAAAAGTTAAAACACATTATTTGACTGCCTGGAAATCATATTCTGAAGATTAATAAGACATTGCTGTTTCTTTATGAGAGTTCTTTGTTCTTCAATCTTGCTACTCTGGGACTGATATTTTTATTTGAAATTACAAAGCCCCCCTGGCCCCACAAACATACATCAAAAGGAACATTCAATATCGTTATCAGAAACATCACTATAGGCAGTCATTTTGTTGTATTCTCTCACAATGATAGGAACCTAAATAAGATCACTAAATGAAAGAGTCTGACAGATCATGTTGTTTAGATTTTATATTTTCCCTAAGAATCTAATAAAACAGAAAATGAATAACAGAAATTGCTAAATGGTTAGCAGAAAAATAAATACCCATAACGCTAGAGCTCCACCATTTGGTCACTTGATTTAAACAAAGGGCTTTAAAAAGACTTTCTAAAATTTAGATTTGAAATCATTCCCAACATTCTATTTTATTATAATCATATGCAATCATGTATACTTATTGATTTTTTTTTAATGGAATTTTAACTAAGGAGCTCTGAATTCATTATATCTTTAGGGAGCCATGTTTCCTAAACATAAATGTGAGAGGGAAAAAAGTGAGACTCTTTAAATCTTATGATGGTGCAATGAAAGAATAAAATTGAACGGTTTTGTTTTTATCCTGACTACCGATTATTCCATTAATTGTTTAACATTTAGAAAGTACCATTAAAACAAAGAAACAAACAAACAAAAAAATAGGTTTGCATCATGAGCAGAATGCATTTAAACTAAATATTTAAAATAAAAGGAGGATTTCTGATCAAGATGGTGGAGTAGGTAAATGCTATGTATGCCTCCTCTCATGACCATATTAAAATTACAATAAAACTACAGAACAACCATCATTTAAAGTTGCCTGAAGTCTAGATAAACAAGTCCTACAACTAAGGACATACAGAAGAATCCACCTCGAGACTGGTAGAAGGGGTGGAGATGCAGAACAGGCTGGTCCCTCATCCTTGTGTAGTGGTTGAAAATTGGGAAAGATATCTTGGCTGCTGAGGTTCCCCCCAGAAAAGCAAGGAGTTCTGGCCCCACATCAAGATTCTTTAGCCCAGAGTTCCAGTGCTTGGAAGAAAAGATATCACAGCTTCTGAATGTGAAAGCCAGAGGAGATTGTAGTTGATTGTGGAGAGTTACAGGAGTATTCCTCTTAAAGAGCCAGTGCATAGACTTACCTGCTGATAGACTTACTCTGAGCTCCAGTGCTGGGGCAATAGCTCAAAAGGCACTAGGGACATATGAGGAGAAAATGAATTATCTGACTTCAGGGAAAGGGCTGGAGGGGTAGCTTTCTCCCAGACAGAAGTGCTGGCAGAGGCCACTGTTCCTTTGTTGATCTCTCCCTACACTCAGTGTGCCAACTCAAAACCTGGCTAAGACTGATTGCCTACCCCTGGTGCTTCCCTGAGAACTTGCCCACCCAACATGAGGGTTCACCCAAGCTGTTTCCAGTGGCCGTTCCATACAAATGGCCTATCTTGGCTCATGCTGTAAACTTTCTAAAAATCTCTCAAATATTCACAAAACCCAAACAAGCAGCATCTGGCCTTGGTGTACCCTGTACCCCTTGCTGAGCATCTCCAAGCCCAGCAATAATGGCAGCCCATCTCAGTTTGCAACTTGATCACTCAAGGCACATCCAAGACCAGCACTGGTGGTGACTATCTGCAGATTGCTTGGTGGTTCATGCCAGGAGGCCCTGGCCTGCATGCCTGGTGGCCAGCTTTGGTCTGAGCCAGAGCACTACCCAGGGCCACAACCAAGTATGACACACCCAAAGAGAAAACTGAGAAGGCATCAGAACCCTGCTAAAGTGAACGCTACTTCTATACAACAGCTCTTCCAATCTAGTCACCAGCCAGACCTCACAACTAATCAGCTCGAGAGTCAGTCTCTCCCACTGACATGCAAATATCAACCAAGGCTCAAGTATAACAGGAAGGCACACACAACCCTGCAGCACCCAACTCAGGTGACTAGGGAAATTGTGCCCCTAAGTCATACAGAACACCTACTACATAAGGCCATTCTACCAATACTGAAATACTTAGCCCCTCTACTTAATACATAGAAACAAACATAGGGAGGCAGCCAAAATGAGGAGACAAAAAAAAATGTCCCAAATGAAAGAACAGAATAAAGCTCCAGAAAAAGAACTAAACACAATGGAGACAAGTAATCTATGAGGATGCTCAATGAATTTAGGAGCAAAGTAGATGAATTCAGAATTGAAGAATACAATAATTGAAATCAAGAGTACATTAGAGGGAATCAACAGTAGATTAGACAAAGCAGAGGATCAAATGAGTGATTTAGAAGATAAGATAATAAAAAATATGCAGTCAGAACAGTAACAAGAAAAAAGAACCAAAAAAATGAAAATAGTTTAAGGGGCTTCTGGAACATCCAGCATACAAATATTCTAGTCATAGAGGTACCGGAAGGATAAAAGAGAGAGCAAGAATTTGAAAACCTATTTGAAAAAATAATGATGAAAAATTTCCCTGGTTTGGTGAAGGAAATAGACACATAAACACAGGAAGATCAGAAGTCCCAAACAAGATGAACCCAAAGAGGCCTACACCAAAACACATCATAATTCAAATGCCAAAGGTTAAAGACAGAAAATCTTAAAAGCAGTAGGAGAGAAGCAGTTTGTTACCTACAAGGGAGTTCCATAAGATTGTCAGCTGATTTCTCAACAGAAACTTTGTAGGCCAAAAGGGATTGGCAAGAAATATTCAAAGTGATAAAAAAAAAAACAAAAGACCTACAATTGAGATTACTCTACCCAGAAAAGCTGTCGTATAGAATTGAAAAACAGATAAAGAGCTTCCCAGACAAGAAAAATCTAAAGGAGTTCATCACCACCAAACCAGTATTACATGAAATGTTGGAGCGACTTCTTTAAGAAGAAAAAAAAGAAAAGAACGATGAATAATAAAATGGCAATAACTATATCTCTGTCAACAATTACTTTAAATGTAAATGTGTTCCAAAGATTCTCTAATCAAAAGATAGCATGGCTCAATGGATAAGAAAACAAAATTCTTACATATGTTGCCTATAAGAGACTTACTTGAGATCAAAAGACATACACAGACTGAAAGTAAAGGGATGAAAAAAGATGTTTCATGAAAATGAAAACAAACAAACAAAAAAGCTGGAGTAGCAATACTTATGTCAGACAAAATTGACATTGAAATAAAAGCTATAAGAGAAAAAGAAGGACCCAGTCAGTAATCTCACTTCTGTGTGTTTACCCAAAGAAACCGAAAACACTACTACAAAAGGAAATGTGCATCTATATGTTCATTGTAGCATTATTTACAATAGACAAGATATGGAGGCAATCTGGGTGTCCATCAATAGATGAATGGATAAAGTAGAGGTGATATATAGAGAATATTACTCAGCCATAAAAAAAAAAATGACATCTTGCTTTCTGCAACAACATAAATGGAGCTAGAGGGTGTTGTGATGAGTGGAGTAAGTCAGACTGAGAAAGACAAATGCCATATGATTTTACTTACATGTGTAATCTAAAGAACAAAATAAACAAAACAGAAACAAACTCATAGATACAGAGGACTTTTTGATCATTGCCAGATGGAAGGGGGTTTGGGGAGATTGGTGAAAAAGGGGAAGGTATTAAATAGTACAAATTGGTTGTTACAAAATAGTCATGGCGATATAAAGTATAGCATAAGGAATATAGTCAATAATATTATAACTATATATGGTGTCAGATGGGTACGAGATTTATTGGTGTGATCACTTTGTGAAAAAAAATGTGTTTGAGGAGTGTACTTTTTGGTTCTCCATTCCCAGGGTAAATAAGGAATGAATCCATGATAAATAATGAATCTGACATTAGAAAATATAGGTGATTAGTATTGTGAATAATTAATATGTCTTTTTTAGGACTAAATATTACTTATATCAATTGCCTCAGTAAACATTTTAGGGTCAAGTTATGAAAATATTTGAGATCAATCTGTTTGTTAAAGGTCTGATGTAGAGATTCCTTATTAACTGAAAGTAAATCTAAATATTTTAGGTGTGAGTGTTATCATTGATATTTGAAAAATTTAAACATTTGGCTCCTAATTGTACAGGAAGTTCAAAGACTTCTCTACATTAACAGTTTTAACTCTGCTCCAAAATGTATTCAGTTAAGCTAAATAAATTGTGAAATATAGCAGGAGTTAGATTAATTCGTTTGGAAAGATTTTAAGAAATGTAGCCTCCCATTGATTGCTTAGAATGGTCACTAAATGAATGATTTTGAGCAGGACTATATTGTATTACACCACTAAAGTGTATATCTTAGTTTGGATTCCCTTAAAATAGATCCTGAAACAAGGACTTAGGTACAAGAGTGAGAAAATATGACACATGAGAAGAAGGAGGGGGAATCTTCCAATATAATCGTACATTATCGGGGTCTTTACTGTTTTGACTCCAAATTTCCCCTGGACATTTGAAGAGTCAAAATGCCTCTCAAAATGGCCCATCTAAAATGGTGATGAGAGGAGATTTGACTTTGGATGGTGAACACACAATGCAATATGCAGATGATGTATTATTGAATTGTACACTTGAAACCTATATAATTTTATTAACCAATGTAACCGTAATAAATTTAATTTAAAAAATATGGTGAACTAACTCAAAATAAACAAAATAAAATAATAAATAAAATAAAATAGAAAATGCTGGAGTTCTCAACCAAAGCCTATATCCCCCATTGCTTGAGGATTGTCTTCCAGGGTTGTTATTACCCATGCACTTCTAGGCTGCTCTTCTGGCCACATCAAGCCAGGGTAGAATGCTAGAAAATTCAATGAGTTAAGTTCAGATAATAGCAACTTAACTTGAATATGACTTACATGAAATTTTCCACCACAACTGAAGGTGAAATCAGAGATAGTTCAAAAGAATGTGACGCAGGCAACATAGACAAGTTCTACACTAAGTTTTGAGGGGAAAACAAATATACAAACTGATTTTTTTTAGCCCACCTGAACGCTGATTAGTGCTAGCTAAAATAAAAAATTTGTATTATTAATAGAGTACTGTTCTTTCTAACACATGCAGTTGTTTGGGGAGATAATCTTAATAAAATACCTGCTTTAAGGGATCCTACTAATTCCTGATTACCAATATTAATAAGATATTATCTAAGTCTGAGATTATTGCTAAAGAGATTTTTGATAACAAAGTGGTGGTATTTATTCATTTTTCTTTCACATTTTCAACAAGTGTATATTCACTGTTTATAGTATTCTTATCATCTTTTGTTATAAAGTCAGCACCCAGAATTCTCTGCATCAGAGAGAGCCTATCATGAGCACAGATGTGCTTAAAAGCCAGAATGTCTACAATGTTTACATTCCTCAGCAGAAAAATATATACATATATATGTAATAACTTCTCTCATATTAATATTTATATGTCATCTTATTATCTAAATATGAGTTTCTAATAGAAAGATATAGTATTAACTCTTATCCTAGATTTAGCAATGGGTCACAACATCATTCAAATAGTTTTTTTGGAACAAGAACATCCTGCCCAAAATTCAAAACTCAGAAAATTTTAGTAATTTAGTATTTTAGAATTTGAGACATATATTAAGTTGATTAGCTGAAGGGAAGAGCAAAGTTGTCACGGTGACCTACTAGGGTAGTGGGCCAAAAAAATTGGATTCAGAGAACAGAAACAAAGCAGTGGATGGCACCCTTCTGTTACATGGGTCCCATTGTCAGCTAAGTGATTGTGGGTGCGGGTCTCAGGCCCTGGACTTTCCTGCTGGAAATGGACTCTCTGAAATATACTTTACTATCTATAGAGAAGGCACTTACTGGCATCTTTCTACATTGCAACTCCTAAGTGTATCTTGGTTCTAGGCCTAGTGGTCTAGTGAAATTCACTAATTAAACATTCATAGTATCACCTAATGCTGAAATTGGAAGGCATTTTAGAGGTCAGCTAGCCTTATCTTTGCATGATGCATGATTCAATTATTTAGTACCTGTTTGCCCGAAAGGCAGTGTACTGGGAATGTTATCTCTTAGCCCTCCTGAGATCTAAGAAGCAGCATTATAAGGTTATACAAAAAGAAGTTGATAGCCAGATTGCTGATATTTAAATTCTGGCTCTGATTTAAATTGTGTGATTTTGGACAAGTTAAATACTCTGTGCCTCAATTTGCACGTCTGTAATATGGAATGATAATAATACTCAAATCATAGGGATGTAAAGTTTTTTTTTTTTTAATATTTCTTGGCACTCAGTAATGCTTAGTGAATATTTACTATTTTCATTGTACTCTGCTCAACTTAATACTTCTTCTTTCTCATGGCTCTTTTCTAACAAACTCTTAGTGTTATTCCATACTATCTCATCATAAAAGGAAGATATCAACAAATCCTCATTCTCCTTTGCCTACTGTTTAGGAAAAAAACATAAAGGTATCTTATCAGTTAGTTTAGCTTGCTGGAAGTTATGTTCATTCATTGAGTGAGTTTAATCTATGAATTCCAGAAATCAACATCTTTTAGTACAGCACATCTCAGAGGCATCCTAGTTATGTTATCATTGTCTAAGATCACCTAATGATAAAATTGGAAGGCATTAAAATTTTTATAATCACTTCCAATTTTTATATGTTCTGCAATGTCAAAAATTTGTGTAAATGGTGAGATTCTAACTTCAAAATAATAAATTTGACACTATAAATTTGCATGTCATTTTAAGTGAAACTGGAAGTTTCTGAGTTTTGTTTTAGATAAAATAGAAAGATAGTGGGAACAGAGACTATCTATATTTCATGTATTGCTGTGTTAATAGTACAATGCCTTTATATAGAAGACTAAAATATTGTTGAATGAGTAAACTAATTAGTTTTTAAAAAGTAAAATGTAAATTTTGTAATAATTACAAAATTAATAGAAATACTAAATGTGTATTTTACTTTATAAAGGGAGAGAACTGATATGAACATGATAAATTTCTATTTCCATCAGAATACAGATATTACAATAGACAATGCATTCATGAAAATAACTATATTACTGTTTTAGTGGGAAAAGTCTTAATACTCTTTACATATTTGTTTGCTAAATGATGTGCATATATTAATATCTAATTAGTTTACTTTTGCTCATTGAGTAGCTATATGCTCTCTATATATTCTCAAAGCTATACATTTTTAGCAATGGATATATGAATGTAAAATATATCTTCAGCTAACAGGAAATAGAATATTTTATTAAATATTCTCATCTTAATGACAGATTCCAGTATAAACATTTATTTGAGGCTTAGCGAGGTGACAGATTCAATTTGTCTATCGTACAAAAACTAAGTAAATTCTTTCAACATTTTGAACATCAACTAAATGTTTTAAACTAAATGTCTTAAACTAAAAAATAGCCAGGTTGGAAGATTTTCTGAGTTCCTTTTAGAGAAATATGCTACTTTTATTTTCTATAAATAATTAGCTGGTAGAGTGATTTCTTTATTCGTGTGTTCTTCTTTTTTAACACTTTTTCCTTTTGTGCTTTTATACTTTATACTTTAGTATACTAATGCTGAAATTGGAAGGCATTTATACTTTATACTTTAAGTTCTTACCACAATATTAGAGACTACAATTCAGGATTAGACTACTGTCTGCTGTGTTTATAAATATATAAATTGTGGCTGTTTTCACTGTTATATATTTATACATTCACTATCCTATTTAATTATGATAGGTATTTTATTGTGAAACATATATAAATACATCTTTAGCATGAACTAATATATGAATGCAAATAAGCACAGAAGTAATTCCTTTCCTATGACCTTTGCTGAAAATTCAACTCTTTTTTCTTTAAATAAAATAGATTCAATTTATTGTTGCTTTCTCTTATTCTACTATTTCCTAAATGCATTTTATTCTTCTGGTTCATTTTGACCTGATAACTACTTTATTGGTTCCAATAATTCAGCCATCTCATGTGCTCCATATCCACAAGGACATAATTCTTTTATCATATTCTTATTCTGTCATCTTATGTTTTAATTATTCTTCATATTTATTTGAGCTCTAATTTGAATACTCAATCTCTCATTACTTGGAAGCATGAGAAAGTATTATATTTGCATATTCTCTAATTTTCACTGTGAGCTTTGCAAGAACAGGGTCTTTCACAGTATTATCGTTGCCTAGCCTTGCACCTATCATAACATAGAAGCTTGATAACTTCAAAGTTCATAGACTATAGAAATTCTATTTGAGAGAATATTGAAGTGCCATATAAAATTCTACTAAAATTATTTTTAAATTTGAAAATTACTTTTCCATTCCTGTTCTGAAATAATGGAAATAATATATACTATAATTATAATATTTATTGCAATTATCAACAACATAAATCTTATATAAAGTAAAAAGTAAAAGTCTCCTATAGTCTTATTCGAGCTCCCCATTTGTACAGATCATCAAGGCTAATAGTTTGAAGTAAAATTCTTTCAGACATTTTTTTCCACCTAAAGTAATTTTATAAAGAAATTTGCTTTATATGGTCTATGAGTGTGGAATGGGGTGACGTATCCTTGGGTGATCAGTTCAGCTGTCTTCTACTTCAAACACTAAGAACTGTACACTTGGCTACTATGCCCTTGCTACCACCCTGACTTGGAGCTTGGCTGAGTTTAGGTATAAAAAGCCAGCAATGGAAAGGAGCTTAGTTGCTGGCATATGTTGAAAAGAGTTAGTATATGTTAGATTTTCAAAGCTTAAGTAAACATAGGTGATAGGACACTTGTATGTATTAAATAATGCCAAAAAATTTATTTCTCTTTGTTATTTTAGTTTCTCAAAAAGAAACAGAATTATCAGTTCAAAGTAGGAGCTTTCCATCCTGAAAGAAAATTCAATTGTTCTTATAATAGGCCATTGTATATTTTATTTGTTATGTGCATGTATTTTTTTCATTACTTTTCCCCTATTAAGATCTTTTCAGGAAGATCTTGATTTTCATGTAATGAGAGTACATACATTGAATGCAATGCAGATTTTTAAATATATTGCCTTTATTTTAAAACCCATTACTGGTTTTATTAAAGTAATTTCAGCTAATTGTACTGCAAGTATGCCAATCATTTAAAAAGTCATTATAGCTTAAATATTAGCAATCATTAATTACTTTACACATACTAACTGTCCAATTTTATTTAATTTACATGCATATATGACACTAATATCTCTGACATACTGAAGTTAATTTTTTATATAAAATGGAAAAGAAAGCAGTAAAATAAAATTAAAAATATTAATATTTTCAAGAAATGTTTATACAATATCCTGGTAGTAAATAATTGAAAGGGAGAAAGCTGTTTAATCTTTAATTTTATGTAGCATATAATTTTAAATATAAAATTTATGGTCTGAATATAATAAGATGTGCCTTGAATATGTGCTAAAATATGTTTTTGTTTTTGTTTTTTTTAGTTTAATTAAAGAAAGTTTAATTAAGTTTTTTTTTTAGAGGTATAAGCAGGGTTAGTCACTCCAACAAGAGTATCCAAGGTCTCACTATAGCAGGAAAATGTAATTGCCCTGAGGCCTGAAGATCAAGTGCAAAGGAGAGTTACCAGAATCCAGCAGGCAGAAGAAACAGTTACTGCTAAACTAGGGTGGACTATGAGGAAGACAGTGAATAAACACCTCGATCTCTTTCTCCTGCTGCCCTCCTATCTTCTGCTGGTGACTTCTTTGACTCTAACCAGCCGAAATCCAGAGGGGAGGGAGGCCTAGTGTCCCAGTTGTGAGGCTCAGCACTCCAGGGCAGAGAATGGATCCCACGGACAGGTAGAGTATCATAAGCCCAGGAGGACATATGCCTCATTCTCGATTTTCTCTCCAATACCTAGCACAGTTTTTGTCACCTAAGTCCCCATAATATCAGTATATAAATGACTTCCTTTGAAGTACATTTGAGCCTTGAACAACATGAGTTTGAACTGTGCATGTTTAATTCCATGTGGAATTTTTCAGTTGACCCAGGAAAATGAGACCCCTATTGTTCAAGGATGAAGTCCACAGATGAGAATCCGTGTGTCTGTGGAGGGCCAGTGGTAGTTATATGGGGATTTTCAACAGAGCAGGAGGTCATTGCTTCACATGCACCTCTGTCCCCAATCTCTCATGTTTTTCAAGAGTCAACTGTATTTAGACATAAACTAAGCTAATTCAAAAACTAAGCTAATCCAAAACTGACTGAGAGTTGCTGGTGAAATTATTTACCAATCAAAAACTGGTTGATCTGATCATTGGTCTCCTTTCTATTACTAGTGTTTCTTTAACCATTCACAATCAATTCCCTTTACATTATTATAAACCCCTCATTGACTTCAGGTTTTGAAATATTTGTCTATTAGACATATTTTAAATTAATTCTTAACCAAAACCACACATTGTCACCAGCTTCTGATCAGCATAAAATATCTAAGTTCACCACACTGAATTTATACAGCTTAACCAAAACAAAAGCAATTTGATGTTTAGTTAGCTTCTGGAGTCTTACAAAGAAACAGACACATACCTGTTTAATATCTCAACTAGTTCTTTGCCTTTGTTACTCTCTTCTCAAAGCGTCAGGACCCTCTAAGATCAAGAACCAATGGAGTAAGCCTTGAGCTTTAATAAACTGATGTTCTGTAACAGAATTAAAACCATCATGAAATTCTCAACTGACTGTGACTACCACCTCCCTTTTCATAATATAAGTGTATTATGTATTTATATACAAATTTTTATTTTTTAAATGTATAGAATAATGCACTGCTACTTTTTATATCCTAGAATATTACAAATATTTGAAAGAAGTCTTTTAAATAACTTTAAGAATAACCTTTAAAGCATTTTACATAGGAGAAAATACTGAAAAAAATTTTGGAATTAAAAATTCTAATTTTACTAGCACTATTTCATTTGAATTTTCTCATAACTACAATTGTGTCTACTATATAATATTTTCTAATGTAGAAGGAATAAAATTAATATTTTTAAATTTATATAATGAGAAAATAATATGCTTTTGCCAGAAATAATGTAAAATGTTTAAATTTTATTAAAAAGTGATATACTAAAACTCTTTACTTCAGATAAATTTCTACACTAATAATTAAAAAAGAGTTGACCTTGCAACATTTAAGATCTAATATTCTTGATGATTTTTCAAAACCTATATGCAGGGGTTCAAGATTCTAAGAATTGAGTATTTACATTTTCTTCGTCAGCCACTGCATTTCTCTCCTTTTTCTTAACCATTATCTTTTTCGTTTTTAAATAATTTTCAATTATATTTGACATTCATATTATATTAATTTCAGGTATACAGCATAGTGGTTAGACAATTTATATAATTTATGAATTATGTAAATTCATAACATCTTTTATACCATTATCTTTTTCTTTTTTAAAATTTTTAAATTATAGTTGGCATTCATATTATATTAATTTTAGGTATGTAGCATAGAGTTTAGACAATTTATATAATTTATGAAGTGAGCCTTCCAGTAAATCTAGTACCTGCCTGGCACCATACATAGTTATTGATTCTATTTTTATCCCCACCTAGCCATAGTTAATGAGACAGTGATGACTCCTGTACCACCTACAAATACTGAGATTTATTTTATTCAGAAAGTCCCACTGACTTTTAGAGCTGGAAGCCCACACAGCATAACTCATGAAATACTTAGCTTTACTGAATTCCTATGCAGAATAATTTTTGGAAATAAACAACAAGAATCATAATTACCAGTATTTATTTCAAAGGCATAAAATAAAAAGTAAAGTATCTGCCAAAAGGTTGACATGTATTGTCTTATGCTCACCATGAGGGTTATCCTCATCATTGTGAGGGTGATCCTCAGAATGTACATTAAATATTAATACCATTTGATAGAAGAAGGGAAAAAAATCTGAAAATAACTGGTATAAAATGAATAAGTCAAAATCATATGACTATTTAGAAGCAGAAAATAAATCTAAATCCTAGATCTGTCTGGTCCAACACTTTTTATTTTATTTTTTTAAATGCCATGCTACTTTTCAAAAATGAGGCAAATTATTTAACCTAAAGATGATGTATAACATATATTTTACATGATTACTACATTTTTGATGCTCGACTATTGACTTCTTTGTACTCCTGCATCTTTTTTTCCCCATTGGCCACACTCTGGACAGGTTGGTAAAAGAGCTTGTATGTTCTTCCCTCTTTGGACCAGGTGGGAAATTTAAACCTCACAGATCTCCAGCCTGTGAATAAGAACTATCACCTAATTATCATCTTCTAAAAACACTCCCTCTGCTTTGCCCAAGGCACCTCCCACCTGTTTGCACAATTTGATTTCCCCAGGAGTTCCTTGTGTGAGGAACAAACTTTCCATTTTCTGGGTGTGTAGTGTTGTCAGCTACAACATCTGAATCAAATTTTGGGTGGGGGTCCACCCTGCAAAACAACCAAATATTTATAATTTTACAAAGGAGTTTTCAAGTCAGTTCTCAACCAAATTAATGATATTACTCAGAGATTCCGGTAAAAATATCGAAAACATAACTAGTTTGTTATAGGTAGCTGAGATGTATCAATATTCTCCATAGGTAAAAGTTTGAAAATTAAAAATTTGATTCTTGATTCATTTTTTTATTTCAAAATTTAATTGGGCACTGCTATGAAAAGATTTATCAAATTAAATTACTATATTCATACTGTTTTAGATTTTTACAGTATAAAAATAACATTTTTTAAAGTAATAGAATAAATGATGAATATATTAACAATCTAAAAATATGCCTCCATGTGAATTATCATTTCAAATAAGGGCAAAATTCAACAAAGAATGTCAGAGTTTGGGGAAATGGAATTTTAATAACGATTTAGAAGCTCTAAGATCAACATGGAAATATAACTACGTTATTAATAGGTTAAACAGGTAATCAGGTTATAGCCCTGGTCTTTAAAATAATTAGATATCCTAATTAGTTATAGTATTAATGAACTCTGATCTTCTATTAATAAGTTGAGAATAAAGCATTTCATTTCTAGTCTAACTCTGAAACAGACAAATGCACAAAAACTGGAAAAATTAATAATTTTCTGTCAGTTTTCTTAGTCCCACACTGATGAAAGTAAAAGAAAATAAACTGTTATAATTCAGTTTGTTTGTAGATTTCTTTGGCATTTCATGCCTTTGCAGAGTTCTTATCTTCCGGGAATATCACTTTTTAAACTATTTCTGCTGTAAATGGTACAGATGTTAATCAGTATAACTCCCTTGTTAAATCATCCTGCGGTAAGATCAAATTTTTACAGCATGCTTTTAAATTAATATTCTAACTATGAGATAACTAAATTGCTTTTAAAATCATATTTTTGGTTATTTTCTTAACTCTTGCTCAAGATACATATCATTCACATTAAGAAATGAAAAAGATTTCCTCGCGACGTATTTATTATAATCCTTACTGTGCTCATATAAAAAATAGAGTTCTTGTACAATAATGAACATTAGAAATATTTGGGAAACCAAAAGTAAAATATGACATTCTAACATATTTATTTGACCCAAAAAGAGTGTGGAAGAGACTTACTAGTTTAAAAGTGAATTTACTAATGTGGAAGAAATAAAACAAATCAAAGACTAATAGCTCAAACCTTCATCTCTGTTTGAATGCTGCACCATGAAAACAACTAAAGATAAACAGAATTTTAAATTAATAAAAAGAAGAAACAGAATTAGGTAAAAAAGGATGGAGTCTGAGTTTTATGTAAAGGTGTGGCAATCATTGGCTCCAGGCATTTGGGGTGCTGGTTCTAGAATATTTAACATTGTACTGCTTGATTCAAGATTCTGGAGAATATTGTTAGAATCTCTTGTCAGCACTGAAGTTCTGGAAGTGCATATATAACGTCTTTTTAACTAAGAGACATGAACCTAAAGGTCAGTTTCTTAGATTTTCCGTTCAGTGTCTGTGTTAACACTATCTGATGTGGTCTCTTCTGATAAGGTTAAAGAGATGTCTTAAATCAAAATCATTTTCAATTGGCTCATGGTCACACAAGGGTCTGTACTTTACCCTTGATAATAGCTTCTTTTACCAGTTAGTAATAAGTTTGATTGTAGTGCATTAAAACTTTATAATATTACATTAGATAATTGTGAAAACTTTTAAGAGTCATTTGTCCTCTCAATATTCTTTGTCGAATATGGATGATAAGGACAACGGTGTTTATTGATGATGAGCAACATTGAATAAAACAATAATACCTATATTTATATTATTCCGAACTCAAGTATGAGATTTCCAGATTAAAATCATACTATTAGTAATTACAGCAATAACCCTGTTTTCCATACCCCATTCTCAGAAAGGTGTAATGAAAGGCAGTTATCCATGCCTATACAAAAGTGATTTTCTTATACTACAGAAAAGGAGTCTGAAATTATGACCCTGTAGTTTATACAAAAATTGATAGACAGTTGTACTCTTTCCCACTTGAAAGAGAAATCTTATCTCCCTAATGAATATAAATCTTTAAAAGAGGAAGATAATATATAAACTGCTACCTCTGCTTCAACTTAAACTGAAGAGCAAATATTTCTGGAAGACAAAAGAAGACATTTCTTATCTTTATAGCAAGTCAATTTTCATGCTCAGGAGCTAGAGCCCTGCAGGAACATTGAGAAATCCAGGGAGAACTACATTCTAGTGTCTTGAAAAGCTTTTTTTAAATGTAAGAATATAAAATGAGTGCCTTTGGTATTATATAATTAAATTATATAACCCAGGTTTGAAACATAGTCTTAAAGTTTCAGTTTTTGTTTTTTTTAAGTTGCTGTTGAGACAGTTGTCTTTTGATAGAGCAAAAATTCTAGCCATTCAGAAAACACAAACAGTAATGTTTATTTGAATGATGCAATTATATAAAATCCATTTGCCAGTGTTCAATTACCTATGTCTCACTTTTATAGATTTTTGTCAGGATTATGAGGTTGACAGATGGGACATGCCTCAGAAATTTTGAGCGAAATTGCCTAACATACTGTTAAGATTAGGGCCAATTTTTCATTGGTATGGTGAAAACTAAACAATGAATTATGTTGTTTGATTTGATCACATCGAAAGAGGGTATAAAATAGTTTGAGTTTTTAACACTGTCATGGCCCAGTTTTGAGGTCCTCGCTGAAGACTGGTCAGTTTCCCCTTGTGAGCAGCCAGCCGATTAAGCTCACATTCTCACTAACTTTATTGGGCTCTCATACTTCAGGGCGTTATATACTCAAGCTGTAAACATCTCATGGATCTGGTGCCAGAAAACTAGGGACAGCCCTGTGCCTCAAAGCCCTCCAAATTATTGAAGTCAGCCAATCCACAGGGGTCCCATTGTATCTAGCTGTCACCCTGCTTGCCCTACATAAGTGGCCCCCACAGCTCCAGCTAGCTGAGTTGTGAGACCTCCTGGGTAGTCCTTCTTGAGAGCCCTCTGTTCTTCTGTATTTTATTTATCTTGAGTGTCAATGTGTTGTGTCCTGTCATCAAAAGAATCTTTAAATTTTATAAAACAGAAGGTACAATTCTAATTTTAGAAAAGGCATTCAATTAATTTATAAAGATATAGTCATTGATTATTTTTGAAGGAAAACTTTCAAGATTGTTTATCAACAGAATTTAATATTTGTCTAAGATCTTAATGGTTAATTAAAAATTTAGAAACTGTAATTAAAGTTAACACATTAACCCCTTATTATTCATAGCATTATTATAATTTATGAGATTTAACATTTTAAGAGATATCCTATTATTACCAATAAATTTCTCTAAATGCCATTTTATATATTTGAAATCTTAAACTATTGTAGGAGCAATGATAGTCTCTTTGATTCATAAATCAATGTTGGAAAATTTAAAAAGGTTAAATCACTAGATGTTTAGCCAGTTTTGTGTAAACTGGAATATTTTGTTGACATTAATTTACATAATAAAATATAGAAGACACATATTTCTTAACCTGCGCTATCCAACTATTTAACACAAATATCATATGCATTTATTTGTAATACAATTTATAAGCTTGTGTTTATAAAACTAAATTTTAAAGACTCCTTAAATTATATTTAAACTTTCTCATTTTGTAGAATTAGAAGCCATTTTTTTTTCTTTTATCTAGCGAGTAAAGCCATTATTCAATTACTTTCCCTAGCTGCAGATTTTTGTTTTTGTTTTTTAACATAGTTAACATATTTTAAGCAAAATAAATTCAGCTTAGTAATTGTACTTCAATTTTTTTTCATCAGAAGGCAATTACTGTCTACTATCTAGACTAAATATTTTTAGAGTAAATAAATGAAAACAATTTTTTGAGTAATTAATCTCTGAGTTTTCCAAGAGAGGATATAGTAGAGGAGAAAAAAATAAAATAAAAAGAAGTTTGAATAAGGTAGTTTTAGACAAAATGTAAAATTATTATTCTCAAAAGTTATTTATCTTCCTCTGTGTGAAGGAGAGAAAGATTAGATAAAGGAACCCTTTACTAATACACACGCACAAATTTTTATAGCTGGTTTATATAAAGTGAACTCCCTCACAGGTGTCTCTCTTTTAGACAAACAAAACTAGACTATGTATTCCTTTTCGTTCTGAGATGTCTCTAAAGAGAAAATTTTTCATTATGTCAAAATTCCTCGAAGCGATGATTGTAAATCTAGATTGTCCTTTTCAAGTTTTTTCAAAAATTATTTTGTGCTATTGGCATCCGTACAAATAGGCAAATGAGAAATGACTTCCTGGGATAATTGTAGATAATGGTTGCTCTTTGTTTTTTATTGGTAAAAAACATTAGGAAGAGTCCTCAAAAATCGAAACCAATGCTACATTTTTATCTAGTACATAAAAGCTCTTAGCAATAATAAAATCAAGTAGTAAAGACTAAACTAAGGATATTAATAATGATGATAGTAACAATAATAAAGGTGCCAGCAGCCCTTTGCACAAAAAGACAGAGTCCTGATCAGTGGCAGGCCTTCTGCAGTTTGACGCCCAGCTATGAGCATGTTGAAGAGGGAAAACATAAAGGGTCTTCATTACACTCTATCCCCACTGAAGCATTCTAGGCTAGGCAAAGAGAAGTCTGGTTCTAATCCGAATACACTATCAAACTGTGGAAAGAGAAAAAAATCACACAAACAAAGCAGTTAGCTCAAGCCTCTATTAAAACTTTGCAAGTAAGACCAACTTAAGGTAAGTGATGGTGAGAGGAAGGGTAAGTAACTAAGATTTTATTTAATTGAGGAAGACAAACTCATTTCAAGAATTATTTGCTATTTAAAGCCCTGGAAGGTGTGGGGAAACAGGTTATATTAGTCATGGGCCAGTCAGTAGGCACAGCAAGAATGAAGTCAGGGTATAGTAACTGTTGATCAGACAATCTCAGTTTAACAGAATTGGGCAGGAACATTTGGGGACTAAAGTCTTACAAATCTCGGTTAAAAATATAGACTCATAGGATTATGTAACAATATTCATAATGAAGATAATGTAAACAGTACATTTAGTCAGTAATTCAAAACTATGAAAATTCTTCAATGTTTTAAATAGTCTTAAAATATTTTTTCCTCTCTCTACTTCATCAGCACATTTATAGCTACATATGAATAAAAGTTCTGGACAGTGAGAAAAGGATCTGCCAATGCGGTATCTCTTTTATTATCTTATATTAAATTAAATCTTTAGAGTCCTTTTACACATAAATATGAAAATTATTATTATATGTCTTCACAATTAGGACATGTATATCTCTAATACTAGTTGTTGATCATTCCATTTCTTTTGGTAAATAAAATGACAGAGTAGTCCTTGGAGTTAGAAGCATTTTGTAAAATGTAAAACTTTCTTTCATTTTCAGAAAAATAAAATAAATAGAAAATATTAGTGCTGACTGAAGAATGTTCAGAAACTTTTTTTCCTGTCTGGCTTATTTCCCTCGAGCTTTTAAATCAATAATAAAATATAAAATCTTGCGGAATCCCAATATAGAGAAACATTGTGCTAGGCATTGCAGAAATTTGAAGAGGATATGAAGAACATCGTGGTTACTCCAGTAGAGCTTATCACATAATTAAAGATAGATACACATACATACACTTATATGCAAAGAGAAATAAATAATATTTAATAATATTGGATGCAATAAAGAAAAAAATAACTTGTATATAACAAAATTTCAAATAGTATATCTATAAAAATATCAGAAAAAGTGTTGATAAACTTTGAGAAATAATGGTGAATTGAAAAATAAAATTATTATAAGCTGTAGCTCTTAAATAAAGGCAAACCAAGGAGTGGAGGAGCAATGAAGAGAAAAAGAAAATGAAAGATACGAAGTCCATAAATCTCAGCTTTTATGAGAGATAATGATCAGGTCAGTAGATATCCTTTTCCTCCTCGAGTTGATTTTTTTTAAGTAAGCTTAAGAATATCGTTTGAAATAACAAAATTAGAATGAAAACAGATTATATAATTTATAAATCACTCAAAAATTGATTGTACAGAGGGAGGAAATCTTATAAATAATTAATGTGAATGAAATACTCTTAAACATTGAGAAAAATAATATGTCAAAATGAGGTCATAATAAAAATACAATTCTGTATCAGTTCAAAAGGTAAACCCTACAGTTACTCAGAAAGACTGAAAGGGAAAGTATAGAAAATGGCCAAGTAGACACAAGAAACAATTTAATAGTCATAATAATGATAATAGTGTTGTATAATACTATCAGAAAAAAATTAATTCAAAGCAAAAATTTTAAATGGAAGCAGTTATTTATTACTTATGATTAAAAGATAGATTGACAGAAACAGCATAATTCTCTTAGTCTATTTGGGCTGCTATCAGAAATACTATATTCTGAGTGGCTTATATACTATTTATTTTTCGCAGTTCTAGGTCTGGGAAGTCCAAAGGCACCTGCAGATTAAGGGTTTGGTGAGGGCTCACTTTCTAGTGAACCATATTTTTACTATAATCTTGCATGGTATAAAGGAAGTATTCACTCTCTGGGGTTTTTTCTAAGGGCACTAATTCAAATCATAAGGGTTCTGCTCCCATGAGTTAGTTACCTCCCCAAAACCCACCTTCAAAGCCATCACATTGGCAGTTAAGATTTCAACATATGAATTTTGGAATGACAACACTTATTCTATAACAATAATAATAAAATTTGTTTACACTTTTCCCTGACATTGGCATTAAGTGTGCATAATAATAATGTAGGCTATAGAATACAAATAATCCAATTAATGAGTTATATATAAATAGAACATTTTAAATGGAATATTTAAATACATATTTATTACACTAAACAATACAAATTTCTATATGCTGATTCATATTATCCATAGAAAATATATAATGATTAGTTACATGTTGAGTAAAAATAATATTATTAAATTCCAAAACAATGGAAATCAGAGAGAATTTCTCCAATTATATTACATTTAAAACAATAAAGAAATTGCAAATGTAGAAATAAAAAATACCTACTGATATGGAAATTTATTATATTATTTCTTAATTATTGGATAAAAGAAATAATCAAAATTCAATTGTCAAATAATTATTACTAAACATTTAAAACTATGAGATGTAATGACAATTGCACTGAGAGTAAATTAACCACCTTAAAACATTTCATTACTCACAAAAGGAAAAAATGAAAATAATACAGAACACATTCAATTTTATAACATAAAGAATAAAAAATACTAAAAAAATATAAGAGTCCTAACTCACAAATATAAAAGCAGAAATTTTGAAATGGAAAAGAGAAAGGCAACGGAATGTTAATACATCTAAGAAGTGATTCTTGGAAAAGTGTAAACTAATAGCTGGTATAAAGAAAAATAGAGAAATGTCAAAAAGATTCTGTCAAAGTAAAAATTGTTCTGACCACAGTTAAGTGAACCAGGATGATTTTATCCAAGGCTATTGTTATAGGGAAGATAACTGAATTCTGAATTCGATTCTGCTATAACAAAGGATTTTTAAGAGAAGAGGAGGGGGAGATCTTAGGCCATTCATGTTTGCTAATTGGCCTTACCTAAAGGAAAATTAAACCTTTTTCTATCTTTGTGACAGGAGATAGTTTTATTACTTGGATGTAGGCTTCTACTCTCCCACAGAGACTGAGAGAGAGCAGTGCTATCATCTTCGATGATTATATTTCACTTCAGTTCCTTGAGAAAGATATTCCTGGATTGTAAAACTGTCAAGAGGCTTTAAAAGGATTTATATCTCAAAGAGGTAGAGTAAGAATTTGCAATTTCAAATTTTCTGAAGTAAATGGTCTAAGAAAAGAGTAGTCAGAGGCCTGGAGTCAGGAAGAATCCCATTTAAACGTGAGTCAAGCTAAGGGGAATATTAAAGCCATATTGATCAACACCCTAGGACCACATGTCCTCACAAGTCATTAGTTTTCAACTTTAATACTGCATGTACTAATAATATTATCACATGATAAGTAAATTGTTTTACAGCATAGAAAAATTAAGAACACTTCCAACTTTTTAACTGCTACGTAACCCTTATACCTAAATATTACAAAATAAGTACTGAAGTGGGGCAGAATATGCCATCCCAGAATGTGCCACTTTGGTACGTGGATTATTTAGAGCTGAAGACAGTGGGGCCCAGCAGACTCAGGAAGAGCTGTTCACCTCCTTAACCGCCTAAAATAATTTGAATAGAGGGCCTGTACCAGGAAGAGAGCTATTAGCAGAGATAACTTTTGATATCAGGAAGATTTATCTGCATGACATAGCAATCATTTGTTTACCAAACCTCTGCTCTTCTCATCTTCCTATGAAATGTCTCTCTCCCTTTTGAAGCCCCAGACCCCTATCACCTTCTCCTTAGCTTAGGTTGGTATAAAACCCTCAATTACCTGACTCATATTTTTATGGGACTTCCATATGTATGAAATTTGTTTTTCCCCTGTTAATCTGTCTTATCTTCATTTAATCATTAGAACCAACAAACAACTCAGAAGGGAAGAAGGGGAAAGTTTTTCACCTCTATAGTACCAAAGGTAGACCATCAGCCAATCTATTTCTGAGTATTTACACACACACACACACACACACACACACACACAGATGCATATACCCCAAAACTGAATTTAATATTAATAGATATTAATTCCTGCGGACATTAAAAGAATAACCAATTGAAAGAGTAGAGTTGTATGTCAGTTGGGGTTCTAGCAGAAAAGAGATGATACACTGAAAAGGATAAAATTTAAGAGAGTTTGATAAAAGGATCGTTTAAAGTTTTGAGCAGAGTTAAAGGCCAGCAAGGATACTGAAACTGCTAGGTATGAACAATAGTGGAAGGAATAAGGTAGGTGGGATCCAGTTGATGGAGTGCAATAAAAACTGGGACAATAGACCACTAAACAAGCCTTAGGGACATAAAGAAATGCAGCTTTTGTCAGATTTGCAGAAAAGTAAAAAAAAAGGAGGTGCAGGAATAAATATCTCCCCTTCTAAGATTTTCTGAGTGTGCTTCCCAACACTCAAAACAACAAAATGATCAGAGGGCAACAGAACCTTCTAGAGCAAACATCAGGGCAGAGCTGGGCAGTGTATGGATATGAGGGTGGGAGAGGACAGCAAAGATTATATCATAATTTTAAATGAGCCCCCAAATCAAGAAATATGTCACATTTTATTGAGTATGACTATTGTGGATTTTTTTAAAAGGGAGTTTTATGAAAAGTAACCTCACAGAGTGATCTGACTGTAAATTCCTAACTGAGCATAACATGGTGGATAGTTTTACCCCAGGCATACTACTTCTTTACTAAGTTATATACTTTAAAGATACATCCTTGCCTTAAGAAAGCCTTGTCCATTGTTTCTGTGCACCTTTGAAATGCCTCTTTTTTTAGACCCCTCCTTCTAAGACATAGCCACCCTCAAGAAAGCAGATAATCTAAACTACTCCGTAATCTGATACCTGCCTCACTTTCTCTTATCTTCATGTAATCTTCCTTATGCCCCCATCTTAATTTTAAATGCATAAACGAAACTGTAAAACTGTTATTCTAAGGAGCATTTTATATGTTTCTTCCTAGTATATATCATCAGTTTGGCTCAAATAAATTCTATAAAAATTCTGTATAGTTTTGGTTGTTCCTTATAGTAACCCTATATTGATTGGAAGATGCCATTTTATGTTATACTATGCTGGCAATTAAATTATAACAATACTTTGTAATCTGATATTTAAATTTTTTGTACTAATTTAAAAGTTTTTTTAGATTAGAGTAAAACATATTATCTCTTCATTTACATAAAAAATGTACAAAAGCCAGCTGAAAAAAATTTTAAATGCCACCAATCTAATTATACAAATCATTTTGATTCAGCCTTCTTATACTCTATTATATGCACAAGAACATTAATAAAGTGACATTTTTAAAGAATGCTTTACCATCATTGTCAGTGTTTTCTTCCAAGCCACAGACACTCATTTGTGAGTGTTAAAACTCAACTTTTGATACTGGTACTTGGTCTCAAAAGGTACCAATAAGAAGTTGCCTCACAGCTTTCTAGATTCATTTTACTTCTTCAAATGGTCCATGAATGGATTTTAAGAGAAAGAAAATGAAAACCAATATTCTAAAACCAATATTCTTTAGAGTTACTGTTACATACAGATAAATCTACATCACATTACACCAAGATATCATGTTAAGATGAATCACAATTTAAGAAATAGTCAAGACTCCCATGAACAAATTATTGTTAAGAATATATTAAGCAATATAATTGAAATTAGGAAAAAAATGAGATGTGTCTCTTGGAGGCAGCATATGGTTGGGTTTTGTTTTTTGATTCAATCTACAATTCCTGCTGTTTTATTGGTGAGTTCAGTCTATTTACATTTAGGGTAATTATTGAAATATGAAGTTTTCCAATAGCCATTTTATCTTTTGCTTTCTGGTAGCTCAGTGCTTCCATTGCTTCCTTGTCTTTGCATTCTATCTGTTATTTATTTATTTATTTATTTATTTATTTATTTAGGTTGGGTTTTGTGGATTTTTCCTCTGGTCCTTCTTATTTTATGTTATATACTTCAGTTCTGAATTGTTGGCATGTGGTTATCATTATGAATATGTAAAGAATAGTTATATATACATAGTCATCCATTTTCTTCTGCATACTGATAGCAGGAAGGGCTCAAGAAAGGAATAATGGATACTTCTAGCTCTTCTGTCTGAGAGAAATCCACTTCTTTAGCCCTTGCCCTGAAGCCAGACAACTCAGTTCCTCCCTGTATGTCGCTGGTACTCCTCAAGCAGCTATCCTAGCATTGGAGCTCAGAGTAAGTGAGTCCATCACTGAGTAAGTGTGTGCATGGACCCTTTAAGTGGAACTTTTTTAATTCCCACAGCTTTTGTTTCACAATCTTTGCTGGTTTTCACAGCCAGGGGTTGTGGGGACTTTTCTTCCTGGCAGTGGAACACTGGGCTGGGGAGCCAAGTGTGGCGATGGGACTCCTCTCTCCTTCTGGTGCCCGCTCCGTAGCCGAGATAACCCTCTTGATTCTCAAACACCAGATGGGGATGTAGGATCAACTTGTTTTGTGTCTCTGCCTCTTCTAACAGTCTCAAGGTGGCCTCTTATGTGTGTTCCCAGTGGTAGAACTTCTGTTCAGCCAGACCTCAAGTGACTCCCAAGATGGTTGTTCTATAGTTTTATTGTAATTTTGATGTCATTATGAGAGGAGGCAAGTACACCTTCTACCTTATATGCCATTTTGACCAGAAGTCAGACAGAGACAACTTTTGTTCCTTCGATAAAAAAAATGAAGAAAATTACCATGTATATTTTCAAAAACATGTTTCTTTTGGTTTACATAAAGTTTATAATCCATGTTTTATGGGTAAAGAAATTATAATCCTCAACTATTAATTCTAAGTAATATACAGAGGTTACCACAAAAGACCAGTATGAGGCACACTTCTAGAGGTCTGATAGTGAAGAAAGTGAACTTAATGGGGAGAGCAGCTGTGGAATGCCCTGCTGAGTGAGAAAAATCATGTAGAACTTTAGTGCCTCAAGGTAACAGTTTCTATCTCTGCTCGCTCTCTCTCTCTCTCTCTCTCTCTCCTCCTAGGCGGGGAAACTGCCAGGAGTTCAGAGAGTGTGCTCAGAGTGTTAATTTCGTTAATAAAAACACTTTTTAATATCATCTCTTTATAAGTCCTAAATACAAAACTAAAAGCCTCTTTTCCTGAAGTTAGGAGATAATAAACGTAAAACAACCACCCAAGATAATGAGCACAAATAGGCTCCGGATCCCAACCATGTGGAATGTAGAATCAGATATTGTTCCAAAGAGCTTTTGCATCTAGCAGAGTATTCTGAGTTAAATGTTTTTTCCTCCCCTACCTTAGTATAGGGAGGATCGTAACATGATGCTTTTGTGTACCCGAATTTACTCTACCATAGCCATTTTCCCACCGATTGATAACAATTAGGGTTAACAAGGTAATACTCGTGAAATCAGGTGCTGTTTACTTCCATTTCTTGTTTTGCATTATATTGTCTTTTAGAAAAGGACATGTTAATGTTAGGTAATGCTTCAAGACTAAGTTTTATCAAGAAATGCTGTCTCTATGAAAGGAGGAATATACCCAGGGTAAAACAAAAATAGAGATTTATGTTTTTTATTAACTCATCCTTAGAATTCTTAGTTGCTTTAGTTTTAAACACATGCATACGCACACAGCATGTATGTATGTATGTATGTATGTATATATATGTATACGTATAGATGGATATAGACATATAACTTGGTATGTTATGTATCCCATATAATAAGCTATTTGCTAAGGGGCAAAAAGGAATAAACTGCAGTCTTTACTCTTATACCAGAGTAGCAAGTATAAATGGTAAACGTAATAACTAGGAAACAATACCTCTCTACATTGCTAGCCCTGTGTAATGGAGAACATTATAGAACACTAGAATGGAAAATGTAACTCAATGTTATGCTTCCCTACACTTCCTTCTGCTTTTGACCTGCTACTGATCTCACTTAGGTATTTCTAAACATTTTTTTTCTACTTATACTTTATAATTGTTATTACAATGAAGATTAGTTCAGCACCAGTTATTTCATAACCATTAGAAATGGAAACAATATTTTTAATCTCCCCAAGTGATTCTAATGTGTACCCAAAACTCTGAAGTAGCCAAATACTGACCTATTAGCTTATAATTATAATGATTTTGCTATTGGATTATAAGTTGAGTTTTTATTGGTAGATCCATTAACATAATAAATGATATTAAAGTACCTCTTAAACATTTGTCCAAATTTCCTACCCAATTACTAATGTCTAGAAAATATGATAAATTTCTTGGCATATTATTATTTTTGGCCTATAAACAAGTTCAAGCCTCACAATTCTGTGGCTGCTTGTGGACCAGAGACAATTTTTATTCATGAGGAGTTATTCATTTTGAGATTTTTTATTAGGAAGCTGCATATTGTGGTATATCAGTATATTTTCTTGGATAGGCTGAAGTTGCTTCTGGAATTTTAATCTGCAATCCTTGTTCACAAAAGCATATTCTAATTCTCAATTTATTACATAGCTGGATGAGTTAGCAGGCTTTAACTGACCCTAAATATTTTAAATAAAATGATGTACATCTGTAATTAGATTAAACCCAATATTATGGCCCTAACAAACCCCTATACTTTAAGGTTGTTTTAAATAGAACTATAATAATCGCAGATTATATGACTTGACTTTTCATATATAATTCAATCAATCATTCCTACATAACAGACCAAATATTTAAGAAAAGGGCTTAAACGTATATGTGTATATATGTATATGTGTGTGTGTGTGTGTGTGTGTATTTCTTTTTTTAAAACAAATTCCCTTTTTGAGGAAATTTTATAAACCTTGCCAAGCGAACTACAGTTGATGTGCCTAATTGTTTAGACCCGAATAGACTAACCATGGTCAAAGTATCTAAAGTATGAATGGTGAATTATAGCCTTCAAGATCAGGTGCTTCATTGTCCCTACCAGACCTCCCCATTCTGAAAGCTCAAACAATTTTGGTGCAGACAGGATCATTTTGTTTGTGGTTGTAAGGCAGTACAATTTTGTTTTAAGTTCTTCATACATCTTCTTATACCCAATCCTTGAAAATAACATGAAAGGAAACTAAGCTGTGATGAACTAGCAGATTTTGCTGAGCATTGGCCCTAAAGAGATTATTTTGGACATTGTGGTTAGGGTTTGAATATAATGTTATGAGGTAAGAATGAGGTAAGAAACCCAAGCTCAAATCCTTATCTCTAATAAAATGAGGTAAGAAACCCAAGCTCAAATCCTTATCTCTAATAAAAAAACACTGTTTTGGTTAATCATTATATAAAATAATAATATTTCCAAAACTTCCTATTAATGAAAGAAAAGATATTGTAATAAGTCTCTTTCTTGCACATCTAGTATACTCAAGGTCAACTTTTAATTTTTAGATTGTGATTTCTTCTGTTTTTATTTTCCTCAGCCTAAAGCATGTAAAGAGGAGCAGAATTTACCACTCCAAAATATGCTTTTTTGGCAATATTAATAATTTAAGCTAGTTATTTCTAAAACAAACTAAAGACTCAGGAAGAAACTTTGACTTTCACCCTAATCGCCTAAAAGTCTTTATATAGAGGACTTGCTCCACAAAGGGAGCTATCATCATAGATAACTGCGGTATACTATGAACTAGGTGTGCTTGAGAGGAATCTAACAAAGCCCATTTGATCAAAGTCCTCTCTGTGTTTCATTGTTAAAGATGGCCTAGGGAACATTTGTTTACCAAACATTTGCTTTTCATTTCCATATGAATTGCCTTTTTCTCCTTTGAAGTCCAAACTACTATCCCCACCACGCTGCTCCCCTCTTTTTTTCTTAGCTCAAGATGGCATATAAGCCCCAATTAGGCCTCATATTCTTACAGAACCCCTGTATGTACATACATAATTAAATATGGTTATTTTCTACTGTTAATCTTCATCATATCAATTTAATTAATAGGCCACCCAGAAGTAGGAGAAAAAATGGGGAAAGTCACACACACGTGTAATACATATAACAAAAATTGGATGGTAAATTATAACTACATGCTAACATGAAGCTATTTGGGAAGCACAATGGTAAAGTATTTGCTGTATGGACAAAACTATGACTAGATGATAATTGGACCATTGGAAATTTATTTTTACTACTAATCATAAAAGAGACTAAGGTGAGGTAATAGATGGGCTAAAATGTATATCTGAAGATGTAAATCAGTTTATGTTTGTCTGGCTAAAATTAACATAGGATATCTCCCAAGTTATTAAGACCTAACAAATTCTAGATATTGTTTAATTCCCTCTCCTTTTCCCACACAAGTTCTGGGCATTAGGTTGTATATATCTTTGGGGGCCATTATTCTGTTTATTACAGTCCATCTGAAGTATCATTTATTATCAATTAATATGCTAGTTAAAAATGATTCATTTTTATCAGCAAGTCTGGTAGATTAACCAACATTCAATCAATTGGACACCTATTATTTACTCAAGATTATTAGATGCTACATGCAATAAAAAAGCACAGGAAAACCTCACTGTCTTTAAGGAACTTACAAGTTAGTTTACAAACAGAAAAATAAACATTAGGGAAACCTTATTTAAAACAGAGTCAGGAATCCCTGTAAGGGGAGCTCTCACATTCTACCGCTGTCTTGGCAAACCATAACAGAAAGGTCTTTTATACTCCTCAGCAAGAGGAAGAAAGATTTTTGTCCTTGTCCAGCAACGATCTAACCAATAAGAGCTGCCACAACTCAGCCAATGAGAAAGAGTCACCACCTTGAACTCTTGCTCTTCTCCAATGGACTTTTGTTCAAAATCATCCTTCTAACTCCCTTTTTGCCTCTATAAAACGAAGCCCCTCTTTTTCATTCTCCAAACTTGCCTATGACCTTCATAGCTGACCCAAATTTCAATTCTCTGATACTCCTGATTAAACTCTACTTTCCTTTTATAATTTGTTAATTATTTTATTTGAGGTTGACACTGATATGAAATGTAGTCTAGTGAAAAATCATGCAATAACTTTTAAAACCGGAAGTAGGATATAATCTAAAATGAAAGTTATTTCTTAAAAACTTCACATGCTAATTAAATTTGAGCCTGTCCTTGAAGAATGGTTAGCATTAGCATAAATAAAAGAGAATATAATGAGTGAGTAAAACAACAAAGGAAAGTAATAAGATAGGCTTAAAAAACACAGGCTTTATAACAGGGCATGAGGAAAGAAAAGCAATGGGAAATGAAGTCTGTGGCTATAATAAATAAAATTGTTCTTTATTTTTAATATGCATGAATGTATGTGTATGTGTGTGTTAGATATATTTTATAAAAGCTGGACCTGAAATAAATTGAAAATATAAAAGAAAAAATTATTCGATGTCTCTAATGATAATTTTGTATCATAAATTTTGTGAACTATACAATTTGTTTACTTCATACATCCCTTTATTTATTGTTATATGGTCACTATAGATGGGATAACTAATATTTCAATATTTGTTTAGTCTTAGGGAGAGAAAGGTAAGTAAATGTCTGGTAGTTTTGCTTATTCACCAAATAGACTAAAAAGTAATGTCCTGCTGTACTAATGCTATTATACTTGGGAATGTGGCACAAACATTATTTAAGGGGTCTGTTTACAAATAACATTGAGTTATATAGGAGCACTGTAAAAAAAAAATGGGGGAAAAAGTGGTGAAGTGTATTAAAAAGAAAGAAAGAATAAGGAAATACATATTTCTAATGCATATTTCTGACAAAGGACTTATATCCCAAATATACATAAGAACTCCAAATTAATAAGGACACAAAAAGGAAAAATGAGAAAAAAATAGTTGGAGCATTACCAAGAAACATGCTTAAATAACCAATAAACATGTGAAATGATATTAATTAATCATTAGTAAAATGCAAATTACAGGCACCATGAGATACCAGTACACATCTATTTCAGTGAGACTAAAATTAAAGACTGACAGTAGCAGACATTGCAATGGTATATATTGCAATTGTGTGAACTTCTAGTGAGAATACCAAATGCTATACATTATTCATGACTCTTAGAAAATTTTGATAACATCTTAAAAACTGAATCATTATTTCCCAAGACCCTACAATTCACTTTCTATTTATATATCTAACAAAAATTCATACATGGTAGCTAAAAACTGAAAAATCCCAAATGTTGTTAACAGTGAAATGAATAGTCATCATACAAAGAACATATAGCACAAATGACTACTGCTACATGAAAGAGATGAATGACTCACAAATAGTGAAAGTTACAAACAGTTGTTGAGCAAAAGAAAACAACACAGAATATAATGCAATATATTTCTTTTTATATAATGTCTGAAGTCAGGATATCTTTTGGTGGATTGTGGTAAAGGGGGGCGGTTTATGTGTTGCTTGTAACAATCTGTTTTTTATCTGGGTGGTGGTTACAAGGGTATGTTCACTCTATAAATTCACTGACTTATAAACTTGTGATTTGTAGATTTTTTTTATATAAATGACTATACATGTTTTAAAAAAGAAAAAAATAAACAATTAAACAATTAAAATATTAATAATTGAAGATGATGTGGATCAGTAAGATATCTTTTTGTAGATTATAGAAGCTGGCAAACCACTCTGGAAAAGTGGTACAATTTTACAAATTAAAATCACATTAAACCAAGAAATTTTACCCTAATTGTATACCAAAAGAATTTCTTAAAATGTATATCAGAAAACAAGTGCTTTAATAAAAGCATTGTTTACAAGAATAAAACTTAGTTACAACCAAATGCCCATCAAGAATAAAGTAGATATCACACTTTGATATAGTCACAAAATAGAATTGTTCAACATAAATGGGCATGAACAAGCTAAAACTATGTTCAATAAAATAGATGAATTTTAGCGAAATGCTATGTAGTTAAAAGAGTAAGTTCCAGAAGGTTATATCATCATATCATTTTAAATTAAACACAACTAAAATAAAAAATAAATATAAGAGAATAATGCACACAGAATTGCAGATTTTTTTTTTTTGGTTGAAGGAGGCAAGTATCTAGATGGGCAGAATCAAAAATGGATGATTAATGTTTTTGTTAGCATTCTAAATTTTGTGTTGAGTAGTCGGTTTATAGATGTTAAATTTTAAAAATAAATAGAAAATAGCTGTGCAGATCAATAAATAGACAGATTGATGGGCAAATAGATAATAGATACCGTCTGAATCTCTCACAAACAAAACATGGATCCGACTTTGTATTCCTTTGTCCATAAAAAAGGGAACAAAACAAAATTAAGAAATAAGGAAAATATAAGAAAGATAGTTCTCAGATCAGAGAAAGCTACTTTTCTTATTAGCACTTTTGATTTGGAATTGCAATTATAGGAATTTTATTTAAGGAAAAATTTATTTCTTGAGTTCATCCTTATTTATAGCCTGCACTAACAATGACACTAAGTTCTTTAAAGAGCAATGCACTTGATCTTTGTGCCACTATCATATCATTCATGTTGATGCACAAATTTAGTAATAGAAACCTTATTTTAAATGTCATTTGTTTCTTCAGAAGCCCAAAATCTCATTTCTTCTTTCAGAAGCCCAAAATATTAGATAGCATTAGATTTCTATACAGACTTTTACCTGTCATCTAACAGAGCAGTTTTCCTTTTATTCTTTAGCTTAGTTATGCTTCTTGCATCCTCATAATATACTTGGTGTTCAATTATCTTTCCAGCCTTTATTCCATCTTCCTTGGTTCCATGAGTGACAGATTGCAAAAATGTATCAATTTTGAGTAGATAAAATCAGTGTATGTAGAAGTTAAGAAGGCATTATATAATAGTTCTATGATCTTGGCTAGGTATTAGTTTTTCTACATATTAAAAAAATTAAAAATCAAATGTCTACAAAGTAACTTATAATTTATCTATATGAATAATATCTAGAAAACTCATATAATTCGAGAGTTTTCAAGTAGAAGTTCTAGAAAAATTATAGAATGCATCTTTCTTTTTTGGCACTGCATATTTTGTTAAGTTTTATAGCCTAGTATAGTTAGAATGATAGAGTTGAGGGGAGTTTTGTACTATTATTTTCTAATTGTAAAAGTTTCAAATTTGTTGCTGTTGAAAATATTAGTTTTCATTTTGCTAAGAATCATAACATTGTTTCAAAAAGTAACACATTTTTCAGTCTTTTCAAACTTAAATAAAATGCATTGGTTATTATAAATTTAGTATTTTCTTACTTTGTGCTTTCCTATTTTACTTCTCTTTCATATATTTTTTTGGTGAATTTAATTATCTGAGCATAGATTTATTAAAATATGTTATGAACCTACTACATTTTCAAGGTTTCAAACATGAAAATTTAGAATTTTAGCCTTTGCCTTTGCTGAAATATAACCAAAGGACTTTGAACACAATGAATAAATATTCTGCTCCATAATGGGGACATACATTTAAAGTATATATAATACCAGTAGCGGTGATCTAGCATGTGCCAGGTAATGTGATAAGTGTTTTAGTACATTATCTTATGCATCCCTCAAAACAAAACAATGAGTCTCAGCTTCCTTATTGTAAAAGGAAGACTACATACCCATCATGTTTCTTATTACTAACTACATCATAATTTTTAGGCAAGTAGTAAATTCTAGCTACTTTATTCTTTACAAAGATAAATTATTTATGTCCTAATAAATTCATGTTAAAAGTAATTAAGCAAAAAAGTTCTAGCTGAATCCTAACTTTTAATTAATTATTCAGTGCAGTTGAAGGTAAAGTCAAGTTTAATATATACTGATATTAAAGAGATTAAACAGAAACTATTCAATAGAATGATCACATCAAATAATCAAAACTGTAAGAAGTAAAGAAAATGTCAACGACCATGTTGATAGCAACATGGTGTTATTATAAAAGAACCAGAAGTTCGAAACAGAAAATCTGAATTAAAATTTATGCCATTTATTGACTGTATAATGTTAGGCATGCAACTTAATTTCTATGAGCTTTCTTCATTCCTTTGTTAATGCTCAAAAATTATACATGAGATATCAATCTAATTAGCTCTACTTTCTTCATCTTTACAATATAGGTAATGACCAACTCAGAAGTTGTCCTAAATTCCAAAGATGTATGTTACTGAATTATATTACAAACCATAAAGCCTTCACAACTGCAATCAATTATTGTTCAGATAAGTGAGCAGCTCTACTGAAACAAGAATAGGATTGTTTTGATTTGCCCATCTTATATATACAGAGGATATATTATTGAATTTTAAACTTGAAATCTGTATAATTTTATTAAACAAGTCACCCCACAATGCAATATTTTACCACCAGATAGCTATATGTGTTTAACGATTTTTTAAAAGACTTTGTTTGGTTTAATAGACAGTTTCTCAGGTCCTGTTGGCTCTTTCATTCTATAGGGTTTATCATTTGCATTGATTATTTTTTTAACTTAATTTTCACACATATATATTTGTATATATTTAAAGCAAAACAATTTTGTGGGTTTATTACAGTTGCTACAAGCTCTAAACATCCTGAAGAGGCCATTATATTAATTCTACACAGATGAGGTAAAAAACTGGGTAAGATGAGAGTAAATATTACCCCTTTCCTCTAGATGATTATATGTTCACATATTAAAATTTTTCTTTCTTTTCATGGTCAATTATGAGAAAAAGATACCTTAAAAATAGCATTTCCTTTACTTTAATCCCTTTCTGCATCATATAATATAACACCATATTGTCATAGAATCGCCAGATGGGTGAAGAGTAGAGGCAGGCAAATGTTAAAAGGATGGATACCTGAGGACAATAAGGCAGTGCAAGATAGTCCTCCTCTTTATCTCAGTCTAATTCCTTAACTGGCCAACTTATCCTAGATTGGAGGAAATAAATTAGACTAAGGGTATATTAAATTGAAGAACAAACATCCTACTTTTGGTGCTTCATTAGAATCAACTAGGCTGAAAACTTATTGGGTGAGAAGAATTAATAGTGGATAAGGACACAAGATTAACAGACACAAATAAAGAATGATAATAACTATATTCTTATTAACAATTACCTCAAATGCAAAATAATTAAGCACTCCAATCAAAAGATAGAATGGCTAAGTGGATAAGAAAACAAGATCCCTACATATGCTGCCTACAAGAGATTCACTTCAGATTAAAAGATACACAGACTAAAAGATAGGGGATGGAAAAGGATATTGCCTTAATGGACCTAGAGGGTATAACGTTGAATGAAATGGGTCAGATAGAGACAAATATCACATGATTTCACGTACATGTGGAATCTAAAGAATAAAATAAACAACAACAACAACAAAAGCGGAAATAAACTCATAGGTACAGAGGATATTTTGAAGGTTACAAGACAGGAAGAGGGTTAGGAGGATGGCAAAAAAGAGCAAAGGGATTAAAAAGTACAAATGGATAGTTACAAAATAGATATGGAGATATAAAGTGTAGCATAAGGAAAAGAGTTAACAATGCTGTAATAAATATGTAAAGGGAAGTGGGGTACTATATTTAGTGGGGTGATCACTTTGTGAGTTATTTAGATCTCTAATCACTATGCTATACAATCAAAACATATATTATTGTATGCCACCTATAATTGGAAAAAACACATTTAATTGTACAATGTAAATATGAGCAATTAATTGTCTATTATATTTCAATAAAGCCAGAAAATTTTTTTAAAAAGGTTAATAGGCTTTCTACAAGGTTTTAGAGGCACATGTATATTATATATGTATGTAATTTAAGGAGACTTTAAAGTAACGTCATTTATATAAACTTAAAACAGCTTCCGCTACAACCTAGTTTCTAAAAAAGATGTTATTTATTTTTTTAAATTATTGTTATGGAGATAAAATTTTTATAACATAAAATTAAGCTGTTTAAATTGCTCAATTTGGTGACATCTAGTACATTTATAATGTTGTACAACTACCCTTATTATTTAGTTCCAAAATATTTTCTTCACCCCATAAGAAAACCCAGTACCCATTAACAATTCCTCCATCTTTGACAACTAGCAATCTGTTTCCTGTCTCAGTGTATTAACGATTCTAGATATTCAGTATAAACTGATTTAGTTGCTTTTTTTTTTTTAAATTTCTTGGGATGACATTGGTTAATAAAATATATAGGTTTCAAGTATACAAGTCATTAATACATTATCTGTATATTACTTTGTGTATTCACCACCTAAAGTCAAATCTTCTGTCATCATATATTTGATCCCCTTTACCCTTATCTACCTCCCTCCCACCTTTTCTCTGGAAATCATTAAACTGTTGTCTGTATCTATGAGTTTTTGTTTGTCTTGTTCACTTGTTGCTTTCAGTTTTATATCCAACATATGAGTGAAATCATATGGTTCTCAACTTTTTCTCTCTGACTTTTTTCGCTTAGCATGATAATCTCAAGCTCCATCCATGTTAAAAATGGCAGTATTTTATCTTTTCTTATGCTTGTAAACTGACTCGGTTTTTAACAATATGTCTTTATACTTTTGTATTTCATGTGCTTTGATGTGCCCACATCTTAGAGGGAAGTAATGTTCTTTCTGATGCATCACATAACACTGTTACTAATTTCGCTGTAGCAGATGTAGTGAGAGCTTGTCTCATGTGTATATAGCTACTTTATTTTTAATTGACCGCATGTTCCAGTTAGTATTCCTTCATGATTCAATAGGTAGTAAAAGTAAATTTCATCTGGGATGGACCTCGGTGAGTGTCAAGAAAACTATTCTTATAGCAATATGGGAGTGTTGCCTTGGGTTTTAATGATATTATGTTTCACTCTTTTGAAATTCTAATATTTCATCAGGGATGTGTGAATGTATATATAGATTAAATACTTGCAGCTATTTATGTTGGCCCTCATATCCATATTTGTTGCTTACTTTGTGTAACATTCTTCAGAGAAAAATCAGTGATGATTAATTAGACAAAAATATGGCATTTGTTTCCCACTGAAATACATACATATATACATACATACATACATACATACATACATAAAAGTGTTTGTTCCTATCCTGCTTTACCTAAGTAGCTATTTGTTTACTCTGTGCTTCTGCCTGTATTGAGGCTTGTAAGAGCAGGTACAATTTCTTTAATATATTCAATTCTAATGCTGAGTACAGTGACAGGTATATAGATATACACAATAATTATATGATAAATAATAAATGTAAAAATATTATTTTAAAACATTTATTGCTCAACAATTTTGTGTTGTAACACTTTTTGTTCAGAATTTAGAAGCACAAACCTTCTAGGAAAGCAAATATAAATGCACACACATTTTGTGACATATCACAAAATATATCATTTGCAACTAGTTTTACATTTAAGAATCAGTGATAGCAGTCATATCAGTAAAAATAATAGAGTGGAGACTTCTAATATTTTGTCTCATTCCCAAAACACTGAAAAACCTGACAAAAATGATCAGAATCAACCACATAAGAATTTTGGAAAATAGATAGTTAAGCAAACATTTAAAATTCATATAAAATTTAAAGAATTCTGAATAGCAAAATGATCTTGAAAATAAAAGACAAAGTTGGAGGACTCACATTTTCTGATCTCAAAAATTACTACGAAGCTACAGTAATAAAAACAGTGTGATATTGGCATAAGATAGACATATATCAATAGAAAATAATTGACTTTCCAGAAATAAACACTCATTTTTAAAGTCAATTGATTTCTGACAAGGGAGAAAATTCAATGGAGGAAGAATAGTCTTTTTAACAAATGGTTCTGTGTCAACTAATCAACACATGCATGAATGTACACACATATACATACATGTATATATATATACACACACATATGCATAAAAATTGACCCCTAACACGTCATACACAAAAATTAACTCAAAATAGATCAAAGACTTGAAAGTAAGAGCAAAAATTATAAAAATCTGAGGAAACATAGGTGTAAAAGTTCATGGTCCTGAATTTGGTAATGAATTTTTAAATAAGATGTGAAAAATACATGCAACGAAGAAAACTACTAGATGTTAGACTTCCAAATTAAAACATCAAAGGACACTATAAAGAGAATGAAAAGAGAACTCATGGAGTAGAAGAAAATATTTGCAAATCATCATATATCTGATAAGTACCTGATAATATTATACATCTGATAATATTCATGATATATAAAAACTCTTAAAACTCCACAAAGAAAAAACAACTCTGTTTAAAAATTGGCAAAGATTTTGAATAGCTATATCTCAAAGTAGATATACATATGTCCAAGAGGCACATAAAAAGATGATCTAAATCATTATTCATTAGGGAAATGGAAATCAAAACCATGATGAGAAATCATTTCACATCCATTAGGATAGCATAATAATAATAAATAAAAAAAAACAGATAAAAACAAGTGCTGATGAGAATGCAGAGAAACTGGAACCTCAATCAAATTAAAATGGTACAGTCACTTTGGAAAACAGTTCGGCAGTTCCTTGATAAGTTAAACACTGAATTACCATTTGACTCAGTAATTCCACTTCTGTGTATATACACCAAAGGATAGAACATAGGCATCCAAACAAACACTTGTACGCAAATGTTTATATCAGCATTCTTCACAATAACCAAAAGGTAAAATGAATGAATAAACAAAATATTTTATAATTATATAATGGAATATTATTTTGCTATAAAAAGGAATGAAGTAATAATATATGCTATAATATGCATGGATCTTGAAAATATGATGCCAAGTGAAAGAAGCCAGATACAAAAGGATACATATTATGTAAATCTATTTTTATGAACTGTCCAGAAAAGGCAAAGCTAGAGAGACAGAAAAAAGATTTGTGGCTGCCAGGGGTTAGGGACAGAATGACTGCTTAATGGGTGCCAGGTATCCTTTTGGGTTGAAGAAAAGGTTCTGAAACTAGATAGTGATGACAGTTGTTCAACATTGTCAATGTTCTTAATGCAACCTAGTTGTATGTTTTAAAATGGTTAAAAGATGAATTTTATCTTAACTATACATTAAAAAACTTATATTTGATATATCATATCATATTAGTTTTAGATGTACAACACAATGATTAGACATTTATATATCTCACGAAATGATTACCATGATAAACTGGTACTCTATTTTAAGACAATCAAAATAATGTAAAAATAAAATGATAATCTATTTTTCTCACTTATATCTAAAAACTAACTGTATAAGGAAGTACAATCTATTTAATTTCTGCCATTAACTCTGATAAGCTATGATGTGAAGTAAAATAAACTTCTAAGGCTCAACATGATCTATTTCAAGAAGTATTTCAGAAAATAAATACATTAAACAAATTTGGATAGTAACTCTGACTTTTTCAAAATGATGTCCAATGTAGCCACATAGCACTCCTGAGAGAAAAGACAGTATTGCCTCAATTTTTCCCCAAAACTACTAAAAAAAAAGAACAAACTTTTTTTAAGTAAATAAAGTAAAATCTGTGATATATGAAATAGAGAAGGATAATTATTTATTAAAGATGAGTAGTCCTATAATCACAATTCAATAACTAAAATGTTATTTATATTTCTAAAATATTGACAACATCCAAAGTCAATACCCTAGTAAAAGTTCAGAATTATTATAACACAAGTTTTATCATTTGATTCACTATAACTTCTAGCATTTGCTCCTTGGTCTGGGACATCTCAGCTTATGCTACCTTACAATAAACTGTCCTCCTCCCTACCACTCCCTGTAAAATAAATAATGTGTTTATCTTAAATATGTTTCAAGTGCCAAAATTTATAAATTATCTTCCAGGCTTCCTAGTATAACTAATGCAGAATAAGTGATAGAATATTAGAACTAAAAGAATCGTTGGTGATTTATGGAGTTTACTAATCAATTTAGAGAACTGATTCCCAGAGACTGGGAATGTATTATTTTTTATTTAATGTCAAACAGCCAATTAGTAGCAGATCTGGGTCATGGGTCATGAATTTAGTGCTTCTTTTTTTTTTTTTTCCTTTGTATTACTCCCATTATTTCTATTACAGTTCACTAATAAACTTTTATTTCTTTTATGTTAAAAATCACTTCAATAAAAAATAACTTAAGTACTTTTTATGAATAGTTTTACCTGAGGTCATGAAAAAAGGCCTCTGAAGAAGTGATATATGAGTTTGGCTCTGAATCATGAGAAAGAGACGGCTGTGCAAATATTTGGGGAGAAGCGAGTCACAAGACAAAAAAAGATTAAGTAATCATGGAGAGAATGTCTTTAAACATCTCAGATTGAAGGTCTTTGTACCTAGAGCATGGTGTCAAAGTGCGGGAAACAGGGAAAAGATGAGGTTAGATGAGTAAGTAGAGAGTGCAGGGCCTGGAGGCCAGAGCAAGGATTTTACTTTTATTTTAATTGTAGTAAAAAGACGTAGAGGATTTCAAGAAAGAACATTGTATCTCTAATTAAAAATGTAAAATATAAATCCAGAGATATATGTTATATGGAGTATGGAAAGAGAGATGATAGCAACTTTGAACAGGATTGTAGCAGTGGAGATACAGAGAATAAAATGGTCCAAGCTAGGATATATTGTGGAGGAAGTATAGAAGACCTTATTGAAAGATGATATAGATTTTGAAAAGGATGAATAAATGATGACTCCTTGATGTGTAGACTAAAATTCTAGGTGGATGTTGTTGACACAGATTTGGAAAAGGAAATCAATTGTTATGTTTTGGCTATGTACAATTGGAGCTATCAATTATACATTGCAGTGATGTGGAATAGTCAGCTGGACATACAATCCTTGAGTTCAAGAATGAGAACTGAGAGGATATAAATATTTATACAATATAAGTGAGTTTCCTTAAACCTTGCAATTAAATTAGAACACTTAAGCAAAAAGGAGAAATTCCTACACCAACATTTAGAAGTCAGTAACAAAAAAGAAACCAGAAAAGAAAACTGGTAAGGAATTTCCATTAGGAAGTATCTTTCAGAGACACTTTCAGAAGCCTATGAGAAAGTGTTTCACAGAAGAGAGCAGGGAACTGTGTCAAGTGCTGCTCAGGAGTCATGTAGGATGAAGATGGACGGTTAGCTATTGTGTTTGCCAAGATGTAGATCATAAGAGCTGTAACAGTAGAGTGGTGAGACTGAAAGCCCAAATGGAGACAAATAAAGTAATGGCTAAGATGATGAAGTAGAGGCAATTTCTTTTTTAATGTTTTGCTGTACATGGGACAGAGAAATGGAGCATTTGCTTGAGTAAGAAGCACATGAGAAAAGGCTTGCACATATGAAGGCTTGCAATTGATTGATGTGAATGGTTTCTCATAAAAATTCTGAAAAGTATACATATTTTTTTTCACAATTTACAGATGAAGAATGGCTCAGTGACTTTACTGAAACCTCACTGACTATAAAAGGGACTTTATTTTTGAAACCTAAATTCTAAGTATAGTATCATTTCTCCAAAAATCACTATTTTCAGTATGTACGCTAAGGAAATCAAGCAGGTAAAATGCATTTTTAAAAAGTGCTTTTGTTATGTAAATTTTGAGAGTCAAAATTTCTGTAACTGTGTGCATATTCCTGAAAATAGGAAAGAACTGGATATAGTTATAAGATAAAAGAACTGGACAGAATCTTTGAATGTCCTTGTTTCCTCAACCTGACAAGGACCAAAACATAATTGCTTATTACAAGCACATTTAAGTGCTTGTTGAGTTACTGACATGACTGATTGCATTTGTGCAACTATTCATATGAAAGAATTGAACGAATGCCCATCAGAATTTTGTGACTCCCTACCATCGAATAGAGATATGCTTAGCCATGTGATTCTGGCCCCAATTCCACTTCCTTCTGTATCTAGGTAACATCATGTAAATAATTCTTCCTAGTGCATTTTGAACAGAGGAGATGTGTGTTAGTTTCAGACCAAAGTAATTAAGAACTGGATATACATCCATCATGATTTCCCACTTCCCATGTATCTGATGCATGTAGAGAAATTTGATGACCTAGAAGTAGACATTCTCTTAAAATGGAAAAAAATCTGGGTCTCTTTATCTCTGTAGAAGGCCACTTACAGATAAGACTCACTAGTATTCAACTTTGTATGTATAGGAAATAATCATCTACTCTATTAAACTACTTAAATTTAGAGATTTAGGTATTACGACAGCTATAGTTACCTTAATTAACATACTCGGCTTATGCTAAACCACTCTGTATCAAACCTTTTAGAATTCAGGAGTCATAAATTGCTTGAGAATATTTGAACATGATAGTAGTGGTGCTGTATTCAACAAAAAAAATATCTTGCTGCTGAGAGGATGAAAGCTTTTAAAAATTCTACGTGTGATTTTGCTACCGTCTAGGTGTCATGGAGCAGAACTATCAGAATACAGTTACAAAACTGATGAAATTAAAACTGTTCTACCTCCAACTGCACTGTTAGCAATAGGTATCAGGCAATATTCCTTACCAATTTTAAAAGAACAAGTTAAATAAAGAAAATATTCCTCTAAAAATACAAATTAATAAAACTAAGTTTGTTTTTTGAATACCTTTTTATTGCTGATGTTATTTTATTTGTGCATATTAATCTTGAACAACTGGAAAGAATGATTTATATTGCCCCTTTTAAAATATTAAAATACATAGGTGTTAGATTTTCTGCAAGGGGTAAGAGATGTAACATTATTGGAGATAATAGATATGAAGATATATATATGTAGAAAGATAGATATGTATATATGTATTAAGTATATGTATCTACACTTCCATAGTTTTACCAAGAAATTCTCTACTGATGATTTTGCTTTAGACCTTAATCTTGAAATTAAGAAACCAAATTTTGGGGGAAAGAGCCTATCTTACATCATGAAATTTTTCCTGAAAATAGGGCAATGATGGAATATTGGTTCATAAAATCTGATATATGCACAGAAATTTCCAAGGCAGAAGAGCAGAAGCCCTGAAGGAGGCCATACACTCAGGCAGATAATTCTATGAACATCAGGTAAATTCCCCTATTTCAGATACACAGATTATTTTGTGAGAAAAAGGAAGTAGTAGAAGAACACACCCCTCTCCTCTACTGTGCTTTCTATATTTTCACACAAAAGCATTACTTTAAGTCTTAGATTTTAACTATTTATTATAAACATGAATGTTTATACAAAGTGATGCCATATGTTGCTGGTGTTAGCATGTATATTTTTCTGATCTTGCTACAAAATTTAGGAAGTTGATTATTAAAAAGAACCAATTCAAGTACAATGTATTTATTCATTTTACTTAGGGAGTCCTAAACTCTAGGAAGCAAGTAGTAAATCTAACAATTACTACAAAGTAAATGCTTCATTTTTGCTTTATTTTTAATATAAACATTGCTTATAAAGGCAGCCATAGAATAAGCAGGATAGTGTTTTTCTAAATACTGTGATTTTAAAGATAACAAAAGAATTTTATCAGCAATCAAATCACAATGTATTCCTCCTGTTTCCAGTGTTTTGGGATACTACAAAGTTCTTTTTAAATGAAGCAAAATAATTCTTGTTCCTATGCTAGACAAAACTGAGACTATATGCACTTCCTTGACCCCATTTTAAACAATGCAGGATCCAGATGTATTTTCCTGACTCTACAGTATTTAGCGGGACAAGCCAGAATATCTTAGCTGGTTGCTCTGGGAAATACCTACTTCCAGAAGATAGAACTATTGCCAACTGACAGCTCCTTTATGACCGAACAGTTTCTCACTAAGAATCACTTCAGAATTCTCAGTTCCCTTCGCCAAACCAAGTTATGATGTCATAGACTATGTCCAAATTTGGCTGTCTTTACTTGCGCAAACCACACTTAAAAATCACCTAGCCCAATTCTTCAAAACTCATGAGTATCTTACCATAACTTACAATTTTGTGCTTTTAAGATATAATAAAGTGATGTAATAAAGTGATGTTCTCTCTTCAGAAATAAAAAAAAAAAATCCAGTCTTTTTTGGAGTTCACAATAGTTAATCTTATATTAGTAAATGGGAGTGTTTTGCTTATGCCAAGAATTTCTCTGAGAATTATATCCCATGCAGGAAAAGGGCCATGAAGCCATATGTTTATATTAACCAGCTTCTGGTGCAACATTTGATTGGACCAAAAAATGAATACTGAAGTTGAAAGATCTACACTATTTGTTGGTTTTAGCTAGTAGGCACTTAAATTTTGAGCCACATAAAGTTATAACATCTCCTTTCTTCTCTATGAGCATGGAAGCAGAAAATATGAGTCTGAAGAAAGGAAATAATGAAATAGATACACTTAAAGAAACAACACTGTGGTTACTGATGGCTTTCTAAGTTCTGGTCCCTGTGACATTTGCCCTTTATTATTATAATTGATTATTCTGATTGAAACACTTTGAGAAGTTTATAGTTTCTTGAACCAAGGGATGATTAGGCAGCTTTCCCAAATGGTTGTCATTTAAATATAAGTTGTCTTTGCAGAAAACTAATGTATGAAATCTCTAAAATAATAAATGCAAACACATTTTTATCTGTCAGGATCCTAATGAGGATATATAGAAGCAGCTACTGTGCAAAACTGGGAATGAGGAGTACTTCAAAAGCAATTTCCTCCGTTTTATAATTTCTCCATAGTTTACGCACAGCACAGCGCTTCACAGAAAGTAAGATTATATTTTGATTTGCTATTTATGTGTTTTGATTGGCTATTGTTACCAGACATCAATAATCCCAGAATATCCTGTCTGATCACATAGGATAACATAACTATAATTTGGAGGATAATTTGGATTAATTAATAGTACATTTTTAAAAACCTTAAACTTCTAGTTGGAAAAATAAAGGATTGACAAATTAGGGTCACCTCTACCAATAGAAAAGTAAAATACAGCATGATCAAATCTGCCAGAATAATTTTAATGCTGACTGAAGTGACAATAATATTAATAAATTATATGGAAATGAGATTTTTTATTTTTAGAAAATACTACGTAATCACAGTATTGAATTATTTCAAGGATAATAACAAAACTATAGTAATAAAATAAAATATGTTATATACAATATTGCGTCCATGAAGAGAACTAAATTTTAATCTTGTATTCACTATCAATAATTTATTCACTAAACACTGATCCTTATTTATTTTATTTGCTAAGTAAGGTGGCAGAATTTTGCTAAAACGATTCTGAGAGTTTTCAGTCTACAAAGTTTAGTGAAAGTTACTTTTTTGTGGTTTATAAACTGTTTTCTCATCAGTTCTTCATTACACTTATGCAGATTTTTAGCAGATCAATTAAAATATTTATTTCACTAGTGAAAATAAAATGAGACTGGGAAACTATAATTGTTTAAAATCAATAATTTCCCAGTGATTGCGGTAGAGTTCTAATCCAAAAGCTTTAAATTCAGAATTCTTTTTATTATACTATACCAGTTTACCTGAACATTTAAGATTCCTGCAGTAAAAGGAATACATCTATTTCAGAGTCCACTAGATTCATGAATGTGTCCAAGAAAGTATCATTACTATAGTGAGAGTTCAATGTTGAGAATGTTTGCAAAGATAATTCCTTTGTATTTCATTTAATTCAAAACTATTTCTAATCTTCAAGTTAGTATGTACTAAATGATACAGGTCATCCGAAGGAAAAAAAAAAAGAAAAAGAAATGCCATTCAGTAATCTCGAAACTTTTTTTTTCACCCAGCAATTAGAATAATGAATTTTACTAAATAACTAATAAAATAGAGCAAATAATTTATAAATTTTAAGCCAAAAGAACATGTAAGTAGTAGCGTCACTTGTGTATATACTAGCTTCTCTAAGCTTACTTTGCTTTAATTGACTAATGGAGCCAAAATAAGGATGAAATACACAACTTTTACCATGTGCCTTGCTTGTACTGCCCTCAGCTGACAAAGATTAACTCACTTTAAGGCAACAGTTCTAAAAATTCTCATTTTACAAATGAAGGAACAGACAAAGGTAGATTAAGTAATTTGGTTAAGGCTCCATAGTTAGAAGATGGCAGAATCAGGATTCAAATTTAGATGATCTAATTCCAAATTCCATGTTTTAACCATTAATCTATAAAGTTTCAAATTGTATAAGGATTTGCTAAAATACTCATAGAAAGAATTTGCACTCCCAGTCATAGAATAATCTCCAGTTAATATTAATCTTTGATAATATTATTAACCAGTAATGTTTAGACCTAAATACCACTATATATAAAAAACAATAGTATAAACATCATCATCATCATCATCATCATCATCACTATCATGGTAACTAATATCCTAATAGAAAAGGACATAAATTACAATATTTTGTATACTACTCTAACTAAAACTTAAACATGGAAACAAGCAAATGTTTACCACCACCACAAAAATTATTAACTGAAAATAAAAATTAAATAGAGTAAAATATAAAAAGAAACTGAATAAAAGAGGTTATATAAACCTACACTGTCCCTTGATATTCAAAACATTAATATTTCCTGTTAAAAGTACGATGCTTTTGTCATTATTTATTTAAATTTCTGGTGACATATCTGTTTCTTAATGTAACTTAATGCATTCTCTGAAAACTTGATCCTAACCTGTAACTCAGCCTTGATGTGGTAAGAATAAGTTAAATTTGCTTTCCTAAAAACTACAGACAAGGTGAATCAAGATTTTAAATAATTCATTATAACAAAACAATTTTAAAAAGAATATTGGACACTCTTGTTCTTAAAAGCACTTTAGTCAAATCAACGAATAGAGAAGCTCCAAGAACTCTAGTCTCTAGATCTATTGTCTGACACACTGAGTTCATCAAAACTCAGCTGATCTTACCTACATTTTTTCTACACTATTATTCACATGAATTCGCTACCTACTCTTATCCAATTTAACATTTACTCTGGTCTGAAAAGGCCATCCTCTGTGAATTACACTTTGGTAACCCTACAACTTCTAGATCTTAGTAATTTCAGAAAAATTTCCCCACTCTGCCATCCTTCTCCTAGTAATTGAAGGGATACAGTCCAAAGATTCAATCTCTTTCTTATAAAAATAAATATATCTGTTTTAAAAGGAGGATACATTTAGAGCCAGTTTTGATCTTTTTTATCTCACCAAACCACAGTTGGCTATATAATTTGTGGGGGCTAGCGAAAAATGAAAATGTGAGTCCTCTTATTCAAAAAGCAGGAAAAGAGCCAGAAGGTCCACAAAAGGCCTCATGTTGTATGATTCCATTTATATGACATAAACAGAATAGACAAAACCAGAGAGACAGAAATCAGATTAGTGATTGTCAGGGACAAAGGGGAGGAGGTAATGGGGAGTAACTGCTTAATGAATATGGGACTCCTATTTGGGGCGATAAAAAGTTTTGAATGGTTGCTCGACATGGTGCATATATTTAATATCACTAAATTATATGATTTAAAATGATAATTTTTATGTTTTGTATATTTTATTATAATAAAGATAAATTTTTAAAAAGCAAGGAGAATGTGCTGATAAAGTTACTAAATTAGAAAGCTTTTTCCTTTCTTCAGTTCCCCACTCAACTTTTCATGTTTAAAAATTTGCTATTTTATATCATTCGAAATCACTAAAAATAAAATTTATTTTGCATGGATTTTTTCATTTATCTGTATATTTCATAATACCAGCTTTAAATGCAGATATGAACATTTAACTCATATGCAGAATCACCAATATTACATAATTAGTATTTCATAGCTCATACACACGTATGTATTTAATTCCTATCAAAACAGTGGAAATGTTGTTCAAAACTACTCAATTGTTTTCATTTCACTTGAGTAAGCAAGGACTGAAAACAAAAAGAATTCTTGGTTGCCCTATCTTTGCCTTTCCTTCCACAGTTGTCTAATACAGGGAGGTAACATGAATAAGAAAAAACATAATATTCCTTAGTTTTTCATGTTTTGCAGAATACTATTATCTTCTTTCGGCATGTGAAACAGAAGGAAAGTGTGGCCTTTCTGGGCTTTCAGTGCCCTCACTTGCTCAGTCATAGATATGCATACCTTGTATTCACTTCACTGAACTCTGCTGCATATGCGGGATCTGTGAAAATTCTGTGCTTATGGATGTCAAGGAACTGTGGACATACATATTGTGTCTGTCATCTCTGTTCAACATCCATGCTCCATTGCCCCATTACATTTTATTTACAAAACATAAATTCAAAGATAAAATTATTAAAAATTTTAAGATGGCAAAAACAAAGCATAAAATCAAGTGCAGGGCTCTTTGGAGTATGTGTTCTATACAGTTGGTCAGATGCCCCAAGAAAATTAGTTTATAACTGATTCTCAATTTTAATTTCACCCGTTAAAATCCTCTACTGCCAAAAAATTGTCCGCTATGTTATATTTCATATAGGATCATGACGCTCTGTGAATCAGTTCGAAGCATAAGAACTTGACAATATTTAATCAATTTTTAATGTCAAAGTGATATATCAATATTGTTGAGGCCATGTTTGTTTGTTTATTTGTTTTGTTATTATTTATTTGTTTTCACCTGAACTTTTCTTGGATTCATTATTTCTTTGTTAAGCTTCCTTATGTTGAACCCATCATATTTGTTAGTGGAATTCTAATTCCCAAGGGTTCTAAAGAGTCAAACTGTTAATAATGTCCCTTGTCATTTAAGTTTAAATTCCCAAAGAACAAATGCTTCTGTTGAAAAGAGGTTTGTTTGTTTATTTATTTACCTGTTTATTTATTTAATCTATTTACGTATTAAAGTTACAAATGTTTTTTTTCTTTATAGCAAAATTTTAAATTTCCTGTATCTTCACATTGTCTATGCTTCACTTCCTTTGATTCTTAGTTTGCTTATCATCCTATGACAAGATTATTTCAATATCCTCCTAATTTGTTCTTTGCCTCTAGTTTCTATTAAAATTGATGTTCATGCCACAATGTTTCCAAAGAGATTATTTAAAAATCATATATCTTATTTGAGTGACTTTTATGCTTCAAAATTTGATTTAGATTTTCACTGCCAGGTGCATAAATTCAGATTCAACTGTAATACTTTACCTAGTGTATTGAGCACACTATTGAAAGGGCAGGATGGATCCAACAGAGGTTTACAAGAAAGTCTCAATTTCTACAGTTTCTTTCCTTTTTTTTTAAGCAAAAATATCAAAATTTGATTTATGTTTCATTCTATTATTTTTGTTTTTTTTTATTATATTTATTGGGGTAAGATTGGTTAATACAATTATATAATTTTCAGGTGTACATTATAATTTACCTCTATATATTCTATTGTGAGTTTACCACCCAAAGCTCAGTTTCCTACAGCTACCATGTATTGGATCCCTTTTATCTACTTCACCCTCCTCTTATCTCCCTATATTTGACCCCATTTACCGGTCTATCTACCCTCCTCTCCCTCACCCTCTGATAACCACTAGTCTATAGTCAATGTCCATGAGTCTCTGTTTGTTTGTCCTGTTCATTTGTTGCTTTTAGGTTTATTTCTCAAATATAAGTGATATCATGTGATTTTCAACTTTTTCAGTCTGGCTTATTTCGCTTTGTATGATTATCTCGAGGTCCATCCATGTTGTTTCAAGTGGCAGTATTTCATCTCTTCTTATGGCTGAGTAATATTCTATTGCATACATGTACCATAGCTTCTTTAGCCAATCATCTATCGTAGGACACTTTGGTTGCTTCCCTGTCCTAGCCATCGTGAATAATGCTGCTATGAACAACGGTGTGGAAATATCTTTTCTGATATAGGTTTTCAAGATTTGGGGGTAAATATCTAGTAAAGGGATTGCTGGATCATATGGTAGACCAATTCTTAGTTTTATGAGGAACCTCCATACTGGCAGTCCCACCAGCAGTGTATGAGTGTTCTTTTTTCTCCACATCCTCTTCAGCATTTGTTATTAATTGTCCTGTTGATTATAGCTATTGTAACAGGTGTGAGATGGTATCTCATTTTGGATTTGATTTGCATTTCACTAATAGCTAGCGATGTTGAGCAACTTTTCATATATTTGTTGGCCATTTGTATGTCCTTTAGGGAAGAGTCTGTTCAGGTCATTTGACAATTTTTGATTGGATCATTTGTTTTTTTTTTGTTGTTGTTATAGTCATATGAGTTCTTTGTATATTTTGGATATTAGGACCTTATCGGAGACGTTGCTTACATATATATTTTCTCATTCAGATGGTTGTCTCTTTACCTTGTTGATGATTTCTTTTGCTGAGCAGGAGCTTTTTAGTTTGATGTAATTCCATTCATTTATTTTAGCTTTTACATCCCTTGTTTTTGAGTTCAAATTCATAAAATCCTCTTTAAGTCCAAGATTCTTGAGTTGAGTTTCTATGTTTTCTGCTATGCATTTTATTGTTTCAGTCTTATATTCAAATCTTTAATCTATTTTGTGTTAATTTTGGTGCGTGGAGAGAGACAACAGTCTAGTTTCATTCTTTTGCAGATGGCTTTCCAGTTTTCCCAGCATCATTTATTGAAGAGACTTTCCTTTCTCCACTGTTTGTTTTTGGCTTTTTGGTCAAAAATTATTTGCCCATATAAATGTGGGTTTACTTCTGGACTCTCAATTCTGTTCCATTGGTTTGTGTGTCTGTTTTTCTGCCAATACCGTGCCGTTTCGATTACTTTCGCTTTGTAGTATTGTTTGAAATCGGGCAGAGTGATGCCTCCAGCCTCATTCTTTTTTCTCAGGATAGCTTTGGCAATTCGGAATCTTTTGTGCTTCCATACAAGTCTGATGATTTTTTGTTCTTTTTTTTTTTTTTTTTTTAATGGCAATGAGATTTTGATGGGAATTGCAGTAAATCTGTATAATGCTTTAGGTAATATGGTCATTTTAACTATGTTGATTCTTCCAATCCAAGAACACGGAATATCTTTTCATTTCTTTGTATCTTCTTTGATTTATTTTAATAGGGTCTTGTAGTTTTCATTATATGGGTCCTTCACATGTTTCATTAAATTTATTCCTATGTATTTTATTTTATTTTTTGTTGCAATTGCAAAAGGAATTATTTTTTCCACATCTTTTTCTGACACTTCGTTGTTAGAGTATAGGAATACTATGGATTTTTGAACATTGATTTTGTATCCAGATACTTTACTGTATTTGCTTATTGTTTCTTGTACTATTCTTGTGAAGTCTTTAGGATTTCTACATGGAGAATCATGCCATCTGCAAATAGTGACAGTTTGACTTCTTTGTTTCCTATTTGGATGTCTGTTATATCTTTCTCTTGTCTGATTGCACTTGTTAGGACCTCCAATGTTATGTTGAATAACAGTGGCAATAGTAGACAGCCTTGCCTTTTTCCTGATCTTAGATGGAAGGTTTCTAGTTTTTCACCATTAAGTATAATGTTGGCTGAAGGTTTGTCATAGATTGCCTTTATGATATTAAGGTACTTTCCTTCTATATTGATTTTGTTAAGTGTTTTGGTCATAAATGGATGTTGTAACTTGTTGAAAACTTTTTCTGCATCTATCGATATGATCATATGATTCCTATTTCTTAATTTGTTTATGTGGTGTATCACATTAATTGATTTGCTTATGTTGAACCATTCCTGTGCCCCTGGGATGAAGCCCACTTGATCGTGGTGTATAATTTTTTTAATATGTTGCTGTATTCTGTTCGCTAATATCTTATTTAGGATTTTTGCATCTGTGTTCATGAGAGATATCAGTCTGTAGTTTTCTTTTTATGTGTTATCTTTATCAGGTTTTGGTATCACAGTAATATTGGCCTCATAAAGGAGTTGGGAAGTATTGCCTCCTCTTTGATTTTTTGGAAGAGTTTGAGGAGAATAGGTATTAAATCTTCTTTGAACGTTAGGTAGAATTCACTGGTGAAGCCATCTAGTCCTGGGTTTTTACTTTTTGGTAGGTTTTTGATGATTGTTTCGATTTCCGTACAGCTTATTGGTCTATTTAGATTTTCTAGATCTTATTGATTCAGTCTAGGAAAGTTGTATTTGTCTAAGTATTGATCCATTTCTTCTAGGTTATTAAATTTGGTATTATATACTTTTTCATAGTATTCTTGTATGATCCTTTGGTTTTTTGTGATGTCACTCATAATTTCCCCTTTTTCATCCCTGATTTTGTTTATTATGTCCTTTCTCTTTTTTCTTTAGTGCGTCTAGCCAGTGGTTTTCAATTTTATTAACCTTCTCAAAGAACCAGCTCTTTGTTGCATTTATTTTTTCTATTTTTTTTTGTTTGTTTGTTTTCAATTTTATTTATTTCTGCTCTAATTTTGATGATTTCTTTCCTTCTGCTGACTTTAGGCTTCATTTGTTCTTCCTTTTCTAGTTTTTAAGATGAAGTGTTAGGTTGTTTATTTGGGCTCATTCCTGTTTTTGGAGGTAGGCCTATAATGATATGAACTTTCTTCTTATGACTGCTTTTGCCGTGTCCCAAAAGTTTTGATATATTGTACTATAATTATCATTCATTTCTATATATCTACTTAGTTTCTTTTTACTCTAACTCTATAGGAAGACATTGAGTTATCTAACAGTCTCTTCATTAATTTTAGTTAGCCAGTAGAAATATTTGGAATTAGAAAGAATTTGTGGAAAGGGAAATAGGAGAAAAAAAGGGAGGGAGTAGGCAGAAACAATAGAATCCTTTCATTCTTCTACCGTACATATGAGGGTCACTGAAGATCAAAAATTAAAACTAAGAAGGTTAGAGTAATCATTAAAAATTGTACTGCATGCACTCCTCTTCCAGTCATTCTGGCTATAGTAGTCCTTCCTTATAGGAGCCCTCCCTTAGGGTGAGAGTGAAAGATGACATAGGAATTAGGTAAATTAAAATAAGACTTGAAGTCAAATATGATCCACCTAGCACTACTTGGGGTAAGAGAGATACAGGACATTGGAAGAAGATGATGCCTCAAATAAGCAATGTCAAAAAATAAAGAATTTCAGTTTTGTATGAAAAAGTTAATTTGAATCTTTCATCTCACAATATTCTATGCTCTCAAGACCTATTGCTCCTCCTGCTGAATTTAGTTGTCAAATGAATGTAGGGAATGGATTGTGTCGTTGCATATTTATGTTAAACCACTTGTTCAATTTATCAACATTGCTGCCTGGAGGAAAACTCAGAAATCTGAGGACAGATACTAAGCAAAACCTTATTCTCCAAGATGTTTTTGTCATTTAGGATGAGATTAGAGTAGCTGTACCTACTAGCTGCTTACTTTGAACTTCTTGTTCTGCAACGTTCCACAAATCTTGAAACTCTGCAGAGCACGATAGGAGCAGAACAAGAAGACAGAACAAAACTGACTTCTAACATTTTTCAAAAAGTTTCCTCCAATAAGAAAGATCTTTTCTATCATTTTCTTCCTATTGTTTTATTATCTGGAAAGTTCCATCTCATCCTTTAAGATCAATATAGGATCTTCTCTGTTGCGGTCTTATTTACCACTTGACAGAAGTAATTATCATCTTTACTGCTCTATAATGTTCTATATGTACCATACTTCTTTAAACTGATTTGTAGTATGGATATATGTTTACTTGTCTCCAATGGGTTTCTATCTTGCTCGGGGTAAAATTCAAAGTCCTTATTATAGATGTTAAGGCTCTGCATGATCTGCTCTTTGTTATCCTTCTGACTTCATTTCTTTCCATTTTCTTCATGTGTAGGCTTTTGTAGACCTTCTTCTGCTACCCCAGGACCTTTGCATTATTGGTCCCTTTGACTAAAAAGCTTTCCCTTTAGCTATAAGATTGATTTGTTTCTTTGTTTAGCTCTTTAAATTGTCCCATCAGAGAGGTCTTTTCTGAAAATTTCACCTAAAATAGACCTATTCCAAAGAGTGATATCAGAAGCATGGTGGCTTCTCTACCATTGAAATTACAACAAACTGAACAGCTACAATCCAACAGAAAACACCCAGCCTAGCAAACAAACACATCCGAGTGATCGGTGCCTCAGAGCATCTGAAGGTGTGCGAATGGAAAGAGCAAGGGAGAAAGAAAGGGAGAAGAGCAGAGACGGGTGCTGCGAACGCAACTTGAAGCTCCCTGCATGATGGGGAAAGAGGTAGGAAATTGGGTGGTGGTTTACATTCTCTGTAGCCCTGAGCAGTCCTGCCTGAGTGATCAGTGTATACCATACTGCAGAGCCCAGATATAAGGGCAGAAACCACGGAAAAGACAAAATACAGAGGGGCAACAGCTGTCTTCCTCTCTTCTTCTTTTCTTCTTCTCTTCCTTCCCTTTCTTCCTTTCCCTTCCCTTTCTTCCTTCCTTCCTTCTTTCCTTTCTTCTCTCTTCCTTCCCTTCCCTTTCCCTTTTCCTTCCTTCTTTCCTTCCTTCTTCTTCTTTCCTTCCTTCTTCTTCTTTTTTTTTTTTTTAGTGATGAAAAAAAAAAAAAAGACATTGTTGTTTAGAACTACACATTACAGGCAGAAAGCTGAGTCATGGAAACTGACTGGCCTCCTCTCTCCACCCGCTCCCAGACCACACCTCCCCATACCCTTGCAGAGCTAGCCAACAGCCCCAGAGACAACTGCAGCAGCGAGTCCCACTGCAAAGCAAGGAGTCTGCAGCCCCGAGAACTAAGGTGCTCGCTGCTGCTGGTCCCAGCGACAGGAGATGTAGGAACAAGGCTGCTGAAGCCTGGTGACCAGCATTACTGGAAGGGAAACACCTACAGACACAACCGCGGCCTCTCCTAACACACCCCACCCCCACCCACGCATGCTGATTCAGGAGGAGGCAGCGAGGCAGCACAGCACTGCATCTGGCTGTTGGGGTGGTACCAGGACTTCAGCAGCTCTTCAGAGGCTCAGATTTCCGCTACCCATCACATTCTCCTCCACAGTAGGTGGGACAACTGGGGAAGAGGTGACCTGGTCATAGAGGAGACACACACCTCCCACTGGAATAGAGCTTTTTTTTTTTTTTTTTCTTTTTTTTGCTACAAAGCAGAAATTCAGGAGGCTTTGGCAGAGCAGGAGACTTGGGTGCCACCTACTGGAAAACAAAATAAAAACCTTTTCTTATCAACCTGTTAAAAAGAGATTACTCAAAATAATAATAAATATTTTTTAAAAACCAAGTACATTTCCATAAATGCCTAGGCAAAGAAATAATCTAGCAAACATCATAAACAACCAAGGTGACATGGCAGTTCAGAAAGAAAATAAAAAATCTCCAGAAAATAAACTTAAGGGTATAGAAATATGCAATCTAAATGACAGAAAATTCAAAATTGCAGTTCTGAAAAAATTCAACAAGATGCATGAAAATTCTGATTGACAATTCAATGAACTCAGAAACAAAATCAATGAACAACAGGAATACTTTACCAAAGAGATCGAAACTCTAAAAAAAAAAATGAAAAAAAAAAACCCAAAAACTAATAGAACTTCTGAGTTGAATAATTCAATAAAAGAGATGAAGAATGAAATAGCGAACTTAAGGAATAGAGCTGAGCAGAAGGAGGAAAGAATTGACATTGGAAATGTTGCAGATGGAAGAAGAGATAGACCTGAGATTAAAAAGAAAAAAAAATGAAAGAACTCTACAAGAACTATCTGACACCATCTGAAAAAAGTAATATAAGAATAATAGATCTACCAGAAGGAGAAGATAGGGAGATGGGAACAGAGTCTATTCAAGTAGTTCACGAGAATTTCTCAAAACTGTGGAAAGAACTGGATCTTCGAACCCAAGAAGCAAACAGAACACCTAATTACCTCAATCCGAAAAGGTCTTCTTCAAGGCACATTATATGAAAACTGTCAAGAATTAATGACCAAAAAAAAAAAATTCTTAAGGCAGCCAGGGTAAAGTAGACAGTAACTTATAAAGGAAAACCCATTACATCATCATTGGACTTTTCAGCACAAACTTTACAAGCTAGGAGAGAGTAAAATCAAATATACAAACTATTGAAAGAGAGAAATTACTATCCAATACTTTGCTATCTATCTATCTATCTATATATATATATATATATATATGTGTATATATATAGATAGATAGATAGCAAAGTTCTCCTTTAGAGATGAAGTAGGAATAAAGACCCTTTCAGACATACAGAAGCTGAGGAAATTTTCACCACAAAGCTTGCATTATAAGAAATATTGAAGAGGGTAATTCTGCCTGAAATTAAAGAATGAAAAAATACAAAACTATGAGTTAGATGACTGACAGGTAGAAACAAGAAATTGTAACCCTTATTAAAAACAAAGTATTATAAACTTAAATATTACATATTGCTTAAAGGTCACAAAAACATTTTAAAAAGAGAAGACAATACCTACTGCAACTCAGCAATGAACTCACAGCATAAATAGGGATAATGAAAGATGAAATACTGCCATTTTCAACAACATAGATGGATCTTGAGATTATCATGCTAAGCAAAATATCAGACAGAAAAAACTGAGAACGATATGATTTCATTCAAATGTGATATAAAACCAAAAGCAACAAATGAACATGACAGAGACTCGTGGATGCCGACAACAATTTAGTGGTTATCATACGGAAAGGGGGAGGCGGAGAGGTAGATAAGGCTAAAGAGGGTCAAATACGGTGATGAAGGAAATTTAACTTTGGATGGTGAACACACAATGCAATATACATATGAGTTGTATACTTAAAACCTATACAATTTTATTAACAAATGTTACCCCAATAAATTTAATAAAAAATAATAAAATAAAGTAGACTTATTTCCAACCACGTGATTTTCTCTCCGTTTACCATTTTTTAGTTTTCTTCAAAGTACTTCTCTTTATTTATTTTTAAAATATATTTATCATTTGATGTTATTGACTATCCACCTATTAATACAATGATGCATTTATCATAAGAGAAAAAAATTGTTTACTGTCAATATGATACTGTAACATATTTGTAACAAATATGTTACAGTATCATATTGAAACTATAAATTTCATAAAGGCAAGAACTGGATTACATTTTCTAAATTACTGGGCCACCACCATCCGTAGTCATAAACACATATAATGAGTGTTTTATAAAAGTTTATTTAAAAAAATTCTTAGATTATTAAACAAATGTTACTCCTAAGTTTAATGTACATATACTACACATTTAAAAGACTCACACTAATGAAAATAAAGAATGAACAAGTTGGGACAGAATTTCTTTTCAGTTTTCCATGCTTCTCTTCCTGATCTCAGCTTTTTAAACGCCCATGGACACTGTAAACCCAAATTTCAATTTTTTCCTTTTAATCCCTATGAGATTACAAACAATCCTGGTGGTGTCTTCTCCTTTTTATAGTCAGCCTTTGTAACTTTTAGGTATCTTTTTCTAAACTATTTAAGAAAACAGAAAATTCAATGATAGACAAATATGGCACATAGAATGTTGGCCATACTTCTATGAGCACTTCTTTCTGAGATCATGTCTCAGAAGTTCCCTGATTCCTTCAAAAATATGTTTAAAAATATATCTTAATTTTACCTATATTTTCTAGTTGTTTTTAAGCAAGACCCTGATTAGTGCAAGTTAATACTTTATAACAAGAAGTTGAATAAAGATATTATTTTAATATTTCAATAAAACAAGGTGATATCTAAGCATGTAGTCTGTTATATCTTCTTTCAGGATAGTTATTGACATATTATGACAATAAAACCATTAAAAACATGGTTGATGATGACATTATAAGAATATGCAACTTAAAACATTTAGATATAAAATAAAGATTGTTATCCTTTTTATGCAATTAATCACTTTTTTGTCTTGTAATTCTTCAAGTCATAAGTGTGGACCAATTAATGCATTAGTGGAGTATTAAAGTCTTTACCTAAACAATTTAAAACATAATAAGTACCAGATGTACTGGAATGTGCAAAAATAAGGACCTAACTCCTGACTATCAGATTAGAAATGCAGTCACATTGATCCACCTACTTATTTATCTTCTTTCTGCTTCTCCAGATCAGAAAAATTATACTACTAAAATTATAATAATGCAATGGAAATGCCTGATATAACTGTTCTATTTAGAAACTGTAAAACATTTAGTGTGACATTAGACAAGAAATGAGTATGAGCTATGACTAAGGAAGTAAACTGCAAAACATGGGAAGATAATTCATACTTTGCAAGCAAGCAAGCATGCGTGTACATGTGCATGCACGTGCGCGTGCGGGCGCACACACACACACACACACACACACACAAATAGTAATCTGTAATAAATTAGCATCATATAAGTTGTGAAAAATCAATAGAATACAAGTTTCAGAATTTTTACAGAATTTTTATTCATGCATGTATTCATTTAGCCAATATTTGTTGAATTATTGCAGACATTCGAGCAATGGGGATTTAAGAGAGAACGATTGCTTCTGTAGAAGCTAAGAGTCCAGTGGAGAAAACATAAATTAATTGTACAATCACACAAAATAATTATCATTATAAACTGTGGTACCTATTGGAAGGAGAGAAAAAATGATATTATGGAAGAAAAGAGACAATTTATGGAAAAAAATGATATTATGGAAGAAAAGAAAAAATGATATTATGGAAGAAAAAATGATATTGTTGCCTATCCAACAGCCATTCCTTTATAACATAACCACACTTTTATGTGGTAGAGTCTTTTGCCACAGCACTCTTCCTTTCTACTGGAATGTTCTTGTCTAAGTGTGAGAAGGTTGGATCTACAGCATGTATCTTACCAAGGTGACCAGGCTAAGAACCTGGGAATGGCAGGTAAGCTTTATTTCTTGACATTGTTAAACCACTGGATTCACCACCCATGTGAAATTGACAAAATTAATATATTTATTTGGATAATACTCTGTAGGATGTAAAGCTCAACACATCTTACAGAGAGTAAAAAACAAATAAACAAACAAGAACAACCAAAAACATTACTAATGTTTCAGGAAGGTTATCAGTTAGATTTTATTTACCCAAAGTTAGTCTTCTATTTTGTAGTACTAGTTATGATTTATTGACTATGTACAGTGTGCTAGAATGACATATATTATTTTTAATTCTAATAAAATTTGAAGAAATAAATAGTATCTTTATATATATAATATATATATATAGAAAGAAATATTAAGATTGACAGTATTATTAAACCCTGTATATTGGAATAAATTTTACTTTTTATTTCTAACACTACTCTAGAAATTTAGGTTATTGTTTTTAAAGGTTTTAAAAATAATTTTAATGAAGTTCTGATTTATCTGTCTCAATAATGCAATCTGTTAAGGCCAATAAAATTTTTAGAACTGTTTAGGAGTAAGTGAACTCAAGGGAACAATGTTTTCCGGGAAATGATAATGGGATACAGAGCCTTTTATTTCTGGGTCACTAGGTTGAAAGAAGCTCAGGTTGTAAGTGATGGAAAGTCATTACTGTTCAATGGCCTATGTGAAATTAGTTGGTGGTTTCAGTCTAGTTGCTAGCGAGTAGGTATTTGTTCACATCCCAATTGGCATTAATTGATATACATGTTGACAGTTTTATTATAAGGACGAAGGACTATAGGCACTGCAAACCTGATTTTGAAGCACATGACAAATAATAGTCAGCATGGCTGGGGGAAGATATGTTCCCAAGAATGTAGCCCAAGAAAGAGTATAAAAATCGTTTCTCCTGAACAGTGCCTTTGAAAGCTTTCTTTGGTACTTAGAATTTTTAAATTGCAGAGATATATTTATAACATTGATCTAGTGTATTTCTAACACTGTTCCACATTCTCAGGATTTTTTTTTTTTAAATCTCTAATCACTGTACACATCAGCAAAATCGACAATTGTTATTTAGAATCCATTCAAAAACTAGTTCTTAATTTTCTAATTTCAATTAAGTAATAATCTCCTGGCTAAATCTAGTAATCAATATTATTTGTTTTTCTAGATGTTGTTGATGATGATAATATTCAACCAACTTTGGAAGTGAAATAGAATGTACTCTATAGAAGTTCAACGATTTTTTTTTTGACCCAAATAGTACTAAAATAGACTTTTTTATATAGGTTTGTTTGCATCTATGTCTGATGTTTCCTAATTACTTGGCAGGTATATTACCAGAGATGGAAAGCCAATTAAATCAGAATCTCAAACAATCCATCAAACAAACAAATATGTACTGAACAAAGGCAATGATTACTAAATGTTTCATATGGTAAAAATCGGATATTAACATCCATTAGACATAATTCTCTAAATGAGGACCTTTCTCTCTTTCTTTCTCTTTCTCTCTCTTTCTCTCTCTCTTTCCCCGCAACCCCCTATATACAAAACAATTGGAAAACAAGCCGTGTGGTAACCATTTATTAAGTACCTACTATTTTAATATTTTCCAGGAACTTTAGGCTTCTTCAGTATGATAGCTCATTTAACATTGACAAAGATCATGAGTGTTGTCATTATTATTTCAATTTCTTAAGTGAGAACAGAGTCTTAGAGAAATAAAAGAGCTTATCCATATTCAAATGGCTAAATAATAGGGTCAAGTTTCATAGTTCTATTTTTACTTCAAAATCTATGTTTATTTCACTATACTAAAAGGAATTTTTTTTCAAGTTACAATTTAGGAGTTCATAAGCAAGTAATTTCTATTGTTTTAGATATTTGATATGTAAATAGAGATGAACAAGATGCATTCTTAAATCCCTGTTAACTCAACTGTCCTAAGATTCTGATAATGTTTTCGATGATGTAGACAATAGTTGGAATCATTAAAGAATATGTTCTTAATGGTAAGTCCCACACAGAGCGCAAAGAGAAAATATAGTCCCTTGTTTAAATTTTAGAAAGCCTAGTGACTGCCTAGTAAAAACAAGCATTATGTAAGGAATATGTCAAAAATAGTAATGAACAAACATGCATTGCTAGGAGAGAAAACCAGCAAGCACTAATTGGCAAATGAGAAGAATTAATAATATTAAAAGACCAAATGTAAGTGTGGAAACAAGTTTCACCATGTATGAGGTTCCAAATCACTCCTGGTTGGGATTTATTGCTACTACTTCCCATTTAGAAGACTCTGGGCTTGAAATCCCAAGATTCGATGTACTATTTTTCTTTCATGTCACACTAAAGGAAGACTACACTATTGGCTTCATGTTTAAGGAAGGTGTGAGGGTAATAGAATTTGAGTTAATCGCAAAGGATGAGAGAAGCCACCAAAGGCATATAAAATAATTTCTTTGGTTATTCTTGGACTTGTCACTGTGATTTTGGAATTATTGAAATTCTTGGTGAAACAATGTTTTTGCTGTCTTTGTTTAGTAAATTGAGGTGAGTATAAATCAATACTAGGAAATAGAAGAATAAATGAATGGTTAAAGTCAGATATATATAATGAGTGGGAAATTTTCACATGACCGATCTGATAGTCAAAATAAAGGCTATTTTCAACATAAGATCTATGATACAGATTCTTAAGCATCTGGAAAACTATAAAATTATTAATTCTCTACACCTCAATTTATTCTTTTAAGTAAATATCAAAACAATATTGAATTTAACCCAAACCTATAAAACTCCTCTGCTAAAATTACCTACAGAGTCCATGACCATTTCTTTCAAAATAATATAACTGATAAGAAATTTTCATTCATTGAGTATGGGTCTGGTTGGGGAAACAGTGAGACCCAATATAGTACCAAGTATGGTGAATTAAGTAAAAGATTCCAGGTGGAAAATACTGTTTTTGAACAAATTGAAATGTGACTAAAAAATAATATGAGTAGTTTGTGTGTTTTTGACTTATGAACTAGCACTGACGGCAATTCCAAAGGAAGAAGACTAAAAAATGTAAGCACTGTCAGAATACTGAACAGCATCTAAAATCCTCCCGAAATGTTATTTTGAAAGAAAAGCCTCATTCTCTAGTTCAGTTTTTCTATGTTTGAAATTTTGTGTTTTGCAAGTTAATTTTATGCAACAATCATATTAGATATAAAGAGCAAATATAACAAACCAAATTAGACATACTAAAATCTATGTTAATTGTATGCAAAAAAATCAGAAGAATTAGCTTTAAAAAAAAAATTCAGTGATTGTGTAGCCCAAATTATTACAACGTAACAGTGAGGAAAATAAAATCTTTATACTAGATTATCAAATCCCTGGGTTCCTTTTCATGCTCAGTACTCTCAGAAACGTGATACCATCTTTAACATCTTGAATTAACATCTTTAATTTTCATAGCATTAATAATACTCAGGCTTACTTCAAGGTTAAAATTAAACACTGCATGTGAAATTGCTCTGTCAAATGCAAAATGCTATGGGAAAATTAGTATCTTGATTGTGACTATCCTGTTATTGTTATTTTTGGTGCTATATCAGATAGAATGCTTTATTTAACTAATAACAGATAATCCATTTCTAGGGGGCTTAAATGGTAAATCAATTTGTCCTATGTAACATTAAACCCAAGATAGTCTAGCTTCTAAATTACTCTAGAATGAGTAATTTAACGACTCGGTGATACTATCAGCTATCCATCTTTCTTCCATTTTATCATCTTGCCATCCTTATGATGGTCTAATTCCCTTTGAAAGATAGTTACAATATTTCCAGAAAGCACATTCAAACATAGCAATGGTCAGAGTGATAGAAAATAACTTTTCCTTGTTTTAGAATAAGGCTCTATTTTTCAGAAGCATCTTACTCCTAGGTAAATTGCCTCTCAGTCTTATTGAACATAACTGGGTTTCACAGCAAGACCAGACTTGAAACTGGCAGGAGAAATAGGATTATTACGGAGCCTTACACTAATTAGGTTTTCTCAGAACAGAGAAAGGGTCAAATTCTCAGAGAGGACTATCCAAACTAAATCAGGGCTCTCTTAGAAAATTCATCAACAATACCTTCCATTTATGCCTACTGGTTGTTATAGGGGTTTTGTTGTTCTTTTTACTACAAGATATTAATTCCTTATCTTTAATTCCTAGAGCATTGATAATTCCCAATAATTGCACAACTATATGAAGTTTATATATTTTATGCATAAAAATACTCCTATGTCTTTGGAATATGAGGGAGGCAGAGCTCTCTCTTTTCTTACCCAACAACAACCAAGGGATTGACTTTGAACTCACATTTTTATATAGTTCCAATCTACTATCTACCTTTGATTGACCAAGTGAAGCCTAATTTTTCTCATGAATTTTTAGACTAAATATTAAGCGAAAAATTTGGTAAGTTTTTACGAGTATTTAAGTTGAGTAAATACCACATGGTCATAATATAGAATATTTCTATGTTTCCAAATTATTTCCTTATCCCTCCTTTTAGTCCCGTTTTCCACCCCAGAGCTCTGACCATCACCGATCTAGTTTCTGCCATTTTAGTTATCACTTCTATAGAATTAAATGATCTTTTGTGTCTGGGTTCTTTTATTTTTTATATTTATGTGACTCATTCAGTGTTGTATTTAACAATAATTTGTGCCTTTTAATTGTTGAGTATTGATGTACCATATGCGTTGATCTCTTCATCAGTTAATGGATATTTATTGTATATAAAGGTACCTTAAATTTCAAAGTTTACGGCTTTGTGAGGACATATGCTTGCATTTCACTTGGGTAAATTCCTAGGAATGGGATTGTTGGATCAAAAGTTAACTATATGTTTACCTTTATAAGTATATATTTAGCTTGATAAGAGACTGCTCTTCGATTGTCTAAAGTGTCTATAACATTTGCATGCTTTGCCTCAATGTATGAGAGATCCATTTTTTTTTTTTAATGTGAAGTCACTGTCTAAATGATTTGCCCATATTTATAGGACTCTTTTCTTATTAGTGAGTAGTAACAGTTCTTTAAATATACAGCAGACAAGTTATTTACTATATATATATGTATTTTGAATATTTCCTCACAGTCTGTGGCTTACCTTTGTATTTGTTTTGTTGCCTCTTTTGAAGAATAAAGGTTGTTAATTTTACTTTTATAGTTCATGATTTTTTTTCTGTGTCATATCTAAAAAAATTTTACTTAACAAATACCACAAGTATTTTTTTATGATATATTCTAAGAGTTTTATAGTTTTAGTTATTACATTTAGGACTATAATATTTCTCAAGTTAAATTAATTTATGGGGTCTGGTTTAATATTATGTATGGACGTTCAATTTTTCCACCATCGTATATTGAAAAGAGTATCCTGTCTTTTTTGAATTACCTTTGAATTTTTGCTGGAAATCAATCAACTACATGTTTAGGGGACTCTTTCTAGATCCTATTATTCTCCATCTTGTCATGACCACCAAACTGTCTTAAATATATGTAGATTTATGATAAATCTTAAAATTGAATAGTATACCTTCAAGTCTATCTTCATTTCTCAAAATTGTCTGAGCCATTAGCATTTCCATATACATTTTAGAATTATCTTGTTAATTTTAACAAAATGACAGCTAGAATTTGATGAAGATTGTGTTGATTTTATAGATTGATTTGTGGAGGATTGACATCGGAACAACATTAAATCTTCTGATTCATGAATATATTTGTAGGTCTCAGGCCTGGCTCAGCCCAGGTCTGGCAGTGATCCAGGCTCACAGCTAGTAATAGGACCCCAGGTTTATGTTACATTAGTGTAGTACGGTGCCTGTACCTAAAATATGTAAATATACTTCAGCTTATTGTATCATGCATGTGTGGCTGAATGCCACTATTGTACTCTGATATGTGTGGAGCCATGAGGTCCCCTGGGGAGCAGTAGGGGAGCACAAAGAGGGGAGCAGAAGAAGAGCAGAAGCAGAAGCCCCCTCCCGTCAACAGACTGCACTCCCTGCAACAGAAGTGCACTTCCCACAATAAAGTCGGTGTCTGCCATTTCATTCTCATGTCGGCCTCTTGTGCATTCTTCCAACGGGTGTCTTACCACCGAAACCTTCCCTTCTTGATCAGCTTGGTACTGACAATGTTGTATCTATTTATTTAAATTTTTAAGATGTCTCTCAGCATCATAATTTTAGTGCACAGGTCTTGCATATATGTTAAATATTTCTAAACATTTTGTATGTTTGATGCTATTGTAAATGGTACTGATTTTTTAAATATAAAACCCAAGGTTTAATTGATACTAAAAAACAGACAACTGATTTTTTAAATTTACTTTGTATTCTGCAAACTTGCTAAAATAACATTACTTTGAGTTAGCTTTTTTACATTCCTTAGGATAATCTACATATACAAAATGCCATCTGCAAATAAAAACTCCTTTTTTCTAATTTCTATGCCTTTTTAAAACTTCCCTTGCTTTATTAAAATCTAAGATTTCTGGTATAATGTTGAATACGAGTGGTAAGAGTGGAAATCTCACTTTTTGAGATTATGGGTTAAAATTATTATCCCACCATTAAATATGTTAGTGGATAATTTGTAGCTATCTTTTCTCTGGTTATGATTTTCCTTTTATTCTCAGTTTGCTGAAATTGCTCATTGATGTAAAAGGATTGATTGAATTTTGTCAATACATAATATTTTTCTTCGTACATTAAGATAACAATATTTTTTGGATTTATTCTAAGAATATAGTCAACGACATTAATTTTTATAGGTCAACCTTATACCTCTGAGTTAAATCCAACTTAGTCATAAAGTATTAGACTTTTTATATATTGTTAGATTCAATTCGCTAAAAGTTTGTTAAGGATATTTTATCTAAGTTCACAGGTGACACTGACCTGTCTAAGTTCTATTTCTTTTTCTTTTTTATCCCCAAGTATTTTCTATTAATAAAAAATCTAAATAAGTGTGAAACCAATAACTGAGCTTAAAATAAAATTATATAACTGATAGATCCAAGGAAGAAATGATCAAATCAGCAATTACATAATTATATTTTAACTAGTCTCTTTAACTAACAGAGAAAATAAGTAGAAATAAGTAAGAGTATAGAAGACTCGAACAATCTTAACAACAGTCTTGACGTGACATTTTAAAACACCACCAAACAATAGCAGAATCCACATTATTTTCAAATACTCATTGAATTCTAGTAAGATAGACCAATTCTTGGCCATAATATAAGTTTCAATAAATTTAAAAGATTGAACTCATATTATATCATTTGACACTATAAAATTACATTGGAAATATCCATAACAGAAAGATATCTGAATAATTCTTAAATATTTGAAATTGAATAACATACTTCTGAATAAAATATTTATCAAAGAAGAAATCACACAAAAATCATAAGTTAAATATATGAGAAATTATATTTAACTACAATAGAATGAAAATAACATATCAATATTTATGGAACAGACCTTAAACAGTGATCAGAAGAAAATCTATCCTATTAAATGCCTATACTAGACAATAAGTAAACTATCAAATGAATGATCTAAGTTTCTGGTGAAAGAAACTGAAAAAAGAAAAAGGAAACTAAATTTAACTCATGAAGAGTAAAGGAAAAAAAGAATAGAAATAAATGAAATTGAAAACAGAATCTAATTGAAACCAAAAGCTAGTTTGAAGAAATCAAGTAAATCGTATTTAAAAAAAAGAGAGAGAAGACACAAATTACTAGTATCCAGAATAAATGAGAGAAATTCACCACAGTTTACAAGGGATTAAATATATATTAAGATAGTATTAGAAAAAACTTTGTGCCAATACGTTCTACAACTTAGCTAAAATGGACAGCGATTCCTTGAAAAGTAGCAATTGCCAAATTCACTTGAGGAGAAATAGTTAACACAAATAGTCCTACATATATTAAAGAAATTGAATTCATAGTTAAAATTTTTCTACAAATTCCCCAGTAGCACATATTTTATAAGAAATATTAACTGTCATCACTATTATTAATTTTTATTCAGATAATCCATAAAATTTACATAGTATATTTTGATTCATAGATAAGTAAGATCTACCTAGTCAACATATCACATTAAGTTATTTGGGCAAAATAACACACCTCTATAAATTGACATATCTTTATATGCCAATTGGCAAACCTTATAATTACTCAAATTCCTTCTCTTTCACTATTTAACATCCATAAAAAATATATGAATAAAAAAGATTTAACAGACTAGTGTTTCTACTGTTAGAGAATGAATCTAGAATACAAAACATGACAAGTATGTGAGAACTTGTTCAAAATATGACTATTTATTGCTGTAGGCATATTAGACGTTGTAATTCAATAACAATTCTGGAAAAGTTATGTTTAAACTTTGCTAAGTAGTGTTTTTTAAAAGGAAACAAATCTGCCTTTAAATTTGATTGAAAAATGCTTAACTACTCAATTTTTTCAACTAGCTTTGTTTGCATATAATTTGGTTTCACTGTGTTATGATTGTACATTTGCATTTAAATAGATTCATCTTCAAATGATATGCAACAATACAATACAAATATGGGAGTGTGAGGCCATTTTATAGAAGAAATTTTTACTGACCTGATGCTATAAAATGCTATAAACTCTCTTTGACATTTAAAAAATTGCACAATGAATTTGATCACTTCAATAACTCACAATGAAATTATAATTTGGAATGATTTCTCAATGTGTGTCTTGAACCTGACTCTTTCTTTTATTCTTCACCTCATTCTAATGCAGATTGATGAAGCAGAATGTCTCAGCCATTTCCCTAACCTCAAATCTGCGTAGAGGACTATGCAGTTTAACAACTCAAATGACATTATATACTTTTACTGATTTTTTCTTCTCAGTAGCAGTGTCTACTTGACTTCTAATATCAGCAAGCAAAATTCTTTCATATTGAATATGATGATGTTACACCCAGTAAACTCCTAATAATATTGTACAATTGAAGTACAAGTAAGAATAATATCTTTAGAATACTCACTCATATCTAAACCTTCATTCATTTTATATGTATGTCCCATAAATTATTTGTACCTCACTTATTTTGCTGCCAGAAAGTTAGTGTAACAAGGGCTATTCCACAATAAACTATATGAAGGATCTCTTAAATGATTTTTAAGATAACCAGTTCTGTTTTATTTATTCATTTTTTCTTTTAGATCTTACCTTATTTGCCACCTCTATAATATTATTTTGTTGAATTATTTGCTTAATATTCTATTTCTAATATAAAAATTTATTTTCTATTATTTGCCTCCCTCACTAGAGTAGGAGTTATATAAATATGATTATTATACTCAATGTAGTTGAATTTATTCATGTGGAAACATCTTCTTCTAAAACATATGTCTTTTGATGAAAAAATTATAGAAAGGGAAGTAGAATCCTGTAGTGGTATTGAAGTTACTAGAGGTCAGAATTTAAGAGGAACATTTGACAAGATGATCTCATGAAAGATAAGAACTGAAGGAGGCAATAAGATCTGGTTAATAGCAAGTTAATAAAAAATAACCAATTCAACAGAGCCCTAGGAGAAGAAATCAGATGTCAATGAGACAAGGAAGTAATAATAAGTGTTGTTATAGAGGAAAGAAAATTGAATAACTCTCAAAATATGTGGTTGAGATGCAGAATGTAATAGCTCCAAGTGAATCCACAAGCTTCATCTCAGATTTGAATATACTACACATACACATACTTACACATACACATGTACACATTCTTAAGTAGTAATCTATATAACTACCTGATATATGTGCATATATATAATTGATATAATGTATATAATTACTTTGTCTCTAGGTAAAAATTAAAGCTATATTAATTAGAACAATGTTAAAACTTTCGCATTTAAAGAAATTAACATTTAAAGATGGACTGTGTAAGTACTAATTTAATATTTGAATTTTTGTTTACCCTGTTACTTTTTACGAAGTTTTATTTTGGTATAGTATTTGCTTGAAGAAGGTAAAAAATGGAAGTATAGTAACAAGTAGCAATTAAACAATTGCTAATTGGTTAAACCTAATGAAAGGTATGTAGGACTTACAGTTTTAGAAAACCCTTGGCAAAGCTAAATTGACCTAAATTCCCATGGCCTTGGCCTAGCAACAATTTTTATTCTCAAGCTTAATTTAATATATATAAAAAATTGGTGTTTATTTATTAGTGTCTATGTCTCCATCATAATCTAAGCAAAAAATATCCCTTTTTAAGGTTTTCTTCATTCTATATTTCTCTACTTCTGAAAAAGGTTAGATATTTTTTTGCCACATTTACAAAATATAGAATAAGAACTTGTGAGCATTTTTCTTCATAAAGGATATGACAAGAAACAGTTTTACTCAGCCTTATTTTTCACTACTGCACTGCCAGCATATTTGAGATGGTGCATTTACTATTATTTTCATTATAGCCACTGTCATATCAGGAAATATTAATTTTATCTAAATACACAGCTTGCAGATTTTGAATCATCATTTCTGGAAACAAAACACACAGGCTTAGTATTATGTTGCATATTATCTTAAAAGGTAGTACTTGACCAATTGAGTTTTCTAAACTTTTTTGAGTGTGGGTACTTCATTTTTTTGCTCAGTAAATAAAATACATCAAGATTCTTATAGGGATAAACTATAGAGTACTGTTGGGACACTGAGGGAGAGAGAGGTCATGGAAGACACTAATAATATGGAAGAATTTTATTCTCTAGGGGACAAAATAGAAATCAGAAAGATCAGAAGCTGTGACACTCCTATAACTGGAAGCCGTACTGGAAGGCTGAGTGCTAGAATCAGAGAAAGCTTGACTTCAGCTTGAGTCACAGTCCTGTCACCGGCAAATTATATAACTCCTATAAAGAGAAGATAACATTATAATGTTTTATAATTGTTTTATTGTTTCATGTGGATATTAAATGAAATAATAATTATAAATAAAGCATTTTGTATTTTTTCTAGAATGTTATTAACAATTAATATTAACTATCACTATTGTCTGAAGGTAGTACATAAAAAAGGACATTTATATAAATATGTATGTAAAATGAAATGATATATAAATAAAATAGCATCAATTTTAGGGTCACTGCTTTTATGCATAGGCACAATAGACTTTTCACTAATTTATTCAATATGTATATTAAAAATTTTCTCAATTGAACATTGTGTAATTACTAGGTATTTTGTTGGCCTTGAAAGCACAAGTAACTGAAGACTTGTGTATAAGTTTCCTTGGTCTTCTGAATGTTCCACAAACCTAAATTTTAAATATAGATTACTCTAATAATATAGGGTACTTTATGGATTGCTTTATAATCTTATCATTGAAATTTCCTAGAACTACTCCAATATTCTACCTAAAACAAAAATTTTCTCTAGAAAATTACCATTATTATAACATCTAGGCTAGGCTTTCCTCAAAGAAAATTATAGAAGATTTCTAACTCAAAAAGCAGTCCTCGACTTTATTGCTCTGATTACTGGAAAATACTTACTTTTATTAGGTATTAAATCGGCTTCCCCCTGACCTACCAATGCGAGGTATTAGTTCTGCTCTCTAGGGCTCTATGGTACAAGTCTAATCCATCTTCCACATGACAGACTTTCACATATTTAAAGACAGCTTGCACTGTTCCACTAAGTTCTTAATCTATATATTTCTGTGGTTCATCTATATATTTTTTTAACTCTGGTTAATCTTTTTTGACTTCCTCTGTAGTTATTTTCTGTCATATTTTAGCTTTAGTTTGTCAGTGCTTAGTTTCAAGATCTTCTTTCCCTGGAATAATCCACAAATGAATGAGCATTGTATTAAATAAGAATTATTAAAATGTTGAGGAAAAAATGTAAAAATCTGTTGTCACTTCCTGGTGCTTTAGTTAACAATTGTTATGTTACAAATGCTTCCAAACTTTGTAGTGTAACACAACAATCATTTTACTAAGTTTAGGATTCTGAATAAGAAATTCAGATAGGGCAAAATAGGGGGAGTTTACCTCTGCTCTATGATACCTGAAGCCTCAGCTGGGAGAATTAAACAGCTAGGATAATATAAATGAGTGGGACCTGAGATCATTTGTAAGCTTCTTTAACATCTGTGCCCTGGCAGGGGTAACTCAAAATCTTCAGCTAGCGCTGCAGTCTAAGGTATCTCCATGTGGCTTGAATTTCTTAGAGCGAGGCAGCTGAGTTCTTAAAGGTAAAGAGCAGAAAGAAAGCAATTTGAAAAAAAAAAAAAAAAGGCAGAAGCTGAAAGGCTTCTTTTGACCTAGTCTCAGAAGACATACAGGGTCACTTTAATTACTTCTAATACTTTATAAGTTTCTAAGTAAAGTTTCAATTCAAGTGGAGGGAAACTGGACTTTTCTTTATAAAAGAGTAGCAAGATCATATAGCAGAGAAGTATATGATAGGAGATACATTTGAAGTCATCTTTGGAAAATAAAATCTGTTCCAGTATGCCCTCTGACCACAATTCATCTTCCTCCACATGTGAAATATCCACTTCAGAAGAGCTAAATAATCTCATCCTACACGATATTTGAAGTGCAGGATTTCATCATCTAAATTGGAGCCAGATACACCTGAGTTTCTTCTGGTTCACTTTTTCTCATGTGGCTTATCTCCATTCAAAAGCTTGTAAAGTAAGGAGATCAGTTTTTTCTCCTGCAAACTCAACATATAAAGGTGAATCAAACATGGAATCATTATAACAGACAGTGCCATAGAAAAGGGATAAATAAAAGGTATACGGCAGTCACTGCTCCATAGCAATTCTGTAGTGTAGCTGGTTATATATATTGCCACTTCCAAAAGCCTCTTTATTTTGCATTGCTTTGGCCACTTGTAGTACAAACCGATCAAACCCTTTAAAAAAACTCTAGGTCTCTTATGTATTAATTTATAATCCACTCTATTAAAAGAAAGACATATCCATGGATCTGCGATATATTCTCTGAACCATGGGCTTCCTATGAGAAGTTGTGAGACAATACTCCTAAGATTTAATAGAAGTCTATTTTATAACAGAGTATCTTAGAAGCATATGCTAAAAAATCTTAAAAAAACCTTTACTTGTTTAAAGAGTTTATGTGGCATCCCTTCAAATATTTTGAGAGTTTTACAAAGAGATGTTCAATCACCCCCTTGGCTTTATCTTTACTTTGGGGCTACATTTTCCTGATAACATTGTAGAGTTAATTATTTGCCCTGAATCCCTTTATTGTTTTGAGATTCTTTTGCATTCTGAAGAGGCTAGGAATAAAACATAGTTTTGCTTTGTTTTGTTTTAAACTTCAGCAAGTTTTGTCTCTTCTATTAACTTTTTCTTAAGATTGCTTGAAAACTGAATACCTTTTTTAGTTGATTTCCATTTGTATTTTATCATATACAACTAAAACTAGCTGTTGGCACTTTAAATATTTAGTGTGGACATATCCTTAGCAAATTCAAGTGGTTTGTTAAATATATTTCCCATTTCCCATGTTACCACAGGTGACAGTATTGTCAAATTTGTTGCCACTATATAACGAGGGTCCTCTTTCTTCTATCTGAATAACAGTTTTTTTTTTAATTTTTCTTTAAGCCTTCCTTGACAGCATATCCAAGGCCTGTCAAGTTTATACCTGTGACTCAGTCCCCAAAGCAGTGCCAAGTGATTTAAGTTTGGTTATATTGATACTGTATTTTGAGATACTAAAATTATATTTCAATTATCTCTGCATAACAAACAACTCCAAATTACTAGTGTAAAACAAAAAATTTCATTATGGTAATTCTGTGAATCAGAAATTTGAATAGGCACAGGAGAGATGGCTTGTTTTCTTCCATCATTTCTGGGAAAAATTGAACAGACAGGATGATTTAAATGGCTGTGGGCTAGACTCTCCTAAGGCTTTTTCAGGCACATATCTATTCATAAGCTGGGATGACTAAAGGCGAGTCTCAGCTGAAGACTGTAGATTGGAACATCTACACATGATTTCTCCATGTGGTCTGAGCTTCTCCCTGCAGTGCTGCTAAATTTTGAGAGGGAACTCAGAGTATGACTATTTAGAGAACATATATTTTAAGAGACCAAGGCAAGAGATGTACTACTACTGACCCAGCCTCAGAAGTCAGCCTGTTTCACTTTAGCCACATTCTGTCAATCTTAAGTATATCATTAGAGCCGACTCAGATTCAAGGGTTGGATTTTGCCTTCACTTTTTGACAGATGAATAAGAAGGTCACGATACAGAAGAGTTTGTAGGGTGACAGATGGTATTATAGCAATCTTTATAAAATAAAACCTGCCACACCTGATAATTACTAACATGTAATTTAACTTTAACCTTGGTTACTGTGTTTTTTTTTTTTAAGTCCCCATTTTTAATAGATTTCACTATGAGATTATTTGTGAACATATTCTAAAATTTGAATTACTAAAAATCTACCTTTTGAATCAAGGACTAGTCCCATAAAGGAAAGACAAAGGGCTCTACTACATGTTATCTGATTAACAGAAATCACTTTCATAAATCTCTTTTGATCTAACGTTTACTTTTTAGATTCCTTCCAAATAGATTTGGTATTAGCAGTGTAAACCCCAGCCCAATTATAATGTTATAAGTTTGTATTTGACACTGTATTTTTTGTTAGGGAACAGTTGACATGAAGGTAACCCGGATAAATTTTGCAGGGTAATGACAAGAGTAAGGGTCATATACAACATCTCATTTCATGGTGCAAAGCATAATTTCATATAACCAACCTCATCATATTGTTACTCTCTAATGTGGCCAAAACCCTCATTTGACTAAGATGTCCTTGTGATCCAAAAAGCCCTAAATATTTAGAATACCATGTAACCAGAATCCAGCTTTTTAACCCCTAATTTTCCAGTTCACCTATTCTAATACTCCTATTAAAACAGTTCTTAAAATTTGCTGATACCTCCAATCCACTCACTATCATCTGCTCATGTCTTAACTATATAGTTAATATTCCATGGATCTTTATTGTAACTCTCTTTGTCTTTGTGATTTTTCCCTACCTCTGTTATACGAGCCTGGAAACACTCAATTATGGTTAAAACAAACAAACAAACAAACAAACAAAAACAGTTATCTTCCTTCTCTGTGTTTGCTACTGATCAGTTTAATATTGCTGGAGAAAAAAAAATATTTGCGAAATAAAAGTATGTGTCCTGAATAGATCTGACTTTGACTTGATTATAATCATGACTGTGACTGGAAACCACAGGTTTCAACCTTCAGTTAATGAAAAAAGAACTATAAGGAAACTTTCAATAGATAAGCTGGTGATATAAGTTTAGTGATAATGTTGATTGAACTCTGGGTTAGTTAGTAACCTTTGTTTAGAGAAAAAAAGAGAGGAAATATGTGGATATTCACGTAACCATTACCAAAAATTTTTAGTTAAGCTTCATGTGTTCTGCAACTTGTCACAATGAAGTTCTAAGTTTGTTTACCAAAGGAAACAAATAGTTTTTTTTCTAAAATTTAAAAAATCTTAAAACATTGTTACAATTGCTGACTTCTAATCTAGAATGTTTAGAATAGCAATACTTGTTATACTGTTTCAGAAAACTGTGTCCATCCAAAGTTTTCAGCTATATTTGGTATAGGAGGATAGTTTTCCTGATAATAATTAAGTATGGTCATTGAGTATGACTTGGCCGATCTACTATAAAAGACAACACTTCTAAGTAGGTTAGGATCATAACTCATCTTCTTTGCAAAAAAAAAAAATACATTTAAAATAAGAAATCTAACACAATATAATATACATAAGATGAAAAAATAAATCTAACACTTGTCTTCTTGATCTACTTCTCAACAATATTCAATGACTAATGAATTCCTCCATACTTAAACATTTTATTAGCTTAGCTCCAATGTCAATGCATTTTATAGGTTGTCATTATTTTTAATATGTTGATATATATATACACCATATCTTTATATTCCATCAATATAGTTTCTGTATTTTGAGATTAAAGATTACATACCTAAAATTAATGAACTATGGTATAATCAATTTAATAAATGAGCTAGACTCAGTGGGTTAAAGCATAAAACAATTTTACCCATTTTCATCTGTATACCTTTAAACTTCTCTGTTGAATTGTTCTTCTCTATCTTTGTATAAAACATTGAGTAAATCCCAAAGCTTTTATAATTACGTTCTAGTATTTAAAAGTCCCATTTGGTCTAATGACAAAACTTTATTTTCTCATTTGATTCAAAATATTCCCTTTCAAGTCAGCTTGACCTAAAACTGTCAAAGCAGTTTTCATATACTTTAAGTTCAGCTTCTTTCTCCTGTTTGCTTTACTTTCTCTTCTACATCTCAGTTGATTATGTCTATTCCTAGACTTAGGGGCAGGGTAATGGATAATAGGAAAGAAACACATGTTATATGGCTAATACATTTGCAATATGACATCAGGATCACCTTCGTGTCAAATGTTGAAATGATGCCGTTCTGTCTATCAAAGTATATTTTGGGAGTTCTTCAAGATAACCATCTGAGAGCAACTGGAGAGCAATTTTTCTGTAGTTCTCAGATGACGAAACTTCTTCCAACTAGATTTTTATGACTTACCCTCTCAACCTCTAGCTTCTGGCTATCTACCCCACCCACACTCTCTCTCTTGAAGTCACTTTGTCCATGCTCCTTTCCACAAAGTTCTACGCTAGCGCTTAAGAAACTGCCTTATAGAATTTAAGTTCTGTCCATTCTTCATGCAGTTTGTTTCACTCTGCTGCCACAGGCCCTTCAAACCTATACATATTTCAGGCTTGAATCAAAAAACACTTCTTATATCCTTAAACATCAAAAGGACATATATAACATCTCGATGTGATTTTTTAATCTTCATGTCACATGGCTTGATGGCAGGAGAAGAATGCATATCACATTGGCATCTCTTTCTCCAAATAAACTCCTCATTCATAGTTCTTTTGACATCAGTCTCTTCTTCCCCCATATAGGCCGGAGTCAGATAAATTACTACTTTTACAGTGTTTTCCATTTTCTGTTTGTGATCTAGCATGTAGTCTTCTTGCCCAGTAGAGCCACTCCCCAAAGCAATGAAACTCCAAAACAACAGAAAAAGTTACATTTAACATCATGTTGCAAAAGAATCGACTCCTAAAGAGACCTTGAAAACTCTAATTCTGTAACTCCAAAGGGGTATTGAAAAAAACTCAAGAAGACTAAGTAAGGTTACGGATCAATGTCTAACTTTATTTCAATGATAATTTTTATAAATTCTATATTTCGTGGAGCACTTTCTAGGAATCACATCTGTACTAATTATTTCTTAAATTACTTGCAGCATATATTATTAGAAGAGAAAACAAGACTCGTTTATACTTAAACATTTAATGATATGTTTTGTACAAGTTTAAAATTATTAAAATAGATTATATTAAACCCATTAAAAGAGGTTGCTTAAGATTCAAGGTTATATTCTTGGACTATTTAAAGTCTCGCTCATTAGAGAAGTCACCTGCAGGTATGACTATTACATTGGATTATGTCTTTTCTAAATATATTCAATAACTCTCCCTTGCTATGACATTAAAATTAAACTCTAGTTCAATGTCACAATGTCTTTTCTACATGATTTCTATTTTCTACAAGGAGCCTACTTCACACTACTTCCACACTCAGTCTTTCTGCTCATCTATGCACTCTTTTTGACAAATGAAACTCATCATACAATTGCCCCAGGTGTCTTCTTCCCTCGGTTCCTCCAGTTAAAGTCCTGTGCCAATAATTGTACTAACTTATTTAGAATTTGATGCTTAGGCTAATTGCAAGTATGCATCTATGATTCACCTCAACTAGATATTAAATTTAAAGAGCTTTTCTCTACCCTCTTGGGATCTGGGCTGGCTTTATGACTTGCTTAGGCCAAGGGGATAGTAGTGAGCTTGATGCAAGCAGAAGCTTAAAAAACACTTTTACATTAAGATTCCTTTACATTCTGGAAATCCTTCTACCATCATATGAAGAAGGCTGCGCTATTCTACTTGAGGATGAGACCAAGCCAAACCATTTGAGGCCCCAGAGACCAATCAGACTCCACCCACCAGTAGTATGGCAACATCCTAGACAATAGCACCTCAGTCATGTCACCAAATACCTGCAGTGATTAGTTAAGTCAGTCTAGAGCAGAAGAGTTGCCAAGCTGACCTACAAAATTGTGAGTTAAATAAATGGCTATTATTAAGACCCTAAATTATGGGGCAGTTTGTTACATATACTCTAAAATAGAAGATACAGTTACATATTTATTGGGATTATAAAAAATAAATTATGTTATAATAATGTATTATACTAGTACATAAGTTTTAACTCAAAAGAATTTAACCATAAGATTAATTGTACTAAATGTGTATATGCTCCTGATGTCATCTGAATTCTTCTCTTGCTTATGAAATAGCCTATGGATTTTGGTGGGTAGGCATATTGAGAGTTTAGAGGAGTCCATAAAGAATAGAGGTAATATTGGAAGGCAATAAATGTAGGTATGCAAACAAAATCCATCAAAAACATTTAGCCAATAAATTAACAGAGAGAAAGAATGAGAATATTTTGTGGAGCACATTTTAGGAATCACATCTATTATTAATTATATCTCAAATTACAGTATATATTATTAGGAGAGGAAACTAGACTCATTTAGACTTAAGTATCTAGTGATATGTTTTGTACAAGTTTAAATTTATTAAAAGAAAATAGTACTTTTACATTGATTTTACTAAATGTATCCTCCAATAAAATGAATTTAATATGATAGACAAATAAAATACTTTGCTTGGAAATAATTGTTTGACCTTTGTAACATTCCAATGCTAAGTCACAATTTTTAACCTTTGTGTAAAAACAAAATTAAAAAGCTAATATTTCTATCTACGAAGTTATAGCACATTCAGGTCAAGAGAAATATGTACAATAGTTATCATTAATTTGTTTTCCAAACATTTTAAATATTTCTTAAATTATAAAAAAATTCTTAAATTATAAAAAGATTTCTTAAATTAAAAAAGGAAATTGGATATATACAGATATAAGTAGGGAAGATGATATCATAAATATATTTAATATCTATTATGTACTATTGTTTTCTTCACAGTATTTTATTTAAATGGCCAATGCTGGGCTAGAAAGTTTGTATATGATGAGTCACTTAGCTGATTAATACTTTATTACATGTATATACTATATTTTCTTTTTTAAATTTTTATATTTTTATTTTTCCAATTATAATTGACATACAATATTATATTCTTTTCAGGTGTATAATACACTGATTAGACATTTATATAACATTCAAAATTATTATCCTGATAAATCTAGTACCCATCTGACACCATACATATTTATTATAATACTAATGACTGTATTGCCCATGCTATACTCTACATCCCATGACTATTTTGTAATTACTAATTTGTAACTCTTAATCCCTTCCTCTTTCACCCATCGCTCCACTCCCCAATCTGACAATCATGACAATTCTCTCTGTATCTATGAGATTTTTTTTGTTGTTTGTTTATCCTATTCTCTAGATTCCACATATGACATTTCTGTTTTTCTGTCTGACTTACTCTACTCACTACAATAACGTCTAAGTCCGTCCATGTTGTCGTAGATGGAAAGATTTTATTCTTTTTAATGGATAAGTAATATTCCATTGCATATATATATATATATATATATATATAGCCTCTTCTTTATCCATTCACCCTTGATGGACACCCAGGATACCTCTACATTTTGGCTACTGTAAATAATGCTGCAATGAACATATGGATTCGCATGTCCCTTTAAAGTAGTGTTTGGGGTTTCTTTAGATACATACCTAGAAGTGGGATAATTGGGTCCTTCTTTGCCTTTGGTTTAAAGCCAAATTTGTCAGATATAAGTAATGCTACCCCCACTTTTTTGTTTGTTTATTTCCATTTTCATGAAACATTTTTTTCATCCCTTTACTTTCAGTCTGTGTATGTCTTTTGATCTGAAGTGAAGCTCTTGTAGGCAACATATGTAAGGGTCTTGTTTTATTATCTGTTCAGTCCCCCTATCTTTTGATCGGAGAATTTAATCTACATTTAAAGTGATTGTTGCTAGATATGTAGTTATTGCCATTTTATTATTCATATTTTTAAACTTTTTTTCCTTCATCTTAAAGAAGTTTCTCTAACATTTCCTCTAATACTGGCTTGGTGAAAATGAACTCCTTTAGCTTTTTCTTGTCTGAAAAGTTCATTATCTAGCCTTTGATTCTAAATGACAGCTTTGCCAGGTAAAGTAATTTTGGTTGTAGGTCTTTGCTTTTCATCACTTTGAATATTTCCTGCCAATGCCTCTGGCCTGCAAAGTTTCTGTTGAGAAATCAGCTGATAACCTTATGGGAGCTCTCTTGTAGGTAACTAACTGCTTTTCTCTTGCTATTTTAAGGTTCTCTCTTTGTCTTTAAACTTTGACATGTGATGTGTCTTGGTGTGGGCCTCTGTAGGTTCATCTTGTTTGGGACTCTGCACTTCCTGGGTTTGTAAGTCTATTTCATTCACCAGGTTAGAAAAGTTTTCAGTCATTATTTCTTGAAATAGGTTTTCAGTTCCTTACTCTCCTTCTGGTATCGCTATGATGTGAATGTTGGTATGCTTGACATTGTCCCAGAAGCCCCTTAAACTATCCTCACATTTTTGGATTCTTTTTTTGTTGTTGTTGCTGTTCTGATTGAATGTTTTCTGTATCTTCTCTTCTAAATTGCTGATTTGATTCTCTGCTTCATCTAATCTACTGGTAATTCCTCCTAAGGTATTCTTCATTTCATTATTGTGTTCTTTATGTTTTCTATCTCCACTTTTATGTTATCTATCTCTTTGTTAAAGTTCTCACTGAGTTCCTCTACTCTTCCCCTAAGTTCATTGTGCATCTTTATAACAGGTGTTTTGAACTCTCCATCTGGTAGATTGTTTGCTTCCATTTTGTTTAGTTACTTTTCTGGAATTTTGTTCTGTTCTTTTGTTTGAGATATGTTTCTTTGTCTCCTGTTTTTGCCTTGCATGTTTTTCTTTTTTTCTTCTTCTATATATTAGGTAGGGCTGTTATGTTTCCCAGTCTTAGTAGAGCGGCCTTATCTCATAGGGTCCCTGTGGATCCCTGTCATCACAGTCTTTCCTGGTCACCTGAGCTGAGTGTTCCAGGTATGTCCCTTGTGTGGGTTGTGTGCCCTCCTATTATAGTTGAGGCTTGATTGCTGTTTGTTTGACAATGAGAGGAGTTAACGCTTGAGTTGATTGGTTATGAAGACTGGCCATGACCAGTGGAGAAATTATTGAGTAGGAGCTGAACCTACAAAGCAGGATTCGCTTTAGCAGAGCTTTGGTGCCTGCCTTGTCTGCCTTTTGGGTGTGTCATCCTTAGATGTAACCCTGGGTGATGCTCTTGCTCAATCCAAAGGTGTCCATCAGGTGTGCATGCCAGGGCCTCCTGAGAGGGGCCTTGCCACAGGCTATGTTTAGCTGCAGCCTATGCCTTGCCAGGGACCACTTGGCATGAGCCACCAAGCAATCTGCAGATGGCTGCCACCCATGCTGGGCTTGGAAATGCCTCAAAAAGTAAAGCCGCAAAACCGAGGCCAGCTGCTGCTAGTCCCAGGCCTGGGGCTGCTCAGAAAAAGGTTCAGGGCATGCCAAGGCCAGATGCTTCTTGTTTAGTTTTTGTGAAACTTTGAGAGATTTTAGAAAAGCAATATGAGCCAAGACAAGCAACTTGTATGGAAAAGCCATCGGAAGTGGTTTTCATAGCCAGAAGTTATGGGGACTTCTCTTCCCATCACTGGAACCCTGAGCTGGGAATCCTGATGTGGGCCAGGACCTCTTGCTCCTCCAGGGAGACCTCTGCAGACGAGATATCTCTCCCAATTCTCAACTGCCACATACCAGTGTGGGACCAACCCATTTAGTATACCTATCCCTCCTACCAGTCTCAACGTGGCCTCTTGTGTATGTCCTCAGTTGTAAGACTTCTGTTCAGCTAGACTTCAGAGGATTCTCAGTGTTGGTGGTTATTCTGTAGTTTGGTTGTAATTTTAATGTGGTTGTGAGAAGAAGTGAGCACAGCATTTACTTACTCCGCCATCTTGACTGGAAGCCTCTATACCATATTTTCTTTATTCATTCATCTGTTGATGGGCACTTGGGTTGTTTTTCTATCTTCTCTACTATGAAGAGACTTGCAATAAACATAGGGGTGCAGATAGCTCTTCAAGATAATAGTTTTGATTATTTTTGATATATACACAGAAATGAGATTGCTGAATTATACAGCAGTTCTATTTTTAATTCTTTGAGGAAATTCCATACTATTTTGCATAATGGCCATACTGTTTTACATTCCTACATTCGGTGTTCAAGGGTTCACACACACACACACACACACACACACACACACACACACACACGCACAATGGAGAAATGTCTCCTCAAGTCTTTTGCCCATTTTTAAAAAAAATAAATTTATTTATTTAAATCAATTGGTTAGACATTTATAATGTTCATAAAACAATCCCTCCAATTATTCCCTCCCTCTCCCGGCCCTCCACTTAGCCATTATATTAATGTTAACTGCATTCTCTCTGCCATGCTCCCCATCTCAGTGCCCAACTATCAACTAGTAATTTGTACTTCTTTAACCTTTCACCCCATTCTCTCAGCCTCCCAATCCCCCTCCCCTCTGTCCATAAGCAAAATGTCCACTATATCTGTGAGTTTGTTCTTTTTGTTCCTTAGATTCCACATATAAGTGAAATCAGATGGTATTTATCTTTCTCTGTCTGACTTATTTCACTCGGCATAATAACCTCTAAGTGTATCCATGCTGTTACAAATGGTAGGATTTCATTTTTTTTAATAGCTGACTCATATTACATTGTATATATGAACCATAACTTCTTTATCCAAGCATCTGTTGATGGGCATTTAGGTTCTTTCCATATCTTGGCTATTGTAAATTGTGCTGCCATGAACATAGGGGTGCATAGATCTTTACGAATTGTTGCTTTGGTTTTCTTTGGATAAGTACCCAGAAGTGCAACTGCTGAGTCAAAAGGTATATCCATCTTTAATTTTCTGAGAAACCTCCATACTGTTTTCCATAGCAGCTGAACCAATTTGCAATCCCACCAACAATGTATGAGGGTTCCTTTTTCTCTGCATCCTAGCCAACACTTGTTCTTTAATTTATTGATGATAGCCATTCTGACAGGTGTGAGGTGATATCTCATTGTGGTTTTAATTTGCATTTCAAGTTTTTTGTCCATTTTTTTAATTGGTTTAACAGAACAGAATGTGGGGGGGCGACTCAAGGAAACTCTGAAAGGAGTTAGATATGTCTGTCACCTTGATTGTGGTGATTGTATCACGTGTGTATGTATATGTTCAAACTTGTCAAATTGCACTCACTAAATATGCATGATTCTTTCTATGTTAATTATACCTCAATAAAGCTGTTAAAAAAGATATGAGCCACTTAGCTTCAGAGAATATACCTAATGCATGAAAAAAATAATGTAGTGTTTACTATTTTTCAGGCCCTGCTCTAAGTACTTTAAAGATATATGTTAAAACACTTATATATATAGTCTCATATACATATATATATATATATAGACTATATATGTGTGTGTATGCGTGTGTATGTATATATGTATATATCTCTATCTATCTCTATCTCTATCTATCTATCTATCTATATCTATATTTAGAGAGAGTCTCATTTCCAGTTTTTGAAGACAGTTAGCAGAGGCCAAAACATATCTACAGAAAGATCCTTACCATAGCAACCTTAAGAGAAAGGTATGAATGCCATCATTTCTTAGCTAAGGAAATCAAAGCTCAGAGGGGATGAACACTTTGTCATATGCCACCTATTGGGAAGTAGATTTTCTTCCTCCAATTGCCTTGTACCTTCTCTTATATCATGTATCTGTTGTCTCAGCCTATGAACCAATTAAAGAGCTCATGCAATGTTGGATCACTTGGGAAGTCTCTAATCCCTCTTTTTCCCCTTTTCTCCCCCTGAGTTTAGAGGCCCTGATATATAACTCATGTTTTCATGATTAATAGTAACACAGTGAAAAATATAAGGTGTGACATTCATGTAGAATATTGCTAAGTAAATTTATATGGATCTAAATTTCTATTTTTCATTTATAGATTAAGCTACTTTCCTCCAAGCAATATTACTCCTAATTATACTAATAAGAGTGGTCAAATTAAATTCCAAGATATTAGCACTAGAAATTGACTTTCTTTGCTGGTAATCACTCAAGTTCACATAACTTATTTGGTCTTAACTCTCTGGGGCTTCTTCAAAATGACCTTTAGCTTTTAGTATAAATCAATGATGTAAAATGCTTTTACATTTAGAGAACAGGATTAAGACCTCTAGGTCAAGGATAAAAGGAAATTAAACTTTTAACATTTCAGATTTTCTTTTCTTCCTGTGGTTATGAGAATTTATAAATAAATGTAGTTTTTGTGAATAAGGCTTACATGGTATTTATTTAACGCAATTTACTTTAGAAGTATCTTCTGTAGAGAACATAACAGAAACATATTAAGGATGAATTAAAGTATGGTTTCAAGTGATGAAGCATAATAGCACATCATTTCAAAATAGCAATGACAGCGGTTTATGTCTACAATTTAATCACCACAGATTTAATGAGAACACATCTCTCAAAAATATGTAGGAATCAATTAACCGTAGTGTAAGGCAATATTTGAAAAGTGGTATATTACAAGATATGAAGTAGGTGAAATAGGAAGACAGAGAAGAAAAAGACATGAATTCTTTGCTGAGGGATGAAAGACTTTACAGAAGGAGGATCCAAGTTGAGCTGATGAATGGGTTGGACAGTATGGAAAAAAAAATTAATTCGGGTTGAGGAAAGGGCATCAGTAGAGCACAACTATAATAAAGGTTTTAGAAAAATAGGACTATGTTTGATACGGTTATATATGAATTGAGATTTCTCAACAATTTTTTTCAGATATCTGACAAATCTAGGAAATAAAATTGCTATCAGTATAGATATGTCTTGCATAGCAATCATGATTGATCTCTTGAAATTTCTTCAGCCATAAAGAATCTGAAGACAGAAACAGCAGCCTTTCTTTCTCCTGAATATATAATTTAGGAGGATATGGACAGTTAAACCTCCCTTATACTGATTGTGATCATTTTAGCACCTGACACTTAGCAGAAAATATTTTTTGTGGTTGTTAATTTTTATAATTTGAGGAAGGTCTAGGAAGAACTAAATTTTACTCATTTAATTTTAAAGACAGATTCTGAGGAAAACAAAACAAAACAGAAGCATAGGGTCAATAAGGCTTTGTTTAAAACATCTTAAGAAAAATCTCGAATAGCTATTTAGTCAAAAGGCTAATGTAATAACCAGCAATTTTATTCATTCATTAGTGTCATTTCTACTGAGTTATGATTATAAATGCTTCATTTGCTAAAGTTATAAATATGTACTTATTTCAAAATTTTATTACTCAAATAATATATTTCTTCATTTTGATTTTCCCACATTTAATCTGAAAAATAGATATTTATTTAATGTGTTTTACCTTATTACTGGTGTGAAAGATTTTTGAATAGTCTTATCAGAAAATAACTTTTTTCCCTCCTACCTTCCCTGAGTATTTGCAATGTACCAAATCCTATGCTAAGCATATTAACTATATTAATAAATACTCAAATTTGGGCTTATTATTAATTTTACAAATAAGGAAACTGGGGATTTGAGTGATTATGTTAGTTTTTCAAGGTCACATAATCGATAGGAGGCAGAATGCTGAGAATGTAGTCTATCTAGACCTACATCTCTAGGTCAAGTCTAGGAGTTGTACCCTACTTATGTTATTTCTGAAAAAACTTTACTCTGTGGAGATTCTATCTCTATAACCCTCAGCCCTGATTATTACTCAGAATTACTTTATACTGCTGTTCTTATAAATTTTAATTATTCTCTTGAGCTTTTAAAAATTATTCTTCACTGAGGGATACATTACAAAGAGTCGAATGTACAGATATTGCTTATACATATAAAAAAACAAAAACATGTACCCCACACCTATATCAAAACAGAATATTTGAATCACTCAAGACATATTTCCCTTACCACTCTTCACACAATTTCTTCCTATTCTCTACTATCAAGTTCACAAGTCAACTGTTTTATTATTTCTTTCTCTATAGATTACTTTTGCCTATTTAAAAGCTTGATTTAAATGAGATTTTAAAAAGTATGTACTATTTTGTGTCTAGCTTTTCTAGCTTAGAACAGTTTTTTGAATTTATCCCATATTGTCGATTGTATTTATAGAACATTCCTTTTTACTACTTAATAATATTCTAATGTATGAATAAATCACAATATTTTAATATGCATTCCTATTGATAGATATTTTTCCCATACCTGATTATGAACAAAGGAGCTGTAAATATTTGTGTATGTCTTTTTATAGACATAAGTTTTCATATCTCATAAGTTGGCAATATCAAAAAGTAAAATTGCTAGCTCAAAAGATAGGTATATTCTGAACTCTTACTAGAAATTGTCAAACCAATTTCTGAGGTGATTTTATCACTTTATACTCTGAACAACAATATTCAAATTGTTCTGTGTCAGTATTTGGTATTGTAAGTAATTTTTAATTTAACTACTCTAATAAGTGTTTAGTTGTATCTCATTTTGATTTTAGTTGTAATTTTCTTTATGAGTGATAATTTTCAAAAAAATATTAATTTGTGAATTTTTCTACGTGAAATGCTTATTCAATTTTTTAATCTACTTTAATTATATAATTTGTCTCCTTAATATTGATTTGTAAGAGCTGATCATATAATTTAGACAAACTTCTTTAGGTATTTTTATTATGACTATTTTTGTCTATTCAGTGCTTGTGCATTCATTTTACTAAAAGTCTATTTTTTCAATGAACTTTATTTTTTAGAGCATTTTTAATAATTTTATTTTATTAGTTTCAAGTATTCAGTATATTGGTTAGACATTTATATAGTTTTTAAAACGATACCCCTGATTGCTCTTTCTCTCCTCTGGATCTCTATCTAGCCAATATTTTAATGCTCACTGCATTCTTGTGCCTTGCTCCCCATCCCCATTTATCAACTACTAATTTGTACTTCTTTAAAACTTCACCCCATTCTCCCAGACCCCCAACATCCCTCTGTCCATCAACAGATTGTCCTCTATATTTGTGTCTGTTTTTGATTAGTTTGTTCTTTTTGTTCCTTAGATTCCGCATATAACTGAAATCAGATGGTATTTATCTTTCTCTGTCTGATTTATTTCACTCAGCATAATAACCTCTAAGTCCATCCATGCTGTTACAAATGGTAGGATTTCATTTTTTTTTAATAGCTGAGTCATATTACATTGTATATACGTTCAGGGTGGTATGGCCGTAGACTGCCTCTTTTCATATGTCTATTGGCCATCTGTATTTCCTCTTTGGAGAAGTATCTGTTCAGGTCTTCTGCTCATTTTTTTAATTGGACCGTTTGCTTTTATGTTGTTGAGTTGTATGACTTCTTTATATATTTTGGATATTAACCTCTTATCAGATGTATCATTAGCAAATATCTTCTCCCAATCAGTTGCTTGTCTTTTTATTTTGTTAATGGTTTCCTTTGCTGTAAAAAAACCTTTTAGTTTGATGTAGTCCCATTTGTTTATTTTTTCTTTTGTTTCCCTTGCTTGAGGAGATATATCTGAAAAGAAATTACTATTAGCAATATTAGAGAGTTTACTGCCTATGTATTCTTCTGGAAGTTTTATGGTTTTGGGTCTTATATTTAAGTCTTTAATCCATTTTGAGTCTATTCTTGTGTATGGTTAAGAAGGTGGTCCAGTTTCATTTTTTTCCATGTATCTGTCCAATTTTCCCAACACCATTATAGAAGAGTCTGTCTTTACTCCATTGGGTATTCTTGCTTCCTTTGTCATACAATAAGTGAGCATTTAGATGTAGATTTATCCCTGGGCTCTCTATTCTGTTCCATTGATCAATGAATCTGTTTTTATGCCAGTACCATGCTTTTTTGATTACTGTAGCCTTGTAATATAGTTTGATATCAGGTAGTGAGATACTTCCAACTTTGTTCTTCTTTCTCAAGATTGCTGTGGCTATTTGGGATCTTTGATGGTTCCATATAAATTTTAGGATTATTTGTTTTAGCTCTCTGAAAAATGCCATTGGTATTATGATAGGGATCACATTGAATCTATAGATTGCTTTGGAAAGTATGGCCATTTTAATGATATTGATTCTTCTTACCCATGAACATGATATATGCTTCCATTTATTTGTACCTTCTTCAATTTCTTTTTTTCAATGATGTAATTTTCTTAGAACAGGTCTTTTACCTCCTTGGTTAATTTGATCCCAGGTATTTTTATTGTTTTGATGCAATTGTAAATGGGATTGTTTTCTCAATTTCTCTTTCTGAAAGTTCATCATTGGTGTATAAAAATGCCACTGAATTCTGAATATTTAGTTTGTAATCTGCTACTTTACTGAATTCATAGATCAGTTCTAACAGTTTTTGGGTGGAATCTTTAGGGTACTCTATATATAATATCATGTCATCAATAATGAGTTTTACTTCTTTTCCAATTTGGATGCCTTTTATTTCTCTTTCTTGTCTTATTGCTGTAGCTAAGACTCATAATACAATGTTGAAGAGGAGTGGTGAAAGTGGGAATACTTGTCTTGTTCCTGATCTTAAGGAAAATGCTTTTAGCTGTTCCCCATTGAGTATGATGTTAGCTATAGATTTGTCATATATGGCCATTATTATGTTGAGAGATGTTCCCTCTATTCCCACTTTGCCGTGAGGTTTTTTGTTGTTGTTGTTGTTGTTTTTTTTTTAGCATAAGTAGATTCTGGATTTTGTCGACTGCTTTTTCTGTGTTGATTTGATATGATCATATGGTTTTTATCTTTTGATTTGTTAATGTGATGTATCATGTTAATTGATTTGTGGATATTGTACTGATCTTTCATTCCAGGAATAAATCTAACTTGATCATGGTGTATGATATATGTATTGTATTGCTGAATTTGGTTTACTAATATTTTCTTGAGAATTTTTGCATCAATGTTCCTAAGAGATATCGGCCTATAGTTTTTGTTTTGTATACTCTTTGTCAGGTTTTGGAATCAAGTAATGGTGGCCTAGTAAAGGAATTAGGGAAGCTTCCCTATTCTTAATTTTTTTGGAATAGTTTGAGAAGAATAGGTGTTAATTCTTCTTTGAAAGTTTGGTGAAATTTACCTATGAAGCCATTTGGCCCAGGACTTTTGTTTTTGGGGAGGTTTTTGACTACTGATTCTATTTCATTGGTGGTAATAATAGAGCATTTTTAGATTTACAAAAAAAAATAAAGGTCAGAAAGTATAGAAAGTTTCCATATATACACTCCAACACAATTTTCCTCTGTTATTAATATCTTGTATTAGTATAGTACATGTATTACAATTGATAAACTCTTCTGATACATTATTATAACCAAAGTATAGCTTACATTTGAGTCCACTCTTTGTGTTATATACTTCTATGGGTTTTAACAAATGAATAATGTCATATATCAACCATTACACTATAATACAGAATAGTTTCACAACCCTAAAAATGCCCTGTGTTCCACCTATTCATCTGAAACTCCACCTCTAACTCCTGGCAAATATTGATTGTGTGTGTGTGTGTGTGTGTGTGTGTGTGTGTGTGTCTATAGCTTTACCTTTAGAATCAATTTGTTGATTTTTACAAAGTAACTTGCCAGGATTCTGTCTGAGACTGAGTGTGATATAGATCAAATTAGGAAGAATAACACTGAGACTTTATATCCATGAGCATGGAATCTTTCTTTTTATTTAGATTTTCTTTGATTTCTTTCATCAGCATTTTATAGTTTTCCTCAAATAGCTCTTACACATATTTTGTTTGGTGTATAGACAATTATTTCATTTTTTCTTGGTGGCATTGCAAATGTTGGTATGTCCTGAGATCTACATTTAAGGCCAGAGTGATCATAGCAAATTGATTCTTTATAAAGGTCCGATGTTTAAAATAATTCCATTATATTTAGAGGATATTTCTAAATATCGTATTAGAAAAGAAAGTTAAAAATCTAAAACTTACAAAATTTTAGAGTTTAAATAACATCATAGCTGAAAAGACATACTTTAAATTCCATATATCATAAAAATCCAAATTTCAATACTATAATCAAGCCATGAAAAAATATGAGCTATTTTGAACTCATTTAAACAAATAGGTCATTTAAGCACTTTTCTTTATAGCTTCTATCCTTGAAGTTTATGTCAATCCTTCAAAAACAGTATGCTTAACAGAAATGATACAATAATTATTGATATAACAGCAAATTATACTAATTATCACAAATGGTAGATGAATAAGATGCCTAATTTCAAGAATTTGAAGGGTACTTGAATGTAAATATATATAAAAAAAATATTGCTTCAATGACTGGGTTTCCTGAGGTTATTTTAAAAAATATTGTAAGCCTGTTTATTTACGCTGCAAGGGTAAAATCAGAGTGGTACTGATGATTCATTGTGGAAAACGCCAGAGATGAGAAGCTAAGTAGACTGTTTTTTCTTGGTTTTTATTTTGTGTATTCTAATAAAGTCAAATTTCTTCTTCTATTACTTTACTTATTTATTTACTTATTTATTATTTATTTATTTATTACTTTTATTTAAACTTTATTATATTCTCTGTGGCATTTCTGCCTTCGACGTGGATTTGTCTGTGTACTTATTTGCAAGCACAAATCTACATTGCTACGCTTTAACACGAGACAGAAATATACCTTACTCTAAAGTAGTTATTGTAATTGGATATGTGTTATAATAGTATCTTATGCAAGGTATAAATGAGACAAGGAGATGTCAAGCTAACTTTCAGAGACAATTAAGTAAGGCATCATCGACTAAAGCAGTATAATTTGTAGGAAGAGAAGGTAAAGAAAGGATGGCGATATAAAGGCATAGAAGCATGGACAGTCATTGGGAAAAGCAAACAGCTTGCTGAAACAGAGTGTAGAGGAGTAATTGGTAAAGAAAAGATTTACAGAAAATGTAGAAAGATAAAAGTATGCTAGGAAGATTTTAGTTTATCACAAATGCTTTTGAACCTAGTATTGACAAATGGTAGATTTTCTTAATAAAATTCATGCTAGCATAAGATTGTAATATTTAATTTGGATATCAGGAAGAGGGGAGTGTAGAGAAAAAGATGAGCAAAAGATCAGTTAGGAAAACATTTTCACATATGAGTAGAAAGACAAACCGGAGTTCTACATTTTCAAACTCCTTTTTTTATTTCAGATGTTGAAATTCAATTAATTACCACATTGATTAATTCAAGTTTATTTATATGAGACTTATATCCAATAATTAAAGTATCAATCCTCTGTTAGATTGTGGAAAAATAAAGCAATTAGGACATGGATCTTGACCTAGTAGAGCACATGATCTCATGGGATACAAATAGGAATAGAGATGGCTACTATACAAAGCCTGGGATTAGAGCAAAGATCCATCACAAGAGATAATTTATGTACAGAATTAAAGAACTATGAGAACTATGTAAGAAACACCTCAAAATTTTACATTTACATCTTGAAATATAACTGTATTCACTCTTAGTATATCCTTCTGTCTAATTCTGGCCAGCATTTTCTTTGCTTCAACTAATTTAGTTAGTGTTATTAATCTTTATATAAATTTATGTTAATTATGCAAAATAATTAATGTGTATTAGATTACATGTAATCAAAAGAAAACATTGTTCTATTTTGCAGTTTTTTAAAAAATTATTACTACATTTTTAATCATGTATTTTCTTATATAAAGACACACCATCTCTAGTCATCTTACAAGTAAAATATATGTATATATATGTAATTTACTTCAGAAATTTATTATTGTGAAGTCAAAAGAGAGGATAAATAATAACAGAAGAGACAAAAAAGGAAATAAAAGTTGAGAAGAGTAGAAAAAGTGTAATAAAAAGGTCGTTCCTATGTCAGGCTCATAAGAGGTGTTTAATAAATGCTAAATGACTTAAAAACAGATTATGTTTGACTTGATTTTTTAAAAGTAATGTTTCGATTTATTTATTTTTAGTTTTAAATATAAATTCTAAAATTTATTTTAAAATTTTATAAATTTTAGTTTTAAATATAAATTTTAAAATTTATTTTAAAACATTTAATTTTTAGTTTTTGACTTTCATTTTTAAATTTTTTTATTTACTTTCTCAAAAATTTTATTGCTTTCTAAATTTAATTATAGCCCTTATTTAGAATAATGTATATAAACAAAATTTAAGATTAAGAGCTACATAAGTAAGTTGAAATTTTTTAGAAATTTTCTCAAATCAATATTCAATGAAATTTGAGAAATATTTTGTCTTAAAAATGACTGATTAGTTAATAAAATTACAATGTAAAATTCTATTTTTAATTTATTATATTTATTTTTAAATAGTAAATAAACTCAACAGTAGTTTATTTTTATTGCAACATGTACATAAAGAATGGTGACTGGATTTTATCAGCTGAAAATGTTATAAAAATGATAAAATAAAAAAATTCTATTTCTTAAATTTCACTACATGTAAATTAGATCTAGATTGTGCACATCCTGTTCCAAGAATTTCATAAAAATTGTTGGGACCTTAAAACATACATTTTTGAAGTTCACAGTTTCTATATTATATAGATCATTCATTTGAATAATTTGCCAAATGGGAGAATACAAAAAAGGAAACATGTAATTGTAACATCTCTCCCCTCCTACAGTTCTCCATTCCTTTGCCTCTCCTCTGCGTATAATACTAATCTCTTGTTCTGGATCAGTTTAGATCCAGAAAATATACAAACACATGATATATATGTATATGATTTTTTTCATGGAAACATTTTTTATTACTCCTCTCTCAAAATGTTATAGAAATCCGCAGGCTTCAGAAAAACTCACTGACTACTCTGTATCTCTGAGATGTTCTGTCTTCTAATTTAGCCTTATTAGACCATGAAAAATATCTAGAGGCATCTTCACTTCAGTGTATTGTCTGACAGAAGATGCCATAACTTCCACATTCATTTTGAAGATATAACATTTTTAACATAATTATTGAAAAAATAGCATACTATTTTTTTTTTTTTGAAAGTTTTCTTCAAAGATAAGGAATACAATTTGCTGCATCAGGAACAAAGGAAAGTAACCAGATTTTAGAGATAGGTTAGTTAAATTTATTGTAAAGGAAATTAATGTTGAAATATTATAGAGTCAATTATAGGTTTAAAAAAACAAAACTTAATAATCAGTTTGAGGGAATTGGTACTGCAAGACAGTAAAAAACATGAAGAATTTTCTTTATGAAAACAGTAATAGAAGTAACCAACTGAATGGGAGAAGATATTTGTGAACACCTCTGGTAAGGGGCTAATATCCAAAATATATAAAGAACTCATAAACTTAACAACAAAAGAAAATGATCCAATTAAAATACAAGCAGAGGATATGAATAGACGCTTTTTCCAAAAAGACCTACAAATGGGCAATAGACATATAAAAAAGATGCTCAACTTCACTAGCTATTAGGAAAATGCAAATCGAAACCACAACGGGATACCATCCACACCTGTAAGAATGGCTATCAACAGGACAAGTGATAAGAGGTTGTGGAGAAAAGGGAACCCTCATACACTGCTGGTGGGAATGTAAATTGGTACAGCTACTAAAGAAAACAGTATAGAGATTCTTCAAAAAATTAAGAAAAGAATTACCATATGACCCAGGAATCCCTCTTCTGGGTATCTACCTCAAAAATTTGAAAAAAATTATCCATAAAGATATATGCACCCCAGTGTTCATTGCAGCATTATTCACGATGGCTAAGATATAGAAACAACCAAAGTATCCATCGATAGATAATTGGATAAAGAAGATGTGGTATATATACAGTGGAATATTACTCAGCCATAGAAACATAAATGAATCTTGAAATGACAATGCTAAGTGAAAATAAGTCAGAAAAAGTGGAAACCATATGATTTCACTCATATATGATATATAAAACTGAAAGCAACAAATAATATAAACAAAAACTCATAGACACAGACAACAGTTCAGTGGTTACCAGAGGGAAAGAGGGGAAGAGGAGCAGATAAGGATAAAGGGGGTCAAATATATGGTGACAGAAGGAGATTTGATTTTGGGTGGTGAACACACAATGCAATATACAGATGACCTGTTATTGAATTATATACTTAAAATCTGTATAGTTTTATTAATCACTGTCGCCCGATAAATTTAGTCAAAAATACATAAACATATAAACATTGTAATATTAGGGTCCCTGTGAGTCTTTTTTTTGTTTTCTAATTCTGGTCATAACTAATTATTTTATTATTATTATTATTATCATTATTATTATTATTATTATTTATGCCTACAGCACAAAGTCTTCCTAGGTGGTCTCCCATCCAAGTACTAACCAGGCCCGACCCTGCTTAGCTTCCGAGATCAGACATCAGCTTGTTCAAGGTGGCATGGCCATAGACCATGGACCATGGTTCCAATGGGGTGTGAACCCAGAACCTTCTGCATGTAAAGCAGATGTGCTAACAGTTACACTATGGAACCACGTCCTCATCACTAATTTTACTTATTTATTTAATTTTATCTTATGTCCCTGACAACTTTTGCTTTTGTACTGCATATCATATTTTTAAAATGGAAAGAATATTTGGGGCCTAGAATGATGTTACTTTTCTTCAGAGAGAACTTTTAAGTCAGAAATTACTTACTACAAGTTCAAGTCCTAAGGTGCTCAGGACCACTGAGGTGGTGCTAAATTAAACTACAGTATCTTGCAAGGACTATTTTATTTCTGGTTCACATTATACTGTGAAGTCACCCTTTGCATTTCAGCTTTAAAGTATTTTTTATTGAAATATAATCGACATATAGCATTGCATAAGTTGATGATGTTGGTTTGGTACATTTATGTTGCAGTATGATTACTATATTAGTGTTAGCTAACATCTCTATCATGTCACATATTTATCATTTCTTTTTTTGCCAGAGACTAAACCTTAAGCAGAAAGATTTGGTCTTTTAGTAGTTGAAGTTTATAACAGTATCATTGACTATAATTGTTATTATATATTGTGCATTAGATCTTCAGAACCTATTTATGTACTAGTTTAAGTTTGTACCCTTAAACAATACACCCCAAATTCCCCACCCTCAGCCTCTGGTGGCCATCATTCTACTCTCTATTTTTACAAATTTATTGTTTTTTTGTTTTGTTTTGTTTTGTTTTTTTAGAGTCCAGTATCTGTCTTTCTCTGATTTATCTCACTTTTCATAATGCTCTCAAAGTTCATCCATGTTGTCACAAATAGCAGAATTTCCTTCTTGTGAATGACTAAATATTTTTCCACTGTCTTTGTATTTTTAAAAGTTTCCGTTTTAGAGACTTAGGGACATGGACAATGGACTAGTGGTTACCAGAAGGTAGGGGATGGAAGAGGAGGGGGGAAGTAGACAGGGTAAATAGGGTCAAATATATGGGATTGGGGGAAGGTGAAGTGGGTAAAGAGGATCAAATATATGGTAGCTGAAGAAAACTGGACTTTGGGTGGTAAACACAATAGAATATACAGATATCAAATTATAGTGTACACCTGAAAATTATATAATTGTATTAAACATTGTTACCCCAATTAACTTAATAAAAAATTTAAAAAAAATAAAAAAATAAAAATTTCAGTTTTAAATGTTGGGGAGTTATCAAATTCCATTACCTTGGGTTACGTTATTTGACTTACTACAAGTCAAATCCTGCCATTCTACCCAAACTACAGCATATTTTTACAATCATTTGTTTTGAAAGGAAAATGCCTTCAGAGCAAAACTGGAATGTTTGGTACTAATTAAGTAGCTTATGTTGAATCAGAAGTGCTATGCGGTTACTTCAGCTTTAAAACCTGCATAGCCATTTAGCACTCTCAGGAGTTGATGATCATCTGCCTTTCTCTTGCCCTGCTATGTATTATCACTATCACTTACTTATTACTTAATAACTAGTCTGAAAAATAAAGTGCAGATGCATAGTCTTGTATATATGGTCTTTGGCCATGTTTGTACTTTGGATCTTCTGCAGATAAGCTCCAAGAATTGTTGCTTGGTTTTACAATACAAGGAACTTAAAGTATCAAATCTTTAGGGATCTCTAAGTCTAATATTTCTCCATATATTCAGTATTTATATATTTCTCCTGATTATGACAAGGACCTTAAATTTACCCACAGGACTACTTTTTCTGTTTAAAATATTAGGTTATTTATTTTTTTTTTTTATTTTCGACACAATAACATAATTAATGTTTTTAAGGCCACTGCTAATTTAATTTTCTTACATTTTTAATATTTTATGGATTTAATCCTGTTTATTTTACCTGATGTTCTCATTTTCTAAATATCTCCCAGTTTACTTCTTTTTGCCAAAGGTTGCCATTTAAGAGTCATTCTAGTGAGGGTCTTTTAGTCTTAAGACTTAATCACCAATATTCCAATATTTATTAATATTTACTAGTAATTATCTTAGTTTTTATTGTCTGAATGTATCGTAATTTTGTTCTTGCTACTAAGCGGGTGTGCAGCTGAGTATAAACTGAGTTATTAATTGTATTTCAACAGCATTCTGATGTTATCACACTGTTCTCTGGCATTACAATATATGCAAGACATCTAAGGTCAATTTAATCACTGTTCCTTCATAAATATTTTCATCTTATAGCTTTATAATTACTTATTTTTCCTTGGTGGTCTGGCATTTTACTAAAATGGATTTAGTAAAATGGATTTAGATTTTTAAATTTATATTAATTAATCTGAGAGTACTTTCAAACTAAGAGCTTATATCTATTTCAGTTCTGAAAAAAATTTTAGCTATTATTACTTTAAATATTAATTTTCTGCTATTACCTATTTCTTTTACTTCTATAATAACTATTATTCAAAAGTAGAATTTTATAATATATCCCCACCATTCTTAACTATTTGTTCATATTTGGATTTAAGTTGCATTTTTCCCTCTGCTGCATTCTGTGTCAGTTCCTTAATATTAGCTTACAATTCATTTATTATTCCATTCATTAAATGTATTCAGTCTAGAATTCTTCTCACATGTTGTATTTCATTAATTAATTCCTTCTGAGATTTTTAATTTTATATTTGCTTTTTCTGATTTCATTTTTGTTTGTTTTTCTTTAAAAAACATTTCTTGTTTATTTTTTTGTTCTTTTTCTTTTTTCTTATTTATTTATTTATTTATTTATTTATTTATTTATTTATTCATTCATTCATTTATTTTAAATTTTTGTTATGGTGGCATTGGTTAACCAAATCCAGTAAGTTTCAGATGTACAATTCAACAGTAAGGCATATACATATTGCATTATGTGTTTGCCATCCATAGTTAGATTTCTTACTGTCACCACATATTTGACCCCTTTACCTCACCTATCTCCCCTTTGCCCTCTCCCCACCCAGAAGCAACAGAAGTGTCCTACAATAGATGACTAGATAAAGAAGCTGTGGTACATATAGGCAATGGAATATTACTCAGTCATAAGAAGAGATGAAATACTGCCACATAAAAGTAGCGAACAAACAGGACAAACAAATAGAGACTCATGGACATGGACAATTCACTACTGGTTACCAGAGGATGGGGAGTAGGAGTTAGATGGGGTAAAAAGGGTCAAATATGTGGTGATGGAATGAAATCTAACACTTCTTGTTTAAGTTGGAATCTATGCATCCATATTTCTCTTCAAATATTTTCATGTAAAGTCTTCATAAGAATTTGTTATAAAATTCACTTCAAGTGGAAAGTTTTTATAATCCAATTTATATATTTTTTTGGCTTCATTACATTAGATCATTTTCAAAAATTTTGTTATCTTGTGCAGTTGATTTGGAAATTTTTAAGTTTGGATTATTGATTCTTTCTCCTCACCATTCTCAGATCACTTCTTGCTTTGTAGACATATGTCAGCTGCCTCCACTCAACCCTATTGGCACAGAGTAAAGAATCAAATCTTTAATAAAGTTTCGACTTTCTGTCCTATGGATATGTTAGAAGTATAGCAGATATAGACTCAGACACAGCTCATGGTTTGCCTGAACTCTTGATTCGAAAGTTTGTTTATCTCCCTATGTTTGAAGCTTCCAGGATTTATAGACTCAGGCAGTGATAGATATTATTTATTTTATAGTATTTTATTTTTTGTCCTCATTTGCAAAGTTATTGATATAGGGGACAATTTTATTCCCTGGCTTCATTTGGTCAGTATAGTTTACAGTCTCCATTTTATATGAAGAAATTTTAGTACCACCTACCCTGCAGAAGCTGAACTTCTTTTGTACCTAGAGCTCAGTAAGTCCGAAGCTTCAGCCCAGCTTATTAATTCTTGTTTTTATTCTATTTCTGGCAAACAGAGATCTTTATTTGTGTTCAAGCCCAGCAGCACCTTTTGGTTTTCTTCTTTAATATTTTATCAATCATTACTATGTATTTAGAACAGAAAGGGTGATCAAAGCTTGAACTCCATGCTCCAACTTGACCTGAATGCCAGTAGCATTGATTTTTCACAGAACTGTGTAGCTGCTCTATAGAATATTACACCTACCATTCCTTCAAGCAGATCATATTGACTACAGACCTAAAGACACAATTATAAATTATGCAGCATGCAGAGAAGATAGCAAAAACATAATGTCTCTATCAATGAAAATATTTTTAAGTGGTATTGAGTTTGATTTTTCCAAAGTATTCAACTTAACCAGCAGATGCAACTTAGCTGTACTACTTTAATTATAGACTTAGAAAGACACTGCTTTTATTTCTCATAAATGCAAATTCGTGTCAATATTTCAAAACATATCTCTTTGACTTCTGGCACTACTACAGCATATTTTTTTCATACTACTGTTTTTAAATAAAAAACATATTTATTTACCTTGGCCATCATACCTCTATTTAATAATTGAAAGAAATGGCTCAAGGCACAACACTTTAAGTTTACCAAAAAAGTTAGAATTTTTTTTCTTTGTCATCAGGCTTTGAAAATTTTCTTCATGTATTATTTTATTTTGCTTTGCCATGTTTGTCAGATTCGCACTGTGGAGTTAATTCCAACATAGCCCCTCCATGGACACAGGAGGCAAGGAGGAATGCTGGATCAGCAGCTCCAAGGAGGACAATGAACAAAGCGGTCTCCGAGTTGTGCTTGCCCGGGACACTTCTCATTACTCCTATGAGCAATATCTTCCTCTTTGGCGGTTCCCATCGACATTACCTCCCCGCTCTCTGGTCTAGTTCTCCCCAGCGCTAGCTAGGCAGCACGACTGGCTCTCATCCATGGGTGAAGACTCTTGTGCCCCTGGATGAGGCAATCTCCCTCCTCTCTGCTCGCAAATAAAACAATGCCTGCTCTGGGCCGGCTGCCTTTTCTTTCAGCTCCAACCGACCAGATGCTGAAGCCTCCTTGAATTCTGAGTAATAAATGGCATGTCTTACTCTGCTGGTCCTCCTGGTATTCTTTTTTTTTTTTTTTTTTTTTTTGAATATCCAAGGGCCCAGGTGCAGGTTCCCGGCCTGAAGCTCTTGTGTTTTACACATTGATGAACATTGGTTAAACTGAGTAACATAGTTGCAGTGTTGGCTTTTTTTTTTTTTTTTAAGGGTAATTTTGGTCATTGACACTCCAATAAGTTTGGGGAAAAAGAGAATATTTAACCCCAAAATTTATACTGGACTTTAATTGAACAAACTTCTTCCTTTCAATAACCACACTCGACAGTTATGTATATTTTGTGTATAAATTCATTAACATATAAAGTGCCATTATATTGTAATATTAAGATGCCAAGTATCTATTTAATAAGGCATGGGATTTAACATACATTTAAACACTAGTTATCACAGGTTTGGAATGGGCCTCAAAAGCATGATTTAACTGTACATTTGGGCTAAATTTTAAAGCTATGGCTAAAAAAAGTAAGACAGTAGGAATTAAAGTATAAAATTCTAATGGAAAGTTAAACCTTAGTAGATTTTATATCAAGCTGATTGACCAGACTTAAGGAGTCTCCTCCAATTTTCAATCTACTTTTGTAAGTGATCACTGAAATAGGACAATAACTTATGTACATTTCATAATAAAATGTATTTGGCCAGATACTGTCCATAGGAATATTAAAAATGATATTCATTTAATGCATAAATAGTATGATATATAAAGTTAAATCTGAAGATTAGAATTTTATTACATATAGTTATATTCTCTAAATGCTGATAAGTTGGATACTTTTTGATGAAGTGCACAGCAATTAAAAAATTATCCCTTCAGGAAACAATTTTATGCAAATGACCAAAGCAACATATTTATGTTTGCAGCTTTCTAATCATTTAGTGGAAGTAGGCTGAGGAAATATCTGTGAATATGGCCAAGATTCTCCTCATAAATGTAATCTGGGTATATTCAACTACATAGTAATATAGTATTACAAGGATGTCAATACTGTAATGCAACAAATTTTATCCTAAAAAATTTTCGATTTAGATGCTACTAATCAATTAACTAACAATTACAGCTAATTTTAGCAATGTAACCTAGTGATAAATATTCTAAATCAATTAATAATCTTTGTGTAGCAAAATAATTTTATCACATGTATTAGTTTTCTATTACTGTTGTAACAAATTGCTGCAAACACAATACCTTAAAAAATAACCAGTTATTTATTATCTCACAGTTCTGTGTGTCAGGTTAGGCACAGAGTGACTCAGCTATGTCTTCTGCTGAAGGCCTCACTAGGCTGTAATCAAGATGTTGATTGAGGTTGAATTTTATCTGAAGATAAGAATCTTTGAAAAAATCCAAACCCTTCCAGATTTTTGGTCATTTTTAGTTCCATGTACTTGTAGAATTAAAGTCCCTATTTCCTTGCTGGCTGTCATCCCAGACCTAGTTTCCTAAAGATGGTTCATATTCTTTCTCATGCTACCCATGTGACATTTTCCAGCAAAAGTGGGTCAATTCTTTCTCACACTCTCAAACCTACTTACTTTATCCCCTAACCAAAAATGATAACATCAGTCTTCTAATTTTTCATTTTTGTATCTCAGATTTTTAATCCTCTAGGATTTTTTTCTATATGAAGTGAGAGAGTATAATTTAATTTTTATCCAGAAGATTAGTTATTTCATTTCCAATTTCAGTTACCAAAATACTCCTGTCTCATAAAAGATAAATGCAACTCATCATGTCCTTCTGTGTATTTAGATACATACTTGAAATTCTCTTCTCTGTCACTGACCTATATTTCTATGTGTGTTTTTTTTTTCTTTTTTAATTAAATTTATGGGGTTGACATTGATTAATAAAATTACATAAATTTCAAGTATACAATTTAATAATACATTCCCTTTTTCTCTCTGGTAATGACTAAACTGTTATCTGTGTCGGATTTTTTGTTTGTTTGTGTTGTTCAGTTGTTGCTTTCAGTTTTATATCCCAGCTATAACATAGAATGAGAAATAACTTTATAATGTCTAAAAAGATAAAAGAAATAAGTGAAAATGTCCAAAAAATGAAATGAAATTGTGGAATGTGGTAGAGTAGATTTGAAAATGAAATAAAAATTCTCAAATTACAAAAATTAAGAAGTTGGTAGATGAGTTTGACATAAATTAGATATAGCAGAAGAGAGAATTAGTGAACTGAGAAACAAGTCAGAAGATGATCACTAGAGATCAAAAACATTAAAAATATGTAATTGATGATGAGAGATATAAAGGGTGAGGTGAGAAAATCTAACACAAACCTGCCAGAGGGAGAAGAAAAAGAGGAAGAGGGACAGGAGATAGAAAAGTGAGAGAAGCAATATTGGAGAAAAAAATAGCTGAAATTTTTTTTAAGTAAATGAAATATCACAAATCACAGATTCAAGAATCCCTACAAATTCTTCTTAAGATGAACTTTTTAAAAGCTTCATACCAAGACATAGTGGAGATAAACTAAAAGAAACCAAGAATAAAAAAAAAAAATTTTAAACAAGGCTGATCAGGAGACAAATTACCTTTACAGAATGGCAACCATACCACAGAGACCTCTCTGTGCAAGATACAAGACAGAAAACAACAGAAAGATATCGTCACACTGATAAAAGAAAATCGCTGCTTTGTAGAATTCTAAACTCCGAAAAATATATTTTTTAAGAATGAAAGCAAAATTCAGATGAACAAATATGAAGTAAGCCATTAATAATACAAAATAATGAAAACCTAAAGAATGTACTGTAATTAGAAAAAATTTTGTAATGGAAAATTACAAAGAGAAAGAAGAAATTAACAGTAAAAAAAGAATTTATATGTATATATTCATCATATTATATATTAATTATATGTATTAATAATATATATTATATATAATTTTTAAAAATTCACTGTGTATGTATATAATGATGGTTTAAGTTTCAAAAATATATTTGCAGTCATGTGTGTTTTCGTGTATACCAACATATTAAAAATAATAATATACAAGTTGAGAAGTTGAAAATGGAATTAGTATGCTCTAGTTTTTTTATTATCTCCTGAAAATATCATATAATTACTATTTTTAGCTAATTTAAGCTTGAATGTTGTAATTTGGAAGATAATCTCTGCAAAAATAGTAACAATAATAAACTGTTTAATTTTCCTGGGAGATATAATAAATCTAAATCTCTATAAATATAATTATATAGCAGTGCTGTCTGATAGAACCTCCTGAAATGACAGAAATGTTTCATATCTGCACTGGCTAATTATCAAATCACGGTCCAATATATAGCTATTGAGCATTTAAAATGTGGCTATTGTGAATGAGAAACTGAGTTTAAATTTTAATTAATTTTAATTAATTTTAATTTTAATAGATACATATGGCTAGTGGTTACTGTACTGTACAAAACGGTTATATAACATCAAATGTATAAAGCAAAAATCTAGAGAAGTAAAAAAAATAATAATAGAAAAATCTGTAATTACAGTTGGAGATTTTTAACCTACCTCTATCAGTAACAGATGAAGCAAGCAGAAAAATAAAACATTAGGATAAGAACACAACAAATTTGACATAGTTGATCTGTAGAGACTACTGCATCCATATTGAAGAACATACATTATTTTCAAGTTCAATTTTTATGAAAATTAACCTTAAGTGAACCATAAGCAAATCTCAGCAAGTATAAAAGAATTAAATCATACAAAATATGTATGAGAAAACTGCAGACCAAAATAGATTTAAGGGAGCAATTAATAACAATCAGATAATTAAAAAAATGTTCTATATTTGTAATTAAATAGACTCCTAAATAACACACAGGTCCGAGAAAAAAACAAAAATTTTAGAGAAAATTTTAAATTGATATACATTTAGTAAATGTATAATACAAGTAAAACATATTAAAATAAGTATACTGTCGCTAAATTTTCCTTACAATGAAATTTGCAGCCTTCAATACACATATTAGAGAATAAGAAAGGCTATAAATCACTGAGGCAAGAATTCATTAAATGAAATTTGAAATAGAATGTGTAATAACTCAAAGAAAATTTTTTAAAATAGTAAATGGAGCAAGACTCAATGAAATACATGATAAACTACAATAAAGAAAATCAACAAAACAAAATAAGGTTGTGGTAAGATTAACATAATTAACATCAATGGACAGAACTTCCAGATGGAAAATCAACAAGGAAAGAGCAGCTTTAAATGATATACTAGAGCAAAGAGATTTAATTAATATTTTTAGAGCATTTCATCCCAAATTAGCAGTGCACTTTTCTCAAGGGCACATAGAAAATTTTAGAAGATAGACTACATGTTAATCCACAAAACAAATCTCAATTATATTTTAAAAAGATCGAAATCATATCTATAATATGTGGAGACTTGTTAAAGAAGATAAAAGCACAAATAAACCAATTTCATGAATATAAAAGGGAATAGAATTACAAATATTAATATCATTCAATAAGACATAAGAAAATATCACGAATAACCATACTGATAACTTAGAAAATTTAAATAAAATCGATGAATTTCTAAAATAATGTACATTATCTAAAAGAACACAATAAGAAATCCACTTTCTAAATTGTCCTATATTATTATTTAAAAATGTAAAATCCATGATTAAATATTCTGATTAAAATACCAGACCTAGATATATTCATGAGTATATTCTATTAACATTTAAGTAAGAAATAACACCATTCTTACACAAAATCCTCCAGAGAATAGATGAAAAGAAATCATTTCCAACTTGTTTTCTGAGGGCACCCTCGATACTAAAATCAATAAAAATAAAAATACGGGCCAATATTACTTAAGAAGACAGATATCAAAATTCTCAACAAAATATTAGACAACATAATGCAGCAATACATAAAATCTAAAAGATATCATGAACGAGTAAAGCATATCATGGCTGTGTAAAGTTGTTTTGTAAAGTTTCAAAATATATGTTGACTCGTTGCTTATAAGAATAAGTACTAGGGGAGGAGGTGGGTCAAGATGGCAGATTAGGTAAAAGCAGTGTTCTTCTCTTTTCAGGACCACATTAAAATTACAACCAAATTATAAAATAATCAATGTGAAGACTCACCTGAAGTCCAGCTGATCGTAACACCTATGTCTGATAATATAAAGAAGGAGCCACATTGAAGCTAGTAGGAGGAGCAAACATTCCAATCCGGCTGGGACCACACCCACGGGTGGCAGTAGAACACCAGGAGGGAGAGCATGGCTGCAGAGGTCACCATGAAGGAGAAGGGGTAAATGGCCCCATACAGGGGCTCCCCAGCCCAGAGAAAAGGAGTTCCTGAAAAATCTGACTAAAAAATCAGTGAGGATTCTGACTGTTTGGGTGAGACAGAAGAAGACTGAAACCCTAGAAACCCCCTTAAAGGGCCCACACATAGACTCTCATACTCGCAGACACTCGCCTTGGGAGGGATGAAGGCTCAGTAGGGGCAAGAGTCATATAGGGAAAGATTACATTATGTAGAGCCAGACTGAAGACTGGAGGGGCAGCTACTATTGTGCCTTAGTCAGGTGCTTCCCTACAGCGCGGTCTACAGAGTGGCACCAACTTGCCTGAACACCGCCCCCCCCCACAACCAACTCTGAAGCTGCATTGGCCCGGGGAGATAGGCCTGCCCTACCCAACCTACAGATTACCCAGGGTGGCTTGTGTCTGGGTGGCTGTCCCCACCCTGCCCCTTTCCAGGGCAGAATATTCAGCGGAGGCATCAGACCTCAGCCAGCACTGTGCGTATGTTCCGGGGAAAACAGTTTCGGGTTTATCACTGCTGCCAACATGAGCTTGGATAGATGATGGAGATCTATGGGCCGGCCCCAGACAGCAGCTGGGCTTGCTGTGATCTGTGACTTCCACAGGAACACGCAGACACAGAACTTGCAGCAAAACTGAGGCTGTATTGGCCTGATGGCCCCCATCTCCCTGACACCTCATCCTACCCAATCCACAAATTGCCTGTGGTGACCTGTTGCTTAGCAGCCATCCCCACCCTGCCCTTTTCCAGGGTTGCACATGCCACATAGGCAACAGACTTTGGCTAGTGCAGTGCAAATCACAGGGATCTGTGGGCCCATCCCAGACTGTAGCATGGCTTGCAGTGATATGTGACTTTTGTGGGAGCCCATTGACCCAGAATTTGCAGCAAATCTAATGCTGTATAGATGTGACTGAGACACCACCCCATTCAACTTACAAATTACCTGTGGCAAGCCTGTTCCCAGGCAACCCAGTCTCATCCTGTGCTTTCTTTGTGACACAAATTCTAAAGCTAACAACAACACTCAGTATGTGAGGCTCATGCAAAGCCCATGCATCTCGAGAGAGACTTTTGGTGGTGGGCCACAAACCCCTCCTCCGAGCTTGATCAGATCTCTGGTGTTTGCAGGCCCAACGCAGGCAGTGGCTGGCCTTGCTGCAATCTGAGACTTTTATAGGAAGCTATGAAGACAGCATGTAAACTGACACTGCAGTGGCAGGAAGAAATCTGCTCAATATATCCAGGTGACTCCCTTGGTCCCTGCACCACCCAACATGTGTATTACTCAGAAGTTCATCCAGTTGAGGAGTCTAATGGGCAACTGGCAGGCAGCCTCAGGCCTTGAAGAGCACTGGACCTTCTGCTAAACCTCCCCAGGCCCAGTACTAGGGGTAACCAGACCACAGCTTATAGTATTGTCCTTTCCCCTTACCTATAGATCCAGCCCAGGCAGCTACCATTGGTGAACCGCTTTGTAGTTCTCAACAGGTAGCCCTGAGCAATCAAAGGCAGCAGCTGACCTTGGCCTACTGAGAAGTCGCTCCCAAGGGGCCACAAAACCAATGCACCCAAAGACTGGCACTGAACCACAACAGAGCAACACTTGACTAGCCCTATAAGTGGTACACACAAATGGTGGTCTCAACAAGTACACAAGCCTGTTCCCACACTTAGTCACCCTGAGTGTTAATCCCATCTACTGATGTACTAACGACAATAAAAGCTTAGCTACAATAGAAGATCACACATAACCCACACAAAGATCATGTACAGAGCCCCTGGCAGAGGTGAGTAGAGAGGGTGTACCACTGGGCCACCCAGAACACCTACCACATAAGGCCATCTGGCTAAGGCTGAGAAATGAAACAAATCTGTCTAATGCAGAGACAAACAAACAGAGAAGCAAACAAAATGAGAGAAGAAAGAAAAGAAAGAAAGAAAGAAAGAAAGAAAGAAAGAAAGAAAGAAAGAAAGAAAGAAAGAAAGAAAGAAAGAAAGAAAGAAACATGCCACAAATAAAACAACAGGAGAAAACACCAGAAAATAATCTAAACGAAATAAAGGCAAGCAAACCTACCAGAGACAAAGTTCAAAACAATGGTTATAAGGATGCTTAATGAACTTAGGGAGAGAATAGGTGATCTCAATGAGAACCTAAACAGAGAGATAGTAAGCATAAAAAAGAACATAGAAACCATAAGAAAGAACTAGTCAGAAATGAAGAATATAATAATTGAAATGAAGAATATACTAGAAGGATCCAACAGTAGATTTGATGAAGCAGAAAATCAAATCAGTGAGCTGGAAGATAAAGTAGCAGAAAACACCCAACTGGAGCAGCAAAAAGAAAAATAAATTAAAAAATGAGGATAGTTTAAGAGACCTCTGGGACAACATGAAACATAACAATATCCACATCATAGAATTGCTAGAAGGAGAAGAGAGAGAGCAACAGATTGAGAATCTATTTGAAGAAATAATGACAGAAAACTTCCCTAACCCGGCAAAGGAATTAGACATACAAGTCCAGGAAACCAAACAAGAGGAATTCAAACAGACTCACAGCAAGAAACATAATAATTAAAATGCTAAAGATAAAAGACAAAGAGAAGATCTTAAAAGCAGCAAGAGAAAGTCAGCTATTCACTTACAAGGGTACCCCCATAAGAATGTCTACTGATTTTTCAACAGAAACTCTGCAAGCAAGAAGGAAATGGCAAGAAACATATAAAGCTATGAAAAACAAGAATCTACAACCGTGAATACTCTAACCAGCAAGGCTATCATTAAAATGGAAAGTGAGATAGAGAGCTTGCCAGACAGGAAAAAGCTTAAGGAATTTATCACCAACAAACCAGTACTACAAGAAATGTTAAAGGGATTTCTGGGGAAAAAAAAAAAAGAAAAGGGAAAAAATAAACACATAAATACCAATAATAAAATGACAATAAATATGTACCTATCAATAACCAGTTTAAATGTAAATGGATTAAATGCTCCAATCAAAATACATAGGGTAGCCAGATGGATAAGAAAACAAGACCCAGGTATATGCTGTCTACAAGAAACACACTTCAGATCAAATGACATACACAGACCGAAAATAAAGAGATGGAAGAAACTATTTCATGCAAATGGAAATGAAAAAAGCTGGGTTAGAAATACTTATATCAGACGAAATAGACTTAAAAAAATCTACAATAAGAGGGATCAATACATCAAAAAGATATAACCTTATACATATCTAACATTGGAGCACCTACACATATAAAGCGATTATTGGCTGACATAAAAGGAGAGAGCAACAGCAATACAATCATAGTAGGGGACTTTAATACTCCCATTGACACCAATGGAAAGATCTTTCAGGCATAAAATCAAAAAGGAAACAGTGAGCTTAAATGACACACTAGATCAGATGTATTTAATAGATGTTTGCGGAGCATTTCATCTCAAAGCAGCAAAATACACATTCTTCTCAAGTGCACATGAATCATTTTCCAGGATAGACCACACGTTAGGCCACAAAACAAGTCTCAAGGTGTATAAGAAGATTCAAATCATATCAACCATCTTCTCCAATCACAATAGTATAAAACTAGAAATCAACTACAAGAAAAAAACTGGAAAATGCATAAACATGTGGAGGCTAAACAACAGTCTACTAAATAATGGGTTAACAATGAAATCAAGGAAGAAATCAAAAAAATACCTAGAGATAAATGAAAATGAAAATACAATGACTCAAAATCAATGAGACACAGCAAAAGTAGTCCTAAGAGGGAAATTCGTAGCAATACAGGCCTACCTTAACAAATAAGGGGAAGCTCAAATAAACAGCAAACAATGCCCAAAGTGAGTAGAAGAAAGGAAATAATAAAGATCATAGCAGAAATAAATGAAATAAAGTCTAGAAAAACAACACAAAAAATAATGAAACCAAGAGCTAGTTCTTTGAAGGGATAAACAAAATTGATAAACTCTTAACTAGACTCATCAATAAAAAGAGAGAAGACCTCCCCAAAAATAAAATAAAATCAGAAATGAAAGAGGAGAATAACTACAGACTCCATAGAAATACAAAAGTTCATAAGAAAATACACTGAACAATTATATATCAAAGAATTGGACAATCTGGAAGAAATACATACATTACTAGAAACATGAAATCTCCCAAGAATGAGTCAAGAAGAAACAGAAAATCTGAATGGACCAATTACCACCAACAAAATCAAATCTGTAAACAAAAAACTCCCCAAAAGCAAAAGCCCTGGACTAGATAGTTTCATAGGTGAATTTTACCAAACATTCAAAGAAGAATTAAAACCCATTCTTTTCAATATATTCTAAAAAACTCAAGAAGAAGGAAGCCTCCCTACCATTACTCTGATTCCAAAACCAGACAAAATATTTGTAACCAGATATGACAATTAAAAAAGAAGAAGGAAGAAGAAGGAAGAAGAAGAAGAAGAAGAAGAAGGAGGAGGA